>NW_020954595.1:9373584-9461801 GCF_900497805.2 Vombatus ursinus | reverse complement strand
TATATATATATATATATATATATATATATATATATATATATATATATTTGCTTGTTGTCTCCCCCATTAGATTGTAAGCTCTTTGAGGGCAGGTACTGTCTTTTGCTTCTTTTTCTATCACCAGTGCTATGCACAATACCTGGTATATAGTAAGCACTTGATAAATGTTTATTGATTGATTGATCTTATAATATAGTGATATTCCATTGCATTCATATACCACACACACAAAAAAATTGCCCCTTCCCATTTATGGGAATTTACTTGGTTTCTAATCCTTGGTTATAACAAAAAGTGACATCATAAATATCTCACTGCATATGGAGCAAAGGATTTGAAAAAGCTTGTTATATCAGAGTGAAATGTGGGTTAAGATAATACAATTAATTGGTTTCCCAACTGGTTGAATATCTAGGTGCAAAAAGTAGTCACTAATGGTCAAAAGTTCCCTAGCTTGTGACTCCCCAATTTGCGCCTTAGGGATCTGAACTTGGCCCCACGCTCTTGACCATTTTGGTCTATGACTTGGATAAAAGAGGGGGTGGGGTGAAGTTTGGTTCATCCAATGCATAAATAACACAATTCTGGTCAGGAAAGTTGACACAGTGGATGACAGACAACATTCAAAAAGCTCTTGACAGGCTTCAACACTAGACTGAATCTAAAAAGGTGAAATTTATTAGCAACAAATGTGAAGTCTTATCCTTGGATTCAAAAAAAGAACCTTAAAAGTACAGAATGTGATACGAATGATTAGATATCATTTGTCTGCAAAAAGTCTGGGGGTTTCGGTGGCCCACAACCTCCTTATGCATCAGCAGTATGATGGGGCAGCCAAAGAAGCTTATGTGAATTTTGGCTGCATTAAAAGGAACAGAACTTCCAAGAATAAGGAGAGGATGATCCCTCTGTACTCAACATCTCCAGTCAAATCCTGTTTTGATTTTAATTTTAAGTGGAGCATGGGTGAGTAGGAGAGCATCCTATGAAAGGCAATTGAAATGGTAAAGTTTCTTGATTGAAGGAGGATCAGTTGAAGGAAATATGTGTGGTTAGCCTGAAAGAGAGAAGACTTAATCAGAATGAGAGATGTGTCCAAGTATCTGAAAGGCTGATGCTCAGGTAAAAGAAAGTTTCTCCTTGTTTTGTTAGTTTCAGAGTATGGCACCTGGAGCAATGGGTGGCAGTGTCCAAGAGGTAGGTTTAGGCTTGAAGTCAGGAAAGATTCCTAAGAATGAGAGCTTTCCCGTGAGGAAGCTGCCTTAGAAGATGATGAGTCTTTAGCAGGAAAGGCTCCCCAAACGGCCTAGAGGACTGTTTCACTACTTCACAGGCAGGTTTTGATGGGAATTCCTTTTGAGTATAGGTTGGACTAGATGTCCACTGAGCTCCCTTCCACCTCTGACATTCTGTGATTCTATGCAAAGCTCTCTTTTGATTTTGTTAGTCTGGATCTCATTCTTTCCATTCCATTCTTTCATTCCCTGTGTTAGCAAGCTCTTCCATCTTCATTTCACCCATAAATTAGATGTGGCCCCCACGCAGAGAACTCAGGCAGCAAAGACTGAAAGTGTCAGGAGCAACATTGACCCCCAAACCACTGGCAATGCCACCAGTCCACGTACATGCCTCTTGATATTTCTGAATTGAGAGGCCAGTTAATATAGTGTTGAAATTATTTTTTTAAGTAAAACAACTTAATAAAGCAAGTCATTTCATTCTGGCACTCAGCTTCATTTGAGAAAAAGGTAATTATCTGATACTTTAAGACAGAGAAAAAATTTTGTCTTAATTATCTGGCTCAAATAATCTGAATAATTACCTTAATTCACCAGTTCCTTGACATGTGTAGACAAAGCCTCAAATAGTAATTGTTCATGCATTATAAATCTAGGTTAATAAGCAATTAGGACTCTCCATGAGAATTGTCCATCAAGCTGAATCTTGAATTGGGTTTCAAGGGATGTAAGTGTGGGTGTTTTCCCCTCCCTGGGTGCTTTGTGGGCACACAGACAATGCATTCCCACCTTGCCTGCTTGTTTTGAAAGATTGCTTAATATTTTCACAACTTCCTAATGCTCCTGTTCCCTACAGAATTGGGGCAGAACAGCTGTTTTCATCGAGGGCTTCAAAAAGTCCACCAGGGAAGCATGGGTTTGGCCTGATGGTATCTTGATGATGGAGTTAACACAGTGACAAGTTTTTAAAGCCTCTCATTAAGAAAAAAATATATAATTGTTTTTCAGTCTTAAAAGAAGACAAATCAGAGTCATAATGTATTCTTAAATCAGTTAGGAATCAGAGCAAAGAGGACACACACAATGTTGTTATATAACCAATTCCCTTTCCATCCAAGTTAGTCAATAAGGCAAACAAGCAATTCTTTTTTTGTTTAAGTTTCATTGATATCTTTGGTTTTTACATCCTCATAGTTTCTCCCAGTTTCACTCATCTTCCCCTCTCCCAGAGACCTATCCAATATAACAAATAGCATTTTAGACAGAAGGAAAAGAGGAGAAAATAATATAACCAATTAATATATCAAAAAATCTGGAAAATATATGTAATGTGTAATCTTCCCACCTTCACAAAGGGTTGGGTTGGAGACATTTTTTCATATCTCTTCTTTTGAAGTGTAATTTTTCTTTATAATTTGACAATATTCAGTTTTTTTGTTTGTTTTTGTTTTTGTGGGGTTTTTTTGTCAGTCCCCCCCCCCCACCCAGGGAGACAGAGGGTGTGGTTCGGTTTTGTATTCATTTTGTTGTAGTCACTCTGTCTATGGTTTTCGTGGCTCTGCTGCCATCACTCTGTATTAGTTCATGTAGATCTTACCAGGCTTCTCTGTATTCATCACACACATCATTTCTAATATCCACAGTAATTTTCCATTACATTCATGTACCACAACCTACTTAGCCATTCCTTAGTCAATGGGCATCCACCTTGTTTCCAATCCTTTGCTATCACAAAAAGTACTATTATAAATATTTTTGTACATATGGAGACTTGATTAATATCAATGACCTCATTGGGTTATAAATCTAATAATGGAATCTCTGGGTCAAAGGGTATGGACATTTTAGTCACTTTATTCACAACATTGCAAATTGCTTTCCAAACTGTTGTAGACATTCATGACTCCACCACAGTCGGACCAGGATTCCCACCTTCTTACAACCCCTTTACCATTGATTATTGCCATCTTTGTTAATTTCTAGGATGTGAGGTGAAATCTCAGGGGAGCTTTAATTGTTTTTTGTAATTCTCCTTTTCAGAACTGTTTGTTCATCATATCCTTTGACCACTTATGTATTGGGGAAGCCTTTTAGTAATACATATCTATATTTATATGCATACACGCATGTATATAACACATGCATGCATATGTTAATTTGTTTATATATCTTGAATATCAAACCCTATCAGAGAAATTTGATTCAAAGATTTCTCCCCCCCAATTCAATTACTTCCTTTCTTATCTAATTAATTGTCTTTGAAGAAGCTTTTCTGTTTCTTGTAATTGGTTATATATCTTCTTTTGTAATTGCTTCTCTTTATTGTTTGGTTAACAATACATCTCCTACCTAGAGCTGTGAGAGGTATATGATCTGCTTTTCTTCTAAGATTTTTAATAGTATGATTTTTATTATTAAGGTCATATATTCATTTAGCACTATTATGGGATATTGTATAAGGTGAATCTAATTTCTGCCAGACTAATCACTAGTTTTACTGAGCATTTTTTTAATCAAACAGGACATCTACACTAACTAATTTATATTTTCCAGCTTATCAGAAACTGGGTTATTGAGTTTCATCTTTCTGAGTCTCCTTCACCTGGTCTGTTCATTGATCAACCTTCCTATTTTTAAGATAATTTTAATGAGTGCTTCTTTATAATATAGTTTGAGGTATTGCCCATCATCCTTCTTTTCATTACTTCCCTTGATATTCCAGGTCTTTTGTTTTTCCCAATGAATTTTGGTATTATTTTATCAAAATTCTATAAGGTTCCCCTTTGATAATTTGATTAATGTAGCATTACAAAGTATAAATTAATTTTGATGGTATTATCTTTATGTTGTCATGATCCTGTCATGAGAATTAAATATTCTTTCACTTATTTAAGTCCTTTATTTCTTTAAGGAGAATTTTGCAATTGAATCTATATAAGTCATCTGTGCCCTTTGGTAGGCTGGTCTCTAGATACTCTCATGTGTTTTGTATTTATTTAGAATGGGATTTCCTTGTCTATTATTGTCTCTTGGATTTTGCTATTATTATATAGAAATACAATTGATTTTTGAGGGTTTATTCTGTAGCCTGCAACTACGCTGAAGCTATTAATTGTCTCAATTAGTATCTTTGCTGATTCTCTAGAATTTTCCAAGTTTATCATCATATCATCAGCAAATAGGGGTAGATCTATCTCTTCTTTACTTATCTTTTTGCCTTTCTCATTGCTGTTGTTCGCATTTCCAGAGCTATATCAAATAATAGCAGAAAGAGTTGGTATCCTTGCTTTACTGCCATATTAATCAGAAAAGATTTCAATGTGTCTCTATTGCATATAATGCTTGCTTTTGGCTTGAGAGATGCTTTTTTATAATATTATAAAAGTCCCTATTTATACTTTGTAGGATTTTTAGCATAAATGAGTATTGTATTTTGTCAAAAGTTTTTTTCTGCAACTATTGAGATCATCATGTGGTTTTGGAAGTTTTTATTTTTAATATTATTAGTTATGTTGCTTGTTTTTCAAAGTTGAACAATCCTTGAATGACTGGTAAAAATCTAACTTGGTTATAGTGAATGATTTCTTGAATAATTCACTGTAATCTATTCAACAGGATTTTATTTGTAAATTTGGAATCATCATTCATTAATGATATTGTCATGTAGTTTTTCCTCTGTGTTTTGTCTCCCCTCGGTTAAGGTATTAGGATTATAGTTGTCTCATAAAAGTATTAAAAACCATTTTGCAAGATGGTTAATCAGCCATTTTATATTTCACATTGGTTCTATACTCACTATCATTGCATGCCTCCTATGAACTTTGCACTCAGCTCCTCCCATGATCAACTACTGTAATCAGATGCTGCTGCTGCACTTTTAAGGTCTTTTCCAAGTCTGGACATCTCCACCTCTGGACATTGGTTGGCCTATGATGAGGAAAGAAGAAACATAAAAGGCCAATGGTAGTCAGGGTGCCCTGTGCAAGTTCACTTACTTGAGTCCAACACTCAGCATGGGGAAAAGTAGATAGCAGAGTTTATAAAAGCTACCTTTCCTTACCCTCACTAGAATCACACAATGCTTCCAGGAAAAGCATAACCAAGAAGGCCTAGGCAGAAGTCTTCTCCTCTTTTAAAACGTCCACTGAATCATCAGCTTTTCAGACTCAGCAGCCAACAAGGGGACTCTTCATCATTCTAGAGGTTGAGCCCATTAGTCCTGAGTTACACATGACTGGAAGCTGCTACTCTGAGGAATTCATTTTGAACCAGGAAGGGCAGCCGTGAACCCTCATTATTAAGGATGGGGGCAGTAAACTAGAGAGAAAAGTCAGGGATAACATTGTCTTTGCAAATCTGGGTGACTGGATGGATGTTTATGCCTTTAATAGAATGAGGGACTTTGATAAGAGGGATGTGTCTTGGTGAAATAAAATTAATCCATTTTGTACAAATTGAATTTGAGATCTGCTCTCCTTGTCATTGCCAATAGCTGCCCACTGCTCTTGAATAATATATCCTGTTTCTTTTATAAGGGGGGGAATCAATCTGATATATAAATTCGCTTAGACATTAATGACTTAACTATTACCTTGCCAATGGACATTTATTTTCCAAAAGTATTTATTTTTCAAAGACAACAAGGAGAGGGTGATGCTTAATACAAAGGAATGAATTTCTGCAGGTAAATTTTTTTTTTAAATTAAAAAAAAATTTCTACCCTCAAGTGCCAACAAGTAGGTGGGAGGCTGACCATTTATAGATGAGGTTCACCTTAATCATTATTTTAACTACAGTATAGTTAGGCTGCCATGTATTGAAGTACTTTATTTTAACTGGATGCATATGGGCATATACATTTTGTGTGTGTGTGTGTGTTTGTGTATCTGTGTACTGAGTAGAAACCAGCAAAATTATATTATCCATGATGATTTGCACACAAGAAATGAAATGACACACTCTGTAGATTATGTATGATTAGGAAGGGAGGTGGTTTGAGAAGACCCTCATTATGTGTAGAGGATGTAGAAGACAATATGGACAAGTGTACTCCTGGGTGAGGAGACACGGCTGAGGCCCCATTTATACCAAAATTGATGAGATCATGGAGCCAATGAAGTACATACCTCTAAGTAGTCAAATAATATAATCTGTTTCCTCCTACAACTAAAACATTCAAACAATATTTGCTGTCACTGATCAGATGAGCTAGTTTGTGTTTTGGGACTCAGGATTAATTCTTTTATTTTAGTCTTTACCTGCAAGGTAAAGTAAACTATAAAGAATTTATGCTTTATGGCAGTGGGGAGCTCAGTGAAATCTGCCTCAGTTTCCCATGTGAAAACATATATGTATATGTATGTATACATGTACGAGGTTTGGTCAAAGGTGAGTCTATGATGAAAATGAATGTCCCATTCACCTTGATGAGATTATGTTGCCTGATGCTTTGTTTAGAGGCCTCTTAGGAACTCCTCTCTCCCTGGAAAGTGAGGATAGACTCACTGGCACCTTTCTGAAGGGACACAGAGTTCCTGCTTGGTTCTCAGGGACTGGAATTAGATAGCTGAAGTGTCACACAAATCAATATATATGTACATGTATTATATACCTTAGAGATGATTTATTGAGGGGGACAGAGGCTAGTCAGAGGTAATAACTATCCTTCTCTGTAGTCTATGAAAATGCACTAACAGGTCAGGACTGGCACATGGGCACCAGAATATGGCATACAGCTTCAGACCATCTCAGAGGAGCAATCCTAAAAGTAGATTTTCCTAGCACCCAAAGATGGCAAGAGCCAGGACAGTAATTCAACTTCCTAAAGAATGATATGGAGACATTTGCATTCTCATTTGGTCCAAGAGGTACCTCTTACCTTGGGGGTTGCTTCATGAGTAACCCCAAGTTCTAAAATTCCCAAATTCAAGAGTTTGGGGAACAAGCCTTCCACTCTCCAGACAGAAAATGGCATTTTTTGGATCCAGCTCTTTGGGAAAAGAAGAGGATCATTGGCGATTCCAGAATCCCATCCTCCTTGGTGAATAAAACGAGGGAGGTCTTCAGGCAGTGCAAACCTGTCTAATGAGAAGAGAACTATTGGATCAATAGCCACAGAATAGTTTTGCCTTCTATGGGAGATTCCAAACATGGAGTAACATTTTGGGTCTGGGAGAGACTCCACAGTACTCCTTGGAAGGGTGAGGGATACACCAGAATGTGAAAGACTTGCTTCTTCTTTGGTCACAGTTCAGTTTCCTTTGGAGGGGAGCTGATGGGTTTTGTCAATACTTTGATGTTCAGAATGGATCAGTTTATGGGATTTTCATGAGCTTAAAATGATCATCTCACCATTAGCTTCCAAGATCAGGTGCAGCCTGAGTCCAGGGTCATGGAAGTTCTGGGTCTTGGGTTATAGAAACATATATATATCAAAGTACTCCCAGTAAGGACATTCCCTCCACCAATGTAAATTGGCACCCACTCACAATGTGTAGTCCTAGAGACATTCAATAACTTGCTGATGGTTTGGCAGCTTGAATGTGTTCGAAACAGGGGTTCCTGGTTCTGAAGTCAGCTCTATCCACTATACTCAGGCTTCCTTTCAAGTATAAAAGTATGTATGTGTGCATACATGTATGTATATGTATAGGTATATGATACATGTACATATATATTGGTTTTGTGACAGTTCAGCTATCTATGTGGTATGTGTGTGTTTTCATATATATATACATATACATATATATATATACATGTGTGTGTGTAGCTGTTATATACATTCCTGATAGATATAGATACTAGAAAGGTTTTTATAGCAGGTGTAGGGAGTCTCTACTAAGTGTAAAAGTGTGAAAATATTACCACAGTTCTAAAGGTCAGCATCACCCCTTCATACTCTACTACTTTGAGCCTGATCTCACCCTGTGTTCTCGGTCATAGGTAGAAAGGTTCTCTGTTCACCCTTTGTTCTTGCCTTTTGAACTGGTAGAATCAAATCTTTGTGTCTAAAACATGCACCAGCTGTTTTCTCTGGAATGAAGCTTAAGTTAAGCACACTGATCTAGCTGATCTGATAAGTTATTAACTATGGCTCCCCTTACTTCCCTCCATTCCACCCCAGTCAAGAGTGCAGGCCAGAATCTGGATTTGTAATTCACATGTGGGAGACTGTGGCAGAGTCATGTGCTTTGATGAGGGAAAAAAGTGACTAGATGTGGAAAAAGAGGGAAGGATATTTGTTCAGTGACAGTGATAGACGGGTAGGGGAAAATGGTGAGTATCTGTAAGGGGAGAGGAAGAGAAAGGATTAAGAAGAGCATCTTTGGTCTGCTCTCCATTTGCTCCAATTCTTTGGCCCGACTGATTCGATCAGTCTCTTCTGGACTCAGATCTTTGTGGAAAGTGGCATGGCCCAGGAAGTGAAACACGGTTCTCACATAAATTTTTTAGAAAAAAAATAGCCTCCAATGAACTGTTTGAATCTAGAAATGCTATTAAAATAATAATAGCTCGTCACTTACACCTCCACTCTCCTTGGATCAGCAAATCTGCCTGATAGAATCTTTGAGTGGTGGGTGGAGAGGGATTTTCCCTTATGCTGACTGAGACTGGGACCTGAGGCTAAGAAAAGGTTCTGAGTGTCCTAGGATCCATTACGTCTGGTGAAACTCTCTTTAAAAAAAATAGCAATGCTTTTCTTCGAGGAAAATGTCTTTTTTGCTACCAGTCAGGGATTGGTAGATAAGAACAGAAAGAGTGGATGTAGGTGGATAGAAGAAGGGAAGGAGGAAAATGATTTTACTGAGAAGACAACTGAAGGTAAATGAGTCTGTTTATCAGAGAAGAGCATTTTCAAATAGACTCACTAGGATGCAGTAAGGGCTCCAATCCCTGGGACCCCAGAATAGAGATACTTTGGTGGGACAACCTGGGGACTTCGGAAGACCAGGGTTTGACTTCCTCTCCTACAGTTTGCTAGTTGTGTGACCCTGGACCATCCAATGCTTCTAAAAAGGCATTTATTAAGGGAGGACCAGCTAAGTGCCGGATAATGGCAAGAGGGACACAAAAACGGAACTGTTTCTGACCTCAGGGAGATTATAGTCTACTGGGGGAATGAAAGATGCACACAGAGAACTCAATACAAAGGAATTTTCTAGCACCGCTTGGGGGAAGAGTTAAGGAAGCCTTTGCACAGGAGGCCTACAGCAGCTGAGCTTTGAAGGAAGCCGCGGATTCCAAGAGGAAGAACATTTCAGGCTTGGGGTGCAGTGCGGTCTGTTCCAAAGCACGGCAATTGGGAGTGAGGCGTCCTTGAAGGGGAACGCCATGGAGACCAGGTTGGTTCTAAAGCAGAATGTTAGAGGCTGAGTCTCCTGGAATCAGGCTAGAGAGAAAAGTCAGACTTGGTTTATAAATGTCTTTGAGACCAAGAGCACTTTGTATTTAAACTAATAGTTTGTATATAAACCTGGAGGTAAGAGGGAGGCCCTGGAGCTTTGTGATCAGGGGAATGACATGGTCAGACCTGCCTGCGCCTTAGCAGCATCAACTTGGCAGCTCTGTGGAGCACGGATTGCTGAGAGATCGTTAATTACTTGAAGAGAGGGAGGTTCTGGACTGATGAAGGAAGATGCCTAAGGAGAACAGAGAGAGAGACAGCAAAGCTCAAGAAATCAGTGAGGCTATAAAAGGAGAGAAGGGAGCCCAAACTGAGAGGGAGGTGAACTACACAGGGGTGGACAGGAAAACAGAGAGCCAGGGGAGGAGGAAATGGACACAGGAAGGAGGGAAGCTGCAAAGCTGGGACACAGTTGCTCAGGGTAGGATGAGGGGCGGGGGGGGGGGGGCGGTGTTGGAGGTGGCAGTCCCTGATATCACGCCCCTGCTGCCTTTCTCCTCCCCTGGGTGGGTGGGGCCTCAATGAGGCCCCGCAAGGAGGAGAGAGGGGAGGAGAAGGGGAAAAGGGAGAAGGGGGGGCGGCGGAGAGGAGGAGCCGGTCTGAATCTGTGTCTGTGAGGAGGTGAGGGGAGGGCAGAGGAGGGCAGGATTGGAGGGACGGCTAGGAGTGAAGGCGCGTGGCTCGGGCTCCCCACAGTGCTCCTCACCCCTCCGCCCCCCCCCCCCCCCCCCCCCGCCGAGGCTGCAGAGTGGCTCCCAGAGCAGCGTTCGGAGAAACGTTCGCGGGCCCAGGAGAGGGCCCGCCCCGTCCGGGGCCCCTCCCCCTTTCCCCCCCTGCTACCCCCTCCTCCTCGGCGCCTGCATCTCTCTGCAACTGAAGCACCAACTCCGAGCACCCCGACCGATCCAGAGGAGGAGGAGGAGAGGAGGAGGAAGGAGAGGGGAGCCTCCTCCTCCCGGAGCAGCTAGGAGGGAAGGAGACAGACAGACAGACAGACAGACAGACACACACACACACACACACACACACACACACACACACACACACAACACACACAAAGAGAGACAGAGACAGAGAGAGACAGAGAGAGACAGAGAGAGACAGAGAGAGACAGAGCTAGCAAAAGTGCGGAGCCCCATCCTGAAGTTTCCCGGGGCGGGCCGGCGGCCCCCTCCCCCGGCTCCCTCGCCCCTCCCCCCGGGCCGGGCCGCGGCAGGCGCCTGGAGTTCCCCATTGGCTCGTCGATCCATCCGCCCAGGTTGGTTGCCCCCCCCCCGCCCCCCATCCCTCCTCGGCCCGCCAACCTCTGTCCCAGGGCCGCGGGGAGCGGCCCGGGAGGACAGGGAGGAGAAAAGGAGAGGGCGGGCACTCGGGAAATCGGGACGGCCCCATCGGGGAAAACTTGGAGGCGGCGGGGAAAGGGGGCGGGAAGGAGGAGGAGGTGGGGGAGAAAGAGAAAGAGAAGGAGGGGGAGAGGGGGCGGGAGGAGGGGAAAGGGGGCCGAGGGACAACTTTTCCAACATGTGAGGCTCTGGCGGAGCTACAGCAAGTGCTTTCTTTAGCGGAGGCAGAGGCCGGAGGCCGGAGGCCGGAGGCCGGCCGAGCTGTGCTGTCCGCCCTGCGGCCGGAGCCCCTCGGAAAGGTCAGTGGGCTGCGCGGTCCATGCTGGGTTGCACGGAACCGGAGCCGGGGGATGGGGACCATAGGTTTTCTGTCTTCCTTCTTTCTTTCTTTCTTTCTTTCTTTCTTTCTTTCTTTCTTTCTTTCTTTCTTTCTTTCTTTCTTTCTTTCTTTCTTTCTTTCTTCCTTCCTTCCTTCCTTCCTTCCTTCCTTCCTTCCTTCTTTCCTTCCTTCCTTCCTTCCTTCCTCCCTCTCTCTCTTTTTCTTCTTTTTCCTCCTGGGGCCGTTGCCGCCGCCACTGCCCCCGCCTCGGTTGAACCAAATCAGAAATGTCAGTCAGTGCTGGTGAGTCAGGGGGGATCAGATTACCAGATCACTGAGAGCGGTGCCGGGCTCGGCGGGCAGGCGAGCGGGCGGGCGGGCACACACACTCGGGGCGGGGAGTGGGGTGGGGGGCGCCACCAGAGCCCAGGAGGGCAACCCTAGGGAAGTACCCAGCCAGGCGCGCGCACTCACCCACTCCCACTCACCTCCACCCTCACAATCACTCACACTCACCCATCCACTCAAACGCGCGACCCCGGGGCTGCCTCCCTCTCCCCCCGTGCGTGGTCGTGAGGAGCGGAGCAACGCCACCCGTTCCGCGTGGAGGGGGCTCGCCCGGGCAGCCCGGGCGCGGCGCGAGTGGGGCGTGCGGGACCTTCGCGGGAAGTGACAGCGGCCGCTGCCAGGTAGGGAGCCGGTGAGCGACCTTCAGTCCTTTGTCTCTTGCCGGGTGGCCTGCCGCGGCCGGACAGAAGGACGTACCTAGGCTGTCAGGAGGGGTCCGGGGCCACGGCCCGCGCACTCTGGCGGGGAGTTAGAGACGCCTTTGGGAAGCGCCAAAGGCCATGAAAACAGCCCTCCTAAGCTCGAGTCCCAAGACCCTAAGCAACTTAGCAAGTAAGCCAAAAGCCGGGAGATGTCTGCCCTCCTCCTCCTCCTCCTCCTCCTCCTCCTCCTCCCCCCCCCCCCCCGCCTCCTCCCCCCCCTCCTCCCCCCCCTCCCTTTCTCCTTCCCCCCTTTACTTCCTCCCTCCTTCCTTCCCTCCCGCGCAGTACCGGCCCGTTACAGCCCCAAAGACTCTCCGAGCCGACCTGGCTCTTCTGGCTGTTACCGGTTCTTCCAGCCCCACTTGGGGCCAAGCTGCCAAGCTCTCTCGGGCCGCCTGCCTGTCCTGCCCGGTTTGAGGCCGAAGTAGAAACTTTGGTGCTCAGGGAAGCGGGCTGCCCTCGAGCTCTGAGCTGCCGGCTGCTCTGATCTTCAGCCGAATCTCTGGGCCCTCCATTTACTGAACACGGCCGGGTGTGCCTGCCTCTCAGCCCAGACCTCCCCGCAGAGGGTCGCGGGACCGGAGGGTGCCGGGGGACTGGGGGAGGGGGGGGAGGGCTGGGTTCCGCGGGATCATAGTTGCAGAGTTTGGAAGGGACAAGCAAAAGCGCGCCGCTGGTGTGTGTGTGTGTGTGTGTGTGTGTGTGTGTGTGTGTGTGTGTGTGTGTGTGTGTGTAGGGGGTAGGGGGGGATCATCTCTGCTTTTTCCGACTGCAAATTACTGGTAAGATCAGCTTGGCCCAGCTGAGGGACCGAGCTCCTAGCTCCTTCTTCCCGAAAGCATGTTTTAGGGGCCAGCTCGGGCGGAGGGGGCTTTAGGTGTGAATCAGTCCAGGTAGGTATGAGGCTTAGATGCTCGCTGGAGCTAGGAGGCTTGAGTGAGAAGGGAGTCAGCAGCTGCCACAGGCCAGCTTTCCCTAGCACAGTGCCCGGCACCGCGCAGGTACTAAATAAATGTTTGCTCAACGGAATTGAATGGAACGCAGGGGGTGGGAGTCAGGTCTTTTAAAAGCAACTCACCGCGAAGAAGCCCTCCCTACTCTGGACCTTTCCTCTTCTTTGGTCCCTCCGCAACTCCAGATTGTCTCTGCTTCTAGCAAAATGCCCAACAGAACGGAAGAAAGCCCGCCATGCCCGCGTGGGAAGGGGCCAGCAGCCCCTTCCTCTGTTGTCTTCTCCTTCTGCCCTCAGTATCCTGCCAATGACCCGTAGGGTTCATGTCAACTTGTGCAAGGCTGGTGGGCAGATTGGGACGGTGAGGGGGCCAGCACTGGTCTCCCTCCTCCAGTGGGGGGAGGGCAACTTTATTTCCATAAAACATTTCCTCCTTTATCATGGCCAACTCTTCCCATTTTCCAGCTGCCACTGGAGTCCCTAGTGACAGAGTGACTGTCTGATCGCTAACCCAAAGGGGAGGCCTAAGCAATTCTCCTGACTTGTCTGGCTGGGCATTTTGTCACCAGTCTGTATGTATGATACCCTAATCCACCCTTCCACAGGAGCCTGAGTTGAGTAGTTAAAGGAGGGGGTTCTATTCCCCTCACCATACCAGTTCCTTCCTTTGAACCTATATTCACTTTTCCAAAGCTTGACACTATCATAGTTATTTTGAAATGGAGATATGATTTCTCAATTTATTGGAGGAATTTGGTTATGAGTTAGTCAGAACATGGAGATAGAGAACTGACTAATGGAAATAATCGAGTTTTTCAAAGGAGTGCCTCCTTGACTGAATTCAACATGATGGGGGCTGGTGATCTTAGCTGATGTAACTTAAGTCTTTCAAAGAAAGAAGCCAGAGCAATTCCCTTCTTGCTAATGTTTGTTTGTTTCATGTTTGAGTGAACTATTAACTGAAATCTGCAAGGATTGGCCTAAAGTATTAATTCCGAGTATTTATGTAATTGCTTTATAATTTGGATAGGTGACTTACTGATTGATCTCTGTAATTATTTCATTTAGGTCCTAAATTAAAAATTAATAATAGTCTGACAGTTTCTTAATTACACTTGTCAAGATTATTTTGAAGGAGGAAAGTGCTGTGTTGTAGAGTCCTAGAAATCCCCTGAAAATCCAAGCCATGCTCCCAGACCAGCTGCTGGAAGGCTCTATATTCTGGGGCAGGGGCTGCAGCCCAGGAATGGGGATTGACTTTCACAATGTAAACAGTGTGAAGTATATGAAGAATTTCTTTATGGAAGGAAATATTGGTCTTAACAAGCTGGTGCACACATCCTTTTTTTTTTTTTTTTTTGTCTTTTTTGCTAGGGTCTCTAGTAAACATCTACTAATGTGCAACTTGGGGTGATCTTATCTGTCCAGAAGGAAGCAAATTTGTTTATACTTGTGTGTTAAGTTAGAGACCATGGGCCTGACCGAACCAGCATTGGAGGGCTTGGATAGGGCAGCTGTTTTAGGATGCTCCAGCAAGCCCAGTGAGTATCTGGTATGGACTGTAGTCTCCCCCACAGAGCTCTGCTTGAACACTAGTAGAATCCCATTTTTAAAAGTTGGCTTTAATGAAAATGGGTCCCTACTGGTACCTGATCCCCTTTACCTTGATGGGCAGAGCTGGGTTTCTGGAGTGGTCAGGACAGAGGGATAGTCTAGGTTCCTTCACCTGCTGCCTCTTTGACCCAGAGGGAAAGAGGGGATTCCGGCCACTGAAGTGACTGCCTTGAAGTATTCCACAGCTCATATAAGAGAAGAGGGGGCTGTCATCTTGTGAATGGACAGGCTGCAAAATCGGAGGCAGCCTTTGTTTCTGGCCCGGCAAAATGCACCTAATTACCTGGCTGCCCTCAAAGCTGCCCCTCTTCCGCAGAATGGAGGTAAGGAAGGAAGGAAGGTAGTGAAGAGCTGGACCTAGGGCTTACATTTTTCCGCCAAATAAGGTAGGCTGCTTACTGAGCCCAGATCCAGTTTTTGGAGGCTGGGGGTGGGGAGGTTATGAAAGGAAACCCTTGAATGAGCTTGTTGCCAGTACGAAGACAGTAATGCAGTAAGAAAAAACAGACTTGAAGGAAGAGTGACTCAGTGAGTCGTGAAATCCTCAGGAAAACCTTCGTAATGGAATGTTAATGCTTTTAGACTATAGTAGATTATCTTAAAAGTCAGACTTTTCTTCTTACTGCAATTGTTGTAAATCCCTAGCTAAAGAATACTTTGAAGAAGGGTTTAGTTTTTGCTGGCATTCCTATTCTGGAGTCAGTCTGATTTGTTTTGGAAGATTCGAGAAATTTTCTGCCAACTTAGATCATGTGAGACGATTAAAAAGCTAAAATGACTAGAGAAATGAAGTACTTTCTTAAAAAGCCCCCTCCGAGCCCAGGTGGAGGTGGCTGTTTACTGCCATGTCAGAAGATGCTGCTCCGTCTCCTACCCTTGTCTGTCCTCCTCCCATTGGGGACTTGGTTTGTCTATTTTTTCAAAGGAAATAAAGTGAGTTTGTGTTGGGGCGGGGGGGGGGGGGCGCACAGAGTAAACCAAACCCAAGCTTGGGCCCCGCTGCAAACTTACTTTTCAAGTTCTTTCAGCTTGATTTTTCATCTTTTCTCTTATTTGCTAGCCCTGTGAAATAGAGCTGTAGACTGGGGAGGACTTTAAATGAAACTTCACACTTTGATGATTTTTTTTTTAAACTTTGATATATTGACAGCAAAAGGAGCTGCCGAGCTTTCATATAGCGGGAGCAGTAACGCCAAGCAGCAGTCAAATGTCTCTCCGCATTTGTGTTTAACTGCAGAAGAAAAACATGTCCATGGGCAGTCGAGGTTCTTATCAACTCTCTAATCCCAGATCCCAGCAAACCTTGAGGGCATGCCTCAGATCTCGCTCAAATCATGGGAGACGCTCACAGTTTGCAGATTAAATATGCTATGTGTTCCTGGCTCCAACAACGGGTTTTATGAGTTCACTAAGCTTCCTGTTTTAAGATCCTTTTCTGAAGTTTTTAGGAGCTGCTAAAGGCATTGCCGTCTGGAGTAAGTGGTACTTGTTAATTTAGAGACATTTTAGATATTGCATTCTGTCTGTTAAACACACCCCACATTGTAGAAAACGGAGTTATATTGAGGCGGGGTGTAGTTGATTCTTTTTGGGGGGGGGCGTTTGTCAGGTCCTTTAATTAGAAACTTTAAAGGACCTGGATTTTTTTTTTTTTGCACTTTTTCTATTTGATTAGTCTCTAAAAATCTGTCTTTTGCTTTTCTTCTTTTCTCTTGGGATTTCAATGACACTATTGAACTCAGAACCAGATTTTTTAACCACTGATTTGCCCACTTTTCAAAATTGTTTTGTGTGCTGCTTTTTAAAATCCCACAACACTTCTTTGGTCAGAAATTGTGTCTTGGCGAAGCGGAGTTACAGCCCTTCCCACCTAGTGAATGAAAAAAAAAAATCACATTGGGAGTTTCTAAATTTTTTCTTCCCCTTTCACAAATGCAGCCTCCCCTCCCCCCCACTCTCGTCTCCCTTTTCTCTTTCTCTTCTTTTCTACTTCCCTCCCTTCCTCCCTTCTTCTTTCTCTCCTTCCCTCCCGCCTTGGCCTCTGTATCTGAGCCTATACTTGTCTCACTGTAATGATGTTTATACGTTTTGCATAATAGTCTTAATTAAAAAGGAAAATACTTTGCATGGCATTGTCCAACCCCACGCCCGCCCAAATCCCCAGAGATCTGGAGCCAATTTGGTGCTTAAAGGTTATTCAATGAATGAAAGAGTGAAAGCCCATTTGTCAAGGTGCTGCCTGGTTTCAGTTCGTTTTCACTCCCCAAATTCATTGTCTGGGCAGCCCCGTCATTAGTCATCAGCGGGTTAGTGCTGCCTGCAGGCGAGGCTGCCCAGGACTTCTTCACACCATTACAGCTTGGAAAGTGTACTCTGTCGCCTGGGAGAATTACGGCTCCTGATTTCCGCTTGGCTAGGCTCGAGGTAAGTCCCCTCCCTACCTTCTAGCTGACTGTAATCCTCGCCTTCTTTTCAAGCTGCTTTCCGAAGAGATTTAGTAGGAAAGTTTCTTAAAGACTGTGTTGGCTTCACACTGTGCCTTTGTCACGGCATGCACACTTCATATAAATTGTACCTGCACCAAATTGGAACGGCCTGGGATGGATGGCCTCGAATAGCTAGCTAGGGAGGCCAATACTCTCTCTCTCTCTCTCTCTCTCTCTCTCTCTCTCTCTCTCTCTCAATCTTAAAGGTAATAATTTTATTTTCTTGGTACCTAAGAAAAAGTAATTTAACCACAAAATTAGGTGTACTAATGGGCTGGGTGGGTGCATTTTTTATAGCGTGAGGAGTCCCATACAGCAGTGATGCTGACTTCCTTAATAACTTTCAAATGTAGTGGGGAGTCATTTGACTTGCTTATTTTTAGCGAGAATTTTTCAACTGCATTTTCTTTCTTGGAAAAGGTTGTATGATATTTTAAAAAAAACCCCTCTTTTCATGAGTGGAGAGAGAGAGAGAGAGAGAGAGAGAGAGAGAGAGAGAGAGAGAGAGAGAGAGAGAGAGAGACAGAGAGACAGAGAGACAGAGAGAGAGACAGAGAGAGAGAGACAGAGAGAGAGAGAATCTGCATCTCCAATCAGATCTGGAGGAGAGAGCTCAGACTCCAGGAATGTAGGAGCCCTCACATGCTGGGTCAGTGCTAAGCTTCATTTTCTGTTTCCTTTTTCTATTTTGTTCTGGTTTGTTTAAATTTGGTTTGTGTAGTTTTGTATTTTCTTTTCTTTTTTTTTTTTTTGGTCCAAAAAAGAATTCAGTACCTGGAGAATTGGCTACATGTACAAGAATCCTGCAGGCAGCCCTGCAGCCTGCTTGAAGAATGAAGCCTTCATTAAATAAGATGTATGGATCCCTTAAAGGGAATAATCTGAACCCCAAGTTGTCACTGTCACTTTAGGACAATGCTTGCCATTCTGAGCCATGTACATGAAATGAAATCCCAGCACTGAAGGTCTCAGCCAACCTGGGAGGCTTGTGGGGACTCTGGGTGCTTGACACTTTAGATCTTGGATTTTGCATGAATGAAGTTTTCTTTAGGCAGCTAAAGAATTCAGAGGTTGAACTGATTGAATTGAGCTGCAGTAGGATGAGGGGAACTCGAATCCTTCCCCATTGGAGCAGCTTCAGGCACCGGGCAGAAATCCTTACGAAAATTGCTAGGAGGGTGGATTTAAGGATACAGGCAGGAGAAATACTGAGTTTGAAAAACAACTGAAAAAATGGCTTGTTCACACTTCAGGGCCATGATAGAAAGAAGATTAGGACTAGGGTTGGATGAGGATATGGAGCTGATACTTTGGGGCATCTTTGAAGCAACTGTCTAGAACTGGTGGGGAGATCTCTGCTTGATGGAACAGTCTGTCCTTTCCCCACAAAATCTAATGAAGACAGAAACAGGATTCCAAGAATTGCAAGTGTCATCACCATGAGGTCATTTGGTTTAATTTGTACATTTAGATTTTTTCAGAAAGGTGATAAAAATGTGCAATGCTTTAAAAAAAAATTTGTTCTGTAGTTGAGGGCAGAATCTTAGAAAGACGATGAGTTCAGGGCTAAACTTTTTTTTTTTTGAGATGCAGAATCAAGGGAAGTATAGCCCTCAATGTGCTTCATTGATGAGCTTCACTTATAGATTAATGCATAGATTTAGCTTGGTGTCTTAGAGAACTTTCTGTTTGGGCCTGGAAGATAGGCCGTGAAAAACACCAAAGAAAAAGAGAATGCCAGCTCAGGCTCTCCCTAGGATAGCCATTCCTGGCAGGAAGAATTAAAATCTTCAATTTTACTCTGCCATGTAAGCAAAGCCAAACTGCAATACCCTGAACTAAATATTTAGATGTTATGGGAAACCCATCTGTCCTGGAAGAAGAGGGCCAGCAAGCATTATGAGACAAGGGTCATATCCTTTTCTTTGATATGTTTAAGAGCAGAGGGGTCTTGTCCTTCCCTTTAGATATTTCAGAGAACTGCACCACTGGCTGCTGGGGGTTTGGTAGAGTGGCTGCTCCTGCCTTTATTCTTTCAAAAGCAGATGACAGAAAAATCTAAATTTCATATTAAAAAGAAAGCCATTCCAGACTTTTAAGTGGGATAGTGCTTGGTGTTTATTTCATATTTGGCAGATTCTCAAGAGGTTGTAGCAAATAAGCGGAAGTCTTAAAATGTTAAATGTGCTTAACTTAGTAAAGAAAACCTGTTACCTCAACCTAGAATCCCCTCTCTCCCCCTCTGTCTGTCTCTCTGTCTCTTTCTCTTTCTCCTCTGTCTTCCTCTATGTCTCTCTGTCTCTTTGTCTCTCTGACTCTGTTTCTCTGTCTGTCTGTTTCTGTTACACACACACACACACACACACAGACACAGACACACAGACACATAGACACACACACACACACACACACACACCTCTTTAATGAAATCCGCTGTCAGAGGGGTTATTAACTGGTACTCAGGAATGCAGTAACCTAAGGATCTTGTATTGCAAGCTTTTTTTTTTTCTTTCATTTTTGTCTTTGTATAACCAGTGCTCAGGGCAATCTCTAGTATACAGTAGTAGGTGATTTTAAAAAATGCATGTTGATTGGCTAATGGACTCCTTTTTACTGGAAGCTACCAAACACAACCTGTTGCAGTTCTTGGTCCTGATAACATTCTTGTTGACAGGAAGAATTGTTAGACTTGTCCCTCTCTCCTTTGTGATAATAAAGTTATCATCTGCAAAACTACACCAGCAATCACTGATCCTGTGATTAATCAGAATGCCTCTTTGTGCACACCTGTTTCATTATTGTAATTGCAAATCTTGGCCCATGTCTCCACCAGGGGACAAGATAAGGGAAAATTAGGCAGGCGTTCTGGAGGCAAGCTGTTACTATATCACAAAAGGCATGCCTATGTGTCTGCCTGAAGTCGAGTCCAGGAGCTTGGAGTCAGAGAAACACTGATGAGCTTCTGGAAGTTAGGACAGACAGTCCCCATTTCCTGTACTTGTTTTGAATCTGTAAGCCCCTTGAGGGGAGAGACTTTGGTTCTTGTTCTAGTATCCCCAACCCCTAGCAAAGTGCCTGGCACATAGTAGGCACTTAATAAATGTTCCCATAGGAGTGTTTGAAGTGGGCAATACGGCGCCTTCTGCATTTGCACTTTTGTGCCTAATCTGTCTGTCTCCTGAGAGAATCATCTGAGCTTTTTTGAATTTGGTGGTTTCTCTTTTCTCTCCTCTGGAGGAGCTCTTTTATTTAGAGATTGCCTTTAAATGACTGGAGGAGGGTATCGATATTTCATTGAAATTTAAAAACTGTTGCTCCAAAATGCACAACCTGAAGTAGCTGTTAATTTTGCAATTGTGTGTAAAGGAAAGGACAGTTCCATGAAAATGTAGGTTGTGCTATGCAGAGGGCAAATGCCACTTCAGGGAAAAGCTTAAATGGAAATGGGGGGTAGGGATTCTGAATTCTGAAAAAAAATAACCTACTTCTTTTAGGGAGGGGGATTCTCTTTCTAAACATCCCAGGAAGTGTCTTAGCAGAAAACATCTGTTCCACTCAATCAGTGATTCCCTGGGCTAAATGGGATGATAGTGGATGAGTTGGAAGGGATCACAGGTGTTGCTGCCGTGAGTTTGGGATCCTCTCAAGAGCAAGGCCGATGATCATGGCTCGTTGGGCTCATTTGGTGGAGTTATTTTAAATCTTCAGTCGCATTCAAAACAAAACACCATCAGAAGTTTTGCCTGATCTTAAGTAATTTAGAAACAAACCTTCTGGAGGAGTTGGACAGCTTATGGGCTGCTTCGCTTCCTTCCAAGTAACACAAGAAGGAGGTAGCCATGTGGCAGGATTCTAGATTTGGAGTTAGAGGCGATTGTAGGGGGGCATCTACATTCATTTTTAGGGATAAGGAAACTCAGATCTCCATAGAAATGAAGTGACAGTGAAACATAGGTTAAGAGGATCATTGATTTAAAGTTAAAAGAAATGCCGAACCCTTTCATTTTATATGTGAGGAAACTGAGGCACAGAGAGGTGGATGGACTTGCCCCAATTACATAGGTAGTAAGTAGTGGAACCAGATCTGGGAACTTCACAACCAGCTTTCTTTCTAGCACATAATTAGACTTAGTTATTTGGAAAGGTTGGACTTGGAAACTCACTTATGGTCTTTTTCAAGAAACTATAGGGAAAGGGTGGCTAAGCTACACCCTCACCGCAAGGGATGTCAACAGGTCTGGGCAGAAGTTACAGCTAAATGTGGGTGTTAGGAGACCCTATGGTGTGTTAGAAGAGCCTGTGTGTTCAGTGATATAGTTTCCAGTTTTAGTTTGGAACAAGGAGATGATAAAAGCCGGTGTTTTCCTAAATGAACTTTCAGAATTCACCTTATCCAAGTCTATAAGAAACAATTCTGTACCCAGGAAGGCTGTCTCTTCTCAGTTTTACTGAGGATCTCCATGCATCAGGGAGTGTTTCCTTGTATCCCTGGGTCTGTTCTAATAACGGGGGGAGGGTGGGGGGCCTGTTTCTTAGAATTGACTAGGGGCTCCATCCCCTGGAGCAAGGAGGACATTTTCTGACAGGATTTCTTGCCTCCCTGGGTGTTTCCACTTTGCTCACAGTTTGGCTGCAGGAGGTTTATTGTCTCTCTTACTACCGTCTCCAGGAAAGGCAGAGAGGCGTAGAATACACTGTGTGGGGATCAAAGCCTGGCTACGCACACCGCCTCTAGCCCCCAAATACCCAAAGTCATTTCGGAGAAATTAAGTGCACAGCGTTTGCTTGCCCACTGATTGGGGACCTTTGGATGCTGATGGCAATCAGGGTGAACTTCCTCCCGCTGATGTAATGATGATGAATGCAGTGCCTCTGTGGCTGCAGACAGCTCTTCTCAGTGGATGCAAAGCACTTGTTAATGAATTGGATAGGAGGGCTTCGGCACAAATGAAATAGACCTAGGGACTAAAAAGAAAAGACAAGGGGAAAGCAAAGTGGGGATTGGGGGCGGCAGAGAGAAGTGGTTCAAGTTGTATGGAAACATCAGAGGCTGCACACGCGCGAATGAGCCCCAGGTTAGGGAGACAGCACCGATGTGGAAGAGCTAAAGGATAAAGGTTTGCCATGGTTGACTCAGGCAAGTAAAAAGAGTGGGGATCAAAGCAATGGGCACTTTATCTTCTCCTAGACTTAGTCTGTGTGTGTGTGTGTGTGTGTGTGTGTGTGTGTGTGTGTGTGTATCTCCATTTCTTCCCTCTGAGATGACCTTCGTTTTACTCTGTCTATATTTTGTACATACTTGGTGGCTGTTTGCAAGTTGTTGCCTGAGTTAGAATATAAACTCCTTGAGGACAGAGGGCATCTTTTTTGCATTTTTTTTTGCGTGTTCGCAGAGCTTAGCATAGTGCCTGACACATAGTAAGTACTAAAATGTTTGCTGACTGACTAGAGAGATGAGGCTAATTTCATAGGACCATAGAACTAGGGGTGGAAAGGAGCATGGAAGCCATCTATTCCCACCCCATTGCTTTACAGATGAGGAAATCCATCCCCGAAGGTCACACAGGGAGTGAGTGGCAGACCCGGGATTTGTTCTCTGGCTCCAAATACAGACCTTTTCCACCAGATCATATTTTCATGTGGCTACATGCCACAGCTGACTTGGAGGTGGGGGTCCCCTGCTCTCATCCTCTTCAGCACTCCCCCTTCTCTCCTCTGACCCTGCCCCCACCCTAATGCAGACCCTCATCACCTGGACTATTGCAATAGCTGCTGGGGAGGGGGAGTCTGCCTACCTCCAGTTTCTTCTCACTCCGACCCATCCTCCATTCAGCCACTAAACTGATTTTCCTAAAGCATAGGGTCAACCACGTCTTCCCCCACCCCCCACTCAATAAACTCCAGTGGTTCCATATCACCTCCAGGGGCAAACACAAAATCATCTACTTAGCATTCGAAACCCTTCATACTCTAGCCACTTTCTACCTTTCCTGTCTTCTCACTCCTTACTCTCCCCCATATGCTCTTCAGTCTAGATCTGGGCCTCTTGGCTGTTTCTCACACAAGACCCTCGGTCTCTTAACTCTGGGCATTTTGAATTCTCCTTGCTCTGCTATGATTACTGACTTTCCTGGATTTTGTTAAGTCCCAACTAAAACCTTACCTTTTATAGGAAGCCTTCCCCAACCCTTCTTAATTCTAGTACTGTCCTTCTGGGAATTATTTCCTGTTTATCCTGTTGATAGCTTGCTTTGTATAGATTTGCTTGCATTTTGTCTCCCCCATTATTAGAGCATAAACTCCTTGAGGGTAGGTATTGTCTTTTGACTCTTTTTTTTGTATCCTCTGCACTTAGTACAGTTCCTGGCACATAGCAGGCATTTAATGCTTATTGATTGATTCATCCTTGACCAGTGTTATCCAGAAGCTTTGAAACGTGTTTTATTATATAGGAAGTAGATGCAAATCCTGATGTATAGAAAGAGGAGCCTTCCACCTATCATCATGAGGAGTAGAGATAAGTGGATCATATCTAAAATGCGACTCTGGGGTGAAGGATGACCTGGGTTTGGACCTTTGTATGGCAAAAATTATGACAACTTCCAATGTGGTAGAATGGGAAAAAGCCAAGAATGTTTGAGGGGAGGAAGAAAGGCTGCTTAGTTTTCTTTTCCTCTGGATGTTTCCAAGTCACTCTTGAATGTTGAGGTGGTTTTCCTCGATTTAGTTGTTTCTCACCAGTCTTTGTAGCAAGGTGATGACCATCAGCCCTGGGATGACCAGGTCACTAAAAAGCCATGGCCACCCCAGTAAAACGTGCAGATGATATTTCAGAACTGTGCTTTGGGTGGTAGTGATCAGGACTGAATTAGAAAACTGCCAAGTTGAAAAAAAGAAAAGAAAATTAAACTTCTTAGAGGGGAAAAAACAAAGAAGCACTTTTCCTCCATCTGTTTTCCTTCAAGAAAAACAACTGAATTCACTTCTTCAAGAAGATAGTAGAGTTTCTGACTTCAGACTTAAATAGTTCCTATTTTTGAAAATTATATCAATGCCAATGGGGGAGGTGTGTTATAGAGAAGTCACTCAAAGTGATATTTTTCATCCATCTTGATTTTTCATTGGAGATTTCCATATCAGAGTATTTAAATTGACAACTCTGAACACAATTTTGCAATGCCACCCATTATTTATTTCTTTATACACATGGACTAGTGAGCACACACAGACACACACAGGCACACAGACACACACCCACAGACACATAGACACATAGAGTCACAGATACAGACACAGACAGACAGACAGACACACACACACACACACACCCCATTAGTTTCTGCTTAGTAAGCCCTAGCTTAACCTTAATGAAAGTAGGAAAGACTGAAGAGGCTAAAATTTGACCCTTCATAAATGTCTTGCTCTACAGTGATACAATGTGTTGTGGTGGACATGATGAGCTGATGGTTTTTGAGGAGCTGTGTAGAGCTCCAAGCTGAACTCTAAGAGAATTAGCTGCTAAAGAATGGAATCTGAAAATAAGGTGACCAAAACTATGGATGGGGATGTGGAGGGAGAGATGAGAAGAGGTTGCAAAGTGGAGGCTCGTGTCAAGTGATTGTTCTAAGCACTATCTTGAAACTCACTCTCTCAAGAGCCTTCTCTAAGACTGAAGTTGGACCTTCAAGACTTGAGTGATCATCCCTATTTTGGAGAGGATGTGTGTGTGTGTGTGTGTGTGTGTGTGTGTGTGTGTGTGGGGAGGTGTTTTTGTGTTTGTTTTGGGTTTTTTGTTTGTCTTTTTTTCCTTTGTTGAGAGGGAGTGCTTTGTTTAGGGGAAAGCATTGGTTGAATAAGGAACCTTGGTCACTGCTTGGGGCTATATCTTGTTAACTGCATCCATTGAAGAAATGGATTTTAGGTTTGTTAGTTATTCTCTGGGTTGCTCAGACTATTTAAACAGGAGACTATGGTAAATGGTATGCCTTGAAAAAGGGACTATATTTAACCCACACATCATAGTGTGTGTATTTTTTATGAGTTTTTTGTATTAACTGGTAAAAGAGAATTACCATAACCTTCCATTTATCCAAAGTGTTGAGAATGGTCTGTGCTGGTTCATGAAAACTACTCTACATACAAGAACATTTCAAAAAGGGAGTTATGCTGTATTAATCATAGCGGCATCGATGTTGATTTTAAAATTCCTATATATGGGTGTGGGATGATTTCTTATTCAGTTTATGAACAGTGTGGTCTGGTGGAAAGAATGTTGTCATGGCAGGTGGAGGTGGGAGGCATCATAGGACTCGGGTGTATTTCTAGTCTTTGCCATTTGTAACTTTGGACTAGTCGTTTCACCTCAGTTTTCTTATATGTAAAAGGTGATGGTTGGACTTCCTGACTTTTCAGGGCTCTTCTAGCTCTGAATCTATCCTCCTGACTGTGAAGGTCAACTTTTATTGATCTGCGACCCTATGGAAGATTCACTTGATGATTAAAAAAGTCGCAGTGCATATTTTGCTGATGCTAAATAATTAATTTCAAACCTAGAAATGTATTAAAATAAAACAGCTACTGTGTTTCATGCACTATGCTATGAGATGCAGAGGCAAAAGTGAAATAATGTCTTCCCTCATGGATGTTATAGCTTAGTGATTGGCACACAATAGCACTTAATGAGATGACAATTCTATTGGAGAAAACAACATATTCATAGAAAATGAAACACAAAGTATATACTAAGTAATTTCTAGGTGAAAGACTAGCAATGGAAGTGGGAAAACAGGATAGGCTTCCTATAGGAGGTGGCAGTTGAGCTGAGTTTTGGAGAAAGCTAGGAATTCTGGGAGAAGTAAGGTGAGAAGAAAGCATATTCCAGGCATGGGGCACAGCCAGCCAAGGGCATGGAGATGGGAGATACAATGCTACATAAAAGGAGCGCCCGTCAGGCTTCTGCTTGATGTGCTTGTAGACTCAAAACTCCTACAGTAACTCCACTGTCCTCTCTGGCCTGGGGTCCACGGCCCACAAGGTGGACAGCACTGGAGCAGAGCCGGGAAAAAAACTAAGCATGAGTTCTGTTGGGGGGATGTACTTCTCTCCTATTTTGTTTATACGTCCTAACCCTTACATCACCAACACAAAAGCAACCAAAATGAAATAGGGAGAGAATGAAGGGATAGGGGCTTGAGGAAGGCAGCAGGAACATGTCCAAGGTTTCCTAAGCAAGTGATCCCATCACACACCATGGGCAATCTTGAACTTTCCTTGCGGAGTGGAAAGTGTGCTGTTCTAACACCTTTTGTTTATTTTAAAAGTGTAACTCAAACAAATGGAGGTGTTTGCACGTTTTAAGGAAGATTAGAAGACAAAGGTGCATGTGTGTGTGTGTGGTGAAATTCAGATGAATTGTGTAGTTTAAATATTTGGGTGATGGGGAGCTAGATGATCGATCAGCAGGCTGGAATGCTTCCCTGGCTTCTGGGATTTGCAGAGTTTAAAAATGAGAAATTCTTGCTTTTTCAGATGAACACGTACTACGAAATCTCCATTGGACTTGGAATGTGCATTCATGTACCTTATTGTAAAAATCAAACAAGATAGCTGGCAGCTTGGAGTAAGAGGCTGCTTCAGCTCTGAGGCTGAGGACACCTGGAAAGGAAAATTGAGATTGAGTCCATTCCTTTAACTGTTCGATAAGCATTGATGGAATAGTGGCTAAAAGCCAGACACTCTGCGGGGTAGAGGGGTATGAAAAAAAAAAAAGGAAACGGTCTCTGCCCTCAAGGCGCTGACACTCTCTAGGGGAAAGCGAAGTGTACATATGTAATCAGATACAGAACAGGCACCAAATAAACACAGGGAGATATGGGGGGATGGGATGCTGTCTTGCTGCTGGGGGTGAGAGCAGGATCTTAGAGTTGGGAAGGACCTTGGGGGCCATTAGTTCAAACTATAGCTGCTCCGATCTCAAATCAATCTATGATACTTTATTAAGTGTTTGTTTGGGATAACAACTCTTCCAGATTGGATAACAACACCCTATGTGTCTTTATTTAAGTGGTTGGGGGGGAGGATGGAGAAGGACTCGATGTTATCTCTTGGTTGTAGAATATGCCCTCTACCAATGAAGGCAGCATCACCTCTGCAGAGTTCTCTGGGGCCCCTGACCACCACCATCATCAACATGCTTATCATCAGCAAACATTTAAGTGCCTACTGTGTTCCAAGCATGCTACCAAGCACTGGGCAGTCAAAGAAAGGAACAGCATAGTTATTGCCTTTAAGGAGCTCACTTTCTAATGAGGAAAACAACATGCAAACAACATTATACTTAAATAGATATATACACACATATACATATATACACATATACATATATACACATATACATACATACATGATATGTGTATGTATGTGCGTGTGTTGCGTGTATATTTATGTGTTCACACGTGCGTGCAAAGGCACCCAAGTGGCAAAGTGGATAAAGCATTGGACCTGTAGTCAGGAAGATAAGCTCAAATCCAGCTACAGGCACTTGTTTAGCTGTGTGACCCTGGGCAATTCACTTAACTTCTGTCTGTTCCAGTATTCTTATCTGTAAAATGGAGATAATAATAACAACTACCTCCTAGGATCGTTGTGCAGAGAAAATGAGAAACTATCAAGTGTTTTGCAAACCTTAAAGTGTTATGTAAATGTTAGCTATTATCTATCTACCTATCTTTGGGTTTGGACAAGAAAAGGCCTCTTGTAGAAGGTGGGATTTGAGCTGACTATTAAAGGATGCTAGGGAAGAGGGGAAGTGGAAATTACACATTTAGTATGTGTCAGAAGTGAGATTTGAACTCAAGTCTTCTTTACTCCAATATTAAATTTCCACCCACTGTATCATGTTAACTTTCTAGTGGTTGATAAAAATATTGACCAGCACAATGATAAGCACAGATCCTTGGGGCATTTTATTTGAGAGTCATTCATTGAGAAACTGTCATGTCTTGTAAGACTCCTTTAGGGAAAAGTGGCTTTTAAGTCTGAATTCTGTGGGCGATTGTTTCAGCTTTCCTCATTCTGCCTATATAGACAGAGCTTTCCTTACTTCCTTAAAGCCCCAGGAGATTTCTGCTAGCTGACTTAGGGTGAAGTGTCTCCTGGCTCAGTTCCTTCTCAGGGTCAGAGTGGGGCAGTCTTGGCAACCTGCTTGGCTGGGGATAGGAACTGACCATGTTCTCATTTACTTTAGGTATAATTCTTTGGAGAGAGCTGATGGAATGAGAAGCCATCATGGAGGCTCAGTCCCACAGTGCCACAACCAGTGAGCGGAAGAAAGTGGAGACTCCCATTGCCAAGTGCCCCACACGGGCAGACGTCAGTGAGAAAGCAGCAGCCTCCAGCACCACATCCAATGGTGAGTGCCCATGGGCTTCCAGCATCGTTGATATTGGCTAAGTTCCCAGTGAACTGCCCATTTGCACCTGAATCTCTCTTCCTTCTATGGAGAAAGAAAGCCAAGCAAAGTAGGGGCCGAGGAGAGGGGGAGGGTTCAATCATTCTTGTTTTGACACCAGATGCAGACTTGTCCTTCCCAATTTTCTAATTGGAGATAGAAATGTGAGAGGTTATTTCTTATAGGAAGTTCCTGTTTTGGCATTTGGGAAATGGTCCTGATTAGTCTGGCAAGAGTCCAAAATGTTTAGCGTTTTACTATCTCTGGCCATCAGAATAATGAGTTTTTCCAAAAGACACAAAAGTTGCGTGGTCACGCAGTCGTTGGCAAGATTTTTTCCCCCAATAAAGTCAGCCACCGTAGAGGAAATCGAGCAGTTCCTGGTTAATTCCTCGCTCTCAGGCTAACAGGGCAACTACTGTCCTGAGGAGTTTATTTTGGAAGCCTTACGTAGGCAGATTTGCATCGCGGTTTGGGGGAAGCTTGCGAATCTCCTCAATTGTCCTTAGGAAGCGATGGCTCCCCCAGTTCCTAAGTGCTGGCTTTTAATGTTTTAATTAAACTTTCAAAAGAAGTCAGTCAGTGCCTTAATGCTAGCATTGGCCATTGGAAATAAATTCCCGAAGTCTTTTGGATAAACATTATGGCAATCGTGTGTGATTAACCCCAGGACTTCCTCAGCCTCTTTTGTCTGCGTGGGAGTTTGGTTTTCTGGGATTTTAAGAGGAATGCCTCCACCCCCACCCCCACCCCCACCCCCACCTCACTGCAGGTTAGAGCACGCCTTAGGATCAGGGAAGATGAATCAGGGAACCCTCGGATTGGAGGAGTGGGGTGGGAAGCTACCTCAGAGGACACCAAGTCTGACATATTCATTTTATGGATAAGGAAACCGAGGTCCGAAGAGGTTACTTGACTTACTCAAGATCACACAAGTGTCAGAGTTAAGATATGAACCCAGGTCCTCTGCCCCCAGAGTAAGTGCTCTTCCCATGTGCCAACATCCTCTACTTTGAAAAATTGCTATGTTTCCTGGCTTAGGAACAAAGAAGGAGAGCAGGGAATATCTGTGGTAGTAAGTATTCCATTCCCTTTAGGCAACTTCCCACTGGCCTTTGTCTCTGTCTCTCTTTCTTTCCTCACCCTTCCTCCTCTCTTTTTCTCTTCTCCTTCCTCTTACTGTCTCTCTTTCTCTCTCTTCTCTCTCTTTCTCTCTCTCCCCCTTCCTCTCTCTGTTTCTGTCTCTGTCTGTCTCTCTCTTCATTCTCCCTGTCTTTCTGTCTCTTTGTTTCTCTCCCTCCTGGTGTGCTTATGCTTTGTTTATGACTATTCAGAAATCATGGGGAGTAGTGGATGAAGAGTCAGTCTTGAAGTATGGAAGACTTGGGTTCAAGTTTTGCTTCTGATACATGTGGCCTTTGTGATGCTGGAAAAGTCACTTCACTTGTTAGTACCTCTAACCTGCAGAGCAGAACCACTCTGGAGGACCAGAGGCATTGTCCCAACCTGGAGTTCCTGACCCTGATGAAATCCCAAGTCTGGACCAAAACAAAGTAGTCAGATTTTTGTAGGTCCACTGATGGCTCTGTCATTCAAGCTTGGTGGGTAAGTTAGATTCTATCTGAGAAAAGGTATCTCCACAGTGCAATAGGTAAAGCCTGGAAGAAGCTGAAGAACTAGTTAAGATTGACTGTGTGATCTGAGTTATGCCAAGAGAAGCTCTGTCTCTCATAGGGCCAGATCACCTCCCCTGCCGTGTGTTTGTTTGTGTTTCTCTAAAGGGACCATTTTAAAACTCTACATGGTTTGCTAGTTGGATGAGTCTACAGAGGTGGATGTGGTTACTGTGGCATGGGGGGAGGTGGGCAGGGTGGCTTGTTAAACTCATTGGGTGATGACCCAGGGTCTGAGGTGATACTTTGAAGATTATTGATTTTATGTCACTTGTAATGATGTTAGAATTATGGAGAGACAGACAGACAGAGAGAGAGAGACAAAGAGAGAAACAGAGACAGACAGACAGACAGAGAGACAGAGACAGAGAGACAGAGACAGAGAAAGAGACAGAGAGAGAGACAGAGACAGAGAGAGAGAGACAGAGAGACAGAGACAGAGAGAGACAGAGACAGAGACAGAGAGAGACAGAGACAGACAGAGATAGAGAGACAGAGAGAGACACACAAACACAGACACAGGCATACAGAGAAAAAGACAGGAAAACAAATGGATAGTAGCAGAACCGTATGGCAAGTAGATTCAAGAAGCCTGGAGTGAGGAAGGCGAGGGTCCAGCTTCTGTCTCTTTGAGTTCTTAGTTTGGTGATTTGGGGCGGATGATTTAATCTTGCTGAGCTCCAGGCTTCTCTCTAGGAGTTACTTCCTAAGTCAGGGGGCGGTTGTAATCTATAAATAGGCAGCTATAGAGCTGTTTTCTGCTTTTGTAGTCAAATTAAAGTAAGAGATGGAATTTATTTTAACTAAGAATCAATGTTTGCATCATTTTTCAAAAACAAAAAATAAAAACCTCAGGAGTGTGAGTTTAATAAAAGAAAAAAAAAAACTTCTTCCCAATTCAAGCTGTCCAGAAGTGAGATGGGCTGCCTCCCTCAGCAGGTGGTGAGACTCTTTCCTCAGAGGGATTTAAGCAGAAACTGAATGTTTATTTGTTGGGGTTACTGTGCTGTGGATTCTTTTTTAGGTACAGTCTGTATTAGTGTCATAAATTCATAGATAAAGAGATGAAAGCAACTTCCAACGTCATTGAGATGATCCCTCTTCATTTTACAGTTGAAGAAACTTGGTGACCAAAGGTTCAATGACTTGCTCAAGGTCATACAGTACCAAGTGACCAAGTCAGGATTTGGACAGATGTCCTCCAAAACCCTAATATCTCCCTTTGGTGCCTTCTGCCTCAGAGAGTGGAGGAAAAGTACTGCAATATCTTCTTTTTTAAAAAAATTATTTTACTTTTCCTTGCCCTAAAATAGGCGGCAATGAAATGACTCACTGATTAAGAACACTTGTCATCTTGGTCTAAGAATGTTTCAAGGTTCTAGACCCTGGCTGGTTCTCTTTGGGCATTTGCTGAGAATTAAGGACTCAAGGCACTGAATCTGTCCCCAAAGAGTCCCAACAATGGGAGCTGTCCAAAGCGAAACATGCTTGGTTCCCCATCTTTGGAGGTCATGGAGTCAGAATGCCACTTTTTGGCTGTCCTGTAGTGTACATTTCTTTCACATATTGGTTACACTATATCAACAGTTCTCAGCCTTCTTGGACTTAGGAAACATTTACACTCTTGAAAATTATTGAGGATCTCAAAGAGTACTTGTTTACCATGATTTGTATCTATTGATATTTACCACATTAGAAATTAAAATGTCTTAGTATTAGCATTATTATAAGCATCATCATTATAATTAGCATTAATGATTATTAATAATTATTAATAATTATTAATTGCTAATAAGCATTGTGGTGAAAATGGTTTTGACTTTGTGGACGCCTAAAAAGGGTCATGGGGAAGCTAGAGGGCTCAGTGAATAGTACACTGGTGCTGGAGTCAGAAAGACCTTGAGTTCAGAGCCAGCTTCAGATACTTATTAGCCGTGTGACTTTGGGCAAGTCATTTAACCTCTGTTGCCCAGGAGGCATCTAGGTGGCTCAGTGGATAGAGCACTGGGCCTGGAGTCAGGAAGACCTGAGTTCAAATCTGGCTTCAGACACTTACTAGCTGTGTGACCTTGGACAAGTCACCTACCTTCTGTTTGCCTTAATCCACTGGAGAAGAATGTGGCAAACCACTCCAGCATCTTTGCCAAGAGAACTTCAGGAACAGTGTGGTCCACTGAGGAGTGGGCCATGATTGAATTGACTGAATAACAACAAGCACAACAAAAGGGTCTCAAGATATCCCAGATGGCACTTGGAGAATAACTGCACTAGTTGGCGGCTGATGTCCACTGATAATCTCCCACTTCTCAGACTTTGCTCTCATTTTGCTCTACGAGCCTAAGCTAACTCTTGTCAAGGACAACATTTGACTTAAAGATTTTGTTTGTTTTTCTTTTAAATTAGGCAGGACTGAACAATGAGCAGTCATTGGTTCGGTTACAAGATGAATTGAAATTTGACACGCTTCTCCTATCGGGCAGCACCTGCCAGGACAGGCGGTGGCCACTTCCTACATCTGTACACACGCTCTCCCTTCTTCTGGGCAGGGCTGAATCAGTGAACAGTTTTTCAGGCAGTGTGTGGTTGAGTGACAGCTGTCCGAGGAGGGCTCCAAGCAGCTCGGACCTTCTTCTGCATGGTGCCTCACGAGGCAGAAACGGAATTCATTTTTTCAGGGAGAAAGAAAAATGCCCTCCCGTAAATGAACGTGAAATGGAAGTTATAGGCAGAGCTTGTAATCTGAGGGAAGGAAGCACCCGGGAAGAAAGAGGAAAATGGGTTTGATTCATTTTCTTTGTTGCTTTTCTTCAGTGAGAGATGAGAGCCTCCGTATCCCCTTGGGCTGCTGGTGAATGGGGAGGGGTGCGGATCATTTAGGAAGGCAGTGCTCCCGTATCTATTGTTGAAACTTCCCACCTGACACTGGCTGTACTTGGGCAGATGTAGAACCAGGGTCAGGGGATGCGACAGGAGGAGGGGGAGGAAAGGGAATAGAGAGGGGGATCTAGATTGGATGTCAAGAAAATCTTCTTGTCAATTAGTTTTTTGCCCAGAGTGGAATGGAATCCTTAGGAAGTAGGGGGGTGGGTGCTTCCCTATGCTGGAAGTCTTCAAGTAAAGGCTAGATGTCCACTGTCTATAATCAGAATTCTTGTTCAAGTACATAACCTAGATTCAATTCAGTTCAAGCATTTATCCAAACAGTGAATATTTATTAAATATCTATTGTGTGTCAAGCACTGTCTAAGCACTAGGGATACAAAAGAAAAAAACAAAAACAGTCCCTGTCCTCAGGGTGCTTATATTCTAATTTAGTAAATCTATCCTATGTAGGTGACAAGCACTTTACTGGGCACTGAGGATGCAAAGACATACATGAAACCTACCCTGTTTTCAAGGAAGCTCATATTCTGTTGGGAACAGTACCTATACTAATAAGTACTCAACAAATGGAAATAAAATAAATTCAGAATCAGGACAGAGCACTGACACATCAGGAAAATTCTCATGCAGTAGGTGGTCAGTTCTTGATCTGAGCCATAAAAGGAGCTAGGGGTTTAGAGAGCCAGAGGTGAGGAAGATGAACGTTCCAGTCACAGAAGAGAGCCTGTGCAAAGAAAAAAGTGGGAGATGCAATGTAGTGGATGGTGAGCATCAGGGAATCATGTTTGTCTGGAAGGTGCTGTAGATGAGGGGAAGAAATGTGAAATCATTAAGGAAGGCTGGGCTGGGACCAGATTGTGAAGGATTTTCAATGCCAAACAGAGCAGGCATTTGTTCTTTAACACAGAGTCTAGAGGGAGCCTTTGAGGTTCATTAGCCCATCTCCTATGGGATACCTAGAAAGTGGGGGTTTCATTAATGCTTGTAGTGATGGGTCTGAGGGGGCTGGATGTATACCACAAGGTTCCTGTGGTTGTGTGGGCTTTAAATGCCAAATGGGGACTAATCCAAGATGGTGGCAGGTTGTGGAAGAGGACAATATTGAGACTTACTTTCTTTGTTTGTCAACCATTAGAGTTTTGTAGGGATGACTCCGTTAAACATCCAAAAAAGAAGAGAAGAGCATTAATCCTGCTAACAGATATCACCATAGAAACAGGTCATAGCACTACCAGGGTTGCCATCAGTTTTATAAGCTCTTGAACACCCTTGAAAAATAAAACTTTGATCTAAACTGAGCATTGTCATTTAAGTCTGTAACAAGTTGATCTGTGGACTCCTAGGCTTTCTAGTTAGAATCTGTACTCTACTACACACCACCCATGTGATCTGAGGTAGTTTTGCTCCCCTCTCTAGGCATTGGACCACAGTTTGCCCAGTAGTAAAATGAGAGCTTTGGCCCAGATGACCTTTAAGGTCCAGCTCAGCTTTTTCAGATGAATTAGTCTAAATCTAATGTTTTACAGATGAAGGAAAAAAGGTCTAGAGGTGAGGTTACTTACCTAAGGTCACACACCTGTTAGTGGAATAGCCAAGAGTCACATTAGTCTTTTGACTACATTCCATGCTCATTCTGTTGCAACAAGATTTTTTTTTTCTGACTTGTATCCAAAACCTCTCTTATGTGTTCTCTCCCCATTAGAATGTGAGCTTCTTAAAAGCAGGCACCATCTTGCTTTTCTCTTTGTATCCCCCAGCACTTAGCACAGTGCTGTGCTCATAAGAAAGTGGTGAATAAATAGGTCTTCATTCATTTATTCATTATTTGTTGTAGTTTACCTTTTTTTTAATGGGGAATCCAATAACTGGCTCAAATCTCAGCTCTCCTACTTCCTGCTTATGTGATTTTGAGGAATCAGTTCAATTCCTGGCAATCAGTTGCCATATCTGTAAAATGAGAGTGTTGGACTAGACCTTTGAGGTCCCTTCCAGCTTTCAATTCATGACTCTGTGAATCCTCCCCATCCTCCCACCATATATGAACCCATTTCCCACAATGTGTTCCTACTAATATCTTTTCTTTATTTTGTAGGACATTTTCTCCTAGCATGCCATCCACAGAGACATTTTTTTGAATATGATATGAAAGTGTTAAGCATTGATTTAAATATATAAGCTTCTAGAATCCTGATTTTTAAGTAATGGAAGAACTCTAGTGTAGATGTTAGAGTGCTCTCTGTAGGGTCAAAGAGAAGTGGGTTCAGCTCCCTCCAGAGGTATTTCCTTGCTATGTGAGCCTGAGAAGAGAAAAGAATCACTGAATTTTCATTTCCTCATCTGTGAAATGACGGGGTTGATTTCAATGGCTTCCAAAGTCCCTTCCAACTCTAAATCTCAGAGTAGGACTGTAACAGCTTCACAGACCCATGTGGAAAACATGCCTGCTCTGCTTTGTGATAGAATCTTGAAGAACTTCTTTTGTGAATTAAAAAAAAAATTAAGGTTCACGTTAATCGAAAGGTTTTTTCTGAATTGGACATTGGCGCCATTGTAGGCATATCCCAGGTGCCACTTTTAGTGAAGCCTGTCTTGCCCCCCCCCAATTATTACTGCTATCTCCCTCTTGAAATGATTTCGTCTATGCTACCTGTTTACTTACCTGTGTATGTGGTATATCCATTTGTCCTTGAAAACAGGGGGCTCTCTGTAACCTCAGGGCTGAGTACAATGTCTCACATAGAATGAGCTTGTAAGAGATGTATGTTGAATTAAGTTGAATTTATGTGTCTATATCTATCTGAATATGAGCAGTTTACACTTGGCCTGGGAGTTCTAGACCTATTTACTTGTCTTGAGATTATTGGGGGTTATTTGGGAAATTTACTAGACAAAGCTTCAGGTAACTAAATTCTTTGTCATTGAAAGTTTGGCTTTCCCCGGAGTGCCTTTGCATTCGATGAGTTCAATAAGTGTTTGCAGTCATTAATTGTTTATTAGTTTTTGGATGTTTCCAGATGAGTTACATATACCTGCTCTGCCACTCTGGATGTTCTTGGGAATTGATTTCAAGAGGCCTGCACTTGTATTTGACTCAGATCCCTTCCCTGGCTGGCCAGACGAACATTTCCCCCCATATTTCGGACGGCCTCAATATCGGAGAGGCCTCAGTGGCTGAGGGGCTAGAGCTTATTTTCTGTTTGGTGTTTTTTTTTGTGTGTGTTGTTTTTGACCTGTGAGCTTTTCCCAATGTAATCTGATATTTCTTATTAACCCGTTACTATGCTGTTAAAAAAAAAAGCCAACTAATTATAAACGTATGTTGACTATAGACTTGAAGCCCTTCAGCAGGATCAGCTCATTATTGAGACCATACCTTAAAGTGATAGAAAGCAGAAATTAGAATCCTAATGGTGATGCAATGTGAAACCAAGGTTGATGGATTAATAAAAGGAGAGGAAGTTCAGTTGTCTGCGCTTTGATTCTTTCCAAAGGAGGGCGAGGTTCATCTCAGCTCTTTAAAAATGACTCTTTGAGGTTTACAAGAGAAAAGTATTTAGTGGTCTGCAACTTCATAGGAGACACATTTCCTGTTCTAACTTTTGCTTGGTGCCTGGCCTTGCCCTAGCTTTCAAGCTATCTATAAAATAGGTGTTAATCACTATATTCATTCTTCACCTCACTGTGAGTATGAAAATCCTTCTAGGTTCTGCTGAGAGGTCAGAGTTCAGAGGTCATTAGCTATCAGGAAACACCACAGACTATTAGCCATACCTCTATTGAATTCTTGCCCCTAGAAAGAATTCGGGATGGGAGCATGCTCAGACTCTCACTGAACTTCCCAAGTTTTTTTTTTTTAAAGCTTATCTATTTCTTTCCCTCTTGGCCACAATCCCATTTCCTGGTTCAAAGGAGATAGGCAGAAAAGGTTTTCTGAGATGAAATAGGTCTTTCAAAAAACCATTTTGATGAGTTAAGTATAAATGAATCAGAAACATACGGATTGCATTTACTTTAAAATACACATGGGTTTAGAAATTAGGGGGGAAAGGGCTTGGCGAAAGACATTTTGAATTTTGCTGAACTCAAAGTGTTTTGAAAAATAGTTCAAGATGTTTGACGAATGGTAAATGTGGCCAGGTTTGCCCATCCCTTGAAAGGATGGCTCTTAGTCACTGGGATAACGGAGAAGATGGGGGCAGGGATGGCTCCTATATCTTCCTTCTAAATGAGCTCTGATTTGCTTGAAGAAATGAGAGGAATATTTGAAGGACTCACTAGCCAAGCATCAGGCATCATTGTTGAAAAACGGCTCTTTAAAATTCAAAGTGCAAAGTCTTGTTCATCATGTCTTTGATTTATCGAGTCTGTTTTCTGGAGCTCTTATTCATGGGCAGTGATGAGCTAAGCATTGATCCTTCCTGCTGTGTGGTTAGTGGCATGAGATTGTGAGATGGTTGGCAGAATCACAAGCATCATTGTTGTGCCAGAGAAATGGGCATGGAATGCTATTTTCCATCATGAGCACATCCATCATTTATATCAGACCTTATGCTTTTCAAAGTTGTTGACATCTTTGGGTGAAAGTAACTGACTCTGGAATTGGCCAAGCAGAATGTTTATTGAACTTCTGGACTAGAAAGCAAAGGGGACATTTTGGCCCTAATCAAGTGCTGCCTAATGCATGGCCTTCAGCAATTCCTGTCTTGATACCATTGTAGATTATTTGAGCTCTAATCATTAAATAGGGTTGTTTTATGGGAGACCGTTCTAAAACGCTGAACATGCTTTAAAGCCAATGTTGGGGAGGGTCGGTGATGAGGTTCTGGGGAAGGATCCATCTACCTGTAGAGATTCTGAAATACAATAATCTTGCCTCAAGTATTTGGTTATGAAGTGAATTCCTTTGCATGGTCCTAGAACATTGGAGGCACTCAGAGATGTCTCACTGATGATGGTGGGCATGTTCACTCTGATCCCATCATATAAATAAAAGGCTTTGGACTTCAGAGATATAAGTTCTGTGGTTTTGAACAAAGTATCTTTGCTCACCTAGACAATTAAGTGGAACAGTTGATAGAGCATTGGACATTGAGTCAGGAAGTTCTGAATTCAAATTTGCCCTCAGACACTTATCAACTGTATGATTCTGGGCAAGTCACTTAATCTTTGTCTACCTCAGTTTTTTCCTGGTAAAATGGAGATCCTAATAGCAACTACCTCTCGGAGGATCAAATGAAATAATATTTATAAAGCACTTAACAGAGTGCCAAGCATATACTGAACACTTCTTTTCCTTCCTTCCTTCCTTCCTCCCTCCTTTTCCTTCCTTTCTTCTTGTTTTCCATACTTCCTTCCATCCAGCCTTCCTTCCTTACTTCCTTCTTTCCTTTCATCCTTTCTTTCTTCCTTCTTTCCTTCCTTCCTTCCTCCCTCCTTCCTTCCCTCCTTCTTTTCCTTCCTTTCTTCTTGCCTTCCATCCTTCCTTCCATCCAGCCTTCCTTCCTCCCTCCCTCCCTCCTTCCCTTTCTTCCTTCTTTCCTTTCATCCTTCCCCCTTCTTTCCTTCCTTCCTTCCTTCCCTCACCTGCCTTCCTCTTCCTCTTCCCCTTCCCCTTTTCTTCCTTCCTCCTTCCTTTCCTTTGACTGTGATAACATGGATAACAGGATCCCAGAGAAGTACTGGAAGGGATCTGGTAGGCCATTTAGTTACAACTCCGACTTTGAAAGCTGAAGAGCCTGAGGTTCAGTTACATTCAATGACCCCCCCAACATCCCAAGGTCATAATTGGGAGCTCTGGGATCTCTGCCTCTGCCCTATCGTGCTGCTGCCCATAAGCCTTGAAGCCAGAGAAGGCTACCCTTCTGTGCTGGAAGAGCTGAGGAGAAGGGAGGGGCTGTTTTTGCTGTCAGCCTGTGGAGTTCTGAACTGGTGCCATCTTTTTGAAAGCACTCAAAGGTGTTCCTCCCTTGTCACCAAGTAGTCCTAGTATTAGTATGTAATCTAACAGACATGATTGGAAGGACCAAAAAAATTCAGTTCACTCCACTTCAATGGCCATTTATCAATTGCCTGCTCTGTTCAAGCCTCTGTGCTCCCCACTAGGCATATAAAGAAAAAGAAAAAAAAAAGAGTCCTTGCCCACAAAGAGCCTACATTCTTCTGGGGTTTTGTGTGTGTGTGTGTGTGTGTGTGTGAGACAGTTAAGTGGATAAAAGACACTTTGAGAAGACAGTTATGTGCGAATGATACATATCTTTATTCATAATGACAAAACACTGGCAATAATACATATTCCCAGTGATCAGGGAATGTGAGAGGCAATGTGGTCTAGTGGCTAGAGGGCTATACCTGGAGTGAGGAGAGAGTGGATCAAATCTTATGAACAAAGCCTACTGGCCACATGGCAATGGGCGTGTAATATGGCAGACTTCTTTGAGCTTCAAGCCCTTTCTCTGTTAAATGGGCCTCCTGATGCCCAGAGTACCTGGCTCACAGTAATACTGGGCACAGTGGAGATCATGTTTGGAAACCCTAAAGTACGATAATGAACCATAGCATAGGAATACGGAATGATAGTGTGTCCTACTAAATGATTGCTAGGACTAGAAGACATAGAGAAAGTGATGAAGACTAAAGACAGCAGAATCTGAAAAACATTATATCCACTGACTGTAATAAAATATGAATAATCACAGAAACAAAATTAGATATAACACACCCATTTAAAAGAGACTTGGATAAGGATGTGGACATAGGCAGGGCATTCACATTTTTAAAGCTCTTTTTGGGGGAATGGGGTGGAGTACACAGGCCTGTGATTTTATTATGGGGAATTCTCAATGTGACCATCCCCCCCCCCAGTGCTCCAGAATGGCAAGTGCTTTGTAACTAATTCTTTGACAGTTGCCTGGGTGCACTGAGGGGTTAAGTGATTTGCCCATGGCCACACATACTAATGTACACAGAAAAGATCAAATTAGTTATTTTGGAATATATGGCTTTATACATGATCCTTTAAATTCATTCATTTGCATCTTTTTTTCAAAGGAATAATCCCCAAAGAATATTGAAGTGCCAGTATTAGAAACGACTTGCCATGCCCTCAGGAACAGAAGGCATCTTCATTGTGGGAGGGAAAGATCCTGCTAACAACAAAGTTTGCAGCAGCCTGGCATTTCTAGAACCAGAATGGGGCTCTGGGCTTCTGTAAGGTGCAGGCTGGCCCTCAGCGGGGATTGTGCAGGGAATGTGGTGCTGCTGTCCATGTTGGTTAATGAGAATGACCTATGCAAATATGGCAGCCTTAATGACATGGAATCACCAAGGAGTTTCCAGCTTCTGGAAAGCTCCCAAGCTACTGAACTCTACACTTAAAACAGTAAGGTCCATGAGAGCACAGCTCATGCCTGAAAAAAGCTTCAGCCTCTCCAATGCCCAGCCCAGTTCCCAGCTCCTAGCACACACGCGCTGAATGAATGGATAATATCTGAAGGGTATGTTGGTCTGGGTTAAAACAGAGATACAACTGGAGCACTTGGGTGGGATTCTTTGTTTTCTATTTTTTACTAAGTTTTAAAGTGTGTGTGTGTGTGTGTGTGTGTGTTGATCCTTCTAGCTACAGCACAAACTGAACTACCTTGTTATGTCTCAGTAGATATATTTTCTCTTTTAACATCTAGCCCATCGTTGTGAATGAACCTAGATACTCTTGAAGAAAATCCCCACAGAGGCAGCCTTGCTAAGTTCTGTCCATTTTGTTTTTTCTTTCCTATTTTGAACTTCCACATTGATAACCATCTCAATCTACTAGCAGTTAAAATACAACAAAAGAAAATTTAGATTTAAAAATTTCCCTAAAGCATGAGAAGGATTTAATCATTGCTGCTTTTTTCTTCTCTCAGTTGTTAAAATTGAAATGGTAGAATGAAGCTCTTTCAGAGCTGGGAGAAAAAAAAAGGCTTTTAAAATTTCCCTTAAAAAACTTCCTTCCCCTCCCCCTCCCTTTTGCTTTTGTATCACAGGAGTGCATATCAAACAGAAGAGATTTATAGGAAAAAGTTATTCCTGGTCTGACTTCCTTAAACTGCTGCCCCTTCCTTTTCTTTCCTCTTTTTCCTTTCTTTGACTCTTCCTTCTCTCCAATGCTCTCTTTCGTGTATTTTTTTTTTCCTTCAGTTGTAGAAAGTTGAGTTCCATCCCAATTATGAAATCTTCGGAGACCATTCCCACATGGTTCTGTAAATGGTAGCTTCATCCGGAGTTCTTTCATCTCTTTTCCTGCTTTCCTGGCTGACAGTTGAAAAGGTCCGACTGTGCCACACAAAGGTTTGATTGCTTTCTCTGGGGGAGACTTTTCCCTGCCTCATCATTCGCTAGGCAGGTGGACCAGAAAGTCTCTGATTCTTTTGTTGCCTCTCAAAGTCCAAGGTCTTTGACTGAATAAATCCGCCGTCATGGGATAATTTGCTAAAAGGGGCCTGAAAGATGTGAGAAAAGAAGCCTTACTACTTGGGTGCTGAATTAATGAAATAACTAGGCCTTAGACTTTGCAATTGGAAAATCACCAGGAATGCAGTGGGTGGAGACAGATTTCAGAATGCCAGTCTTTATTTCCCATAATAAACTTTTAGTTATAGTATTTAAGGCCTGCCTATATTCTAGAATCTAGAGTCTAGATGGACTTCTCTGATGGGTGCTAAGCTATTTGCATCTGTTACCATGCTAGAAGGGGGAGCCCTGGCCGGATAAAAGCCGTTTGGGTGCAGGGCCTACTTAGTCATGAGATGATTAGGAGGGAATGGTGAGAATCCCATATGACAGAACTAAGGTTGAGTTAACACAGGGCGAAAAGTAATTTACAGATAGGCTGTCCCTAGCCATCTTTGTAGCCCCTGATAAGGTTTCATTTCAGAATGGATAGGCGACATTTCCACTTACGGGCCCATTCTGCGACACCTGTGATAACAGCTTCTGGGTCCTAATTGAAATTGGTTTCAAAATGGATTTTCGCTTTTCTCTGTCTGTGGAAAATATTGAATGGACTCTGAGCTGCCACAGAGAGTCCCGGACCTTGGGAAATGGAGCAGGGAGCCGGGATCATCTTTCATAACAGTGTCGATGATATGACAGTTTTGTTATCTGTCTTATTAATGAAATCATTGATCACCTGATGAGGGAGATAATAAACTGTGCTCTTCTGCTGTTCTGGAGGCTCAATTAGATTCTTTAAAAAATATGGAGGGGGTGGGGGTGGGAAACAAAACAATAGATGGAAAAGAAGGCTAAGGTTTGATTTAAAACTTTCCAAGACTGTTTCAGGCTGTGTCCATTTCAAGCCTGGAAAATGAGTGGCACAAGATGGCCTATGGGGTCCCTTTCGACTCTCAGATTCTGCGATGCAGAATGAGCCCAAGTATTTTAAAAGATAAGTGCCTGAGGTTGGATTAACGAGATTCTCAAGTGAATTTAGAAATCCAGTTCTTTTAGGAAAGAAATACTGGGTGTCTGTAAGGGTGCTCGTCAGCTGGGAGCTGAGGCAGCTTGAGGACCAGGGCAAAATGGGACAGGATTGGAGGGGACGCTGTTGAAATGAAACTCCATAGGGACATGATAAACAAGGGGAGTTTCAGGTCCTTTCTCTCAGTCGTCATTGAAAGAACCACTCTTTCTCTAGCATCTCTAGGAGGGTTTTGCTGGGTTAGGGAGAGGGAAGCGAGATGACGGACCTACATAGTTGTTCACATAGCTGCAGAGTGAGAAAGTTTCAGCCGTGGTGCATTCTAAAAGACCTTTGGAATTCCAGGCCCAAGGGAAGGTGGCTTCCACTGACCACTCCAGCTCTGCTTGGTTGCTTCTCTCCAAGGGTGGGGGGAGTTCTTTCTGGGAGGGATGATGGTGACTTCTCATCTTTCACTGGAGGTTGTACTTTGAGGTGGCTGTCCATTCTTCCAGCTAGTGGCAATCCATTCAACAGCCCTGTGTGCCTCCCCCCACCACCAAACAAAAAAGCTTTAAAGAGAAGCTGTGATCAAAGGTTGCCATGATGTCACGGATCCCTAGGGATCAGTGGTTCAGAGTCTAGAGAGTTTTGCACCCCCAGCCTTTTCCTTATCATTGGAGATCCATTAGTGCTGTCCGTTTGGATGGCCCTCCATGAGCAAAACTAAACACAAGGCATGTGGCTATTAAGGCATGTTTGTTTGTTTGTTTCCCCTTGAAATGGAATGTTTAGGTTCCCCATTTCCCCTTATCTCCTTCTTCATCCCTAATGCTATTGTAGGTGACTTGCCTTCCCCTAAAAAGGCACTAACAGAGGAAAAATGATGTTGTGAAGGTGTGTGTGGGGGGGGGGCAGGAAAATGGCTAGGGGCAGTCTACAGAGGTCTGGACTTGGTGTCAGAATTCATGAGTTTGAATAAGAACTTCTCCAGTTACCTATGACTGCCTTTCAGTGCCTTGGTTTCTTCATCTGTAAAACGAAGGGGTTAAGGCTAGAAGATCTCCAAGGTCTCTTCCTCTGTAAGTCTTTGACATAATTTGCATGTGTAAGAGACTTCTTTCAGTTTTTATTTCAAGCCATTTCATCATATGGAGATCATGATTTGGAGGGAACGATTCATCATTGTTAAATAGAGGTTGGGGTGACTTCTGATGGCCCTGGGGATGTGCATACTTTGTATGGTGATTAAGCCCATGGTAGTGGGTTTCATAGAAGTTGGGGAAGGCGTGGGATGCCTCCCTGCCACTGGCGAGGGTGCTGTCAACCCAGACTGTAGTGCCTTTTGCCTCCCAAGCTTGTTAAATGAAGAAAACACATTGAGAAAGAGGGGCCAGCAAGAATCATCCTTTCTGGTTTGAGCTGGGGATAGAACTGCCTAGGGCTGGTATTGAACAGGTCAGGAGGGATAAATGTGAGCCTCTGAAATGTTAGGGCAAACAGTGAAAGCTGGACAGAGATTTGAGAAGGAGAAGACCGGGAATTGCCCCGAGCCCTTGGGCACCTCCTGTGTCCGGCTTTTGGAGGCTGGACTGGTTGGGAGCGCATTTTCCCCCTTGAATACTTCCATTTTGGACCGGCTGATGATTATGATTGATAAACGTGTTTTGAGACCAGGATGAGCGTCTAAAGATAACAGATACTGCAGATGGGCCTTTTTGATGAGGCAGCAAAGCAATTATGGATACAAGCAATTGATGGATTTCACAGGCCTCCTGTACTCAGATCAGAGTTGGAATTTCTCCCCGCTCTTATCATTGCTAACAGGGAGAAAAGGCCTTTGAATTCAACCCAATCAGAACTTTTAGGAGGACTAGCAGAACGCCCCTCTCAAGATCTTGGGATCTTTGCCTCCATTGCAAAATTGGACTCCTAACTTGGGGAACCCAGTTTGATAAGATGGGGATTCAATATGCAATGGAGGTTTTCATCCAAAACCTTTGCAATGAGAAAACATTCAGCAGCCTCGCCTGCCCCACGGGGAGGCCAAATCAAACACACTTTCAAAGAAAAAGCATCTCGGCGACTGTTTGCAAATGCCGATTGGTTTCAGAGCAGAAGAAAAGTTCCTTCCTCAGAAATGTGGTGGGTAGTTCCGGGGACTGCTCTCCATGTATTATAAATAGAGTTAGCTTAGCCAGAAACAGATGTACGTCCAGGGAAATTATCTCACATTTATTTATGTTTTGATTTATCGAAAACATGTGCCTCTGGATGAAGGCTTCAGGCTCTTTTACTCAATTGAAGAGAACTACGCTTTAAAAACAAGCAAATGGAAAACCGTACTGTGAAGGGGATACGACTCCATTTCAACTCAGAGTTTCTTTTTGTTTCCCCAGCTAAAACTGGGTGAATGAAGACAAGGAACTTCAAAGGACCTGAGTTCCAATCCTAATTCTGCCTGGGTGGCTTTAGATCAGTCACTTTCCTCCTCTGGCCCTGTGTCTCTCCCCTCTGGAAAATGAGGGAGCTGGACTCTGGTTTTTAAAGCAAAGTTCTTTTCCAGCTCTAAATCTCTAATCCAATCTACGATTGTGCTTTGATCATGGTTAACTCTAGGAAGACTGGAGGCTGAGGGGTGTGGTAGGGAATAGTGGTGTGCAGTGTCCCATCTTGTACTTTCTGTGGCTAGGGATTGGTAGAGGAGGAGGGGAGCTCCCAGTTAAATAGAGTATGGGGTTGTAGTCACAATCCTAAACTGCTGCCACGCCCCCCTACCCCATTTCCTGCCTTCCACAGGGATGGGAGATTGGGAAAGAGGAGGAGGGAAGAAGCAGCTGCTTTTCTGGATTTGGGATGGCATGAAGATGTCACACTACAGTTTGACTTAAAGACCTGTTCTGTTTTTGAACTGTGACACTTAAAAAAAAAAACTAGGAAGAATCTAGAAAAAAAAAACAAAAACAAAACAGGAATATTCCTTAAGTTAAAGAAGCTATTTGGTTAGCTGGGGACCAGGTTGTAAAAGTGTACATTGGCCCAAAGGTCTGAGAGGAGGAATTGGTCAGCCGACGGGAAGACTCGGAGCTGAGCCCTGCATCCCTTGTGTGGCTTCGGATCCTGTTAGTGAGGGGCCTTTGATAATAGGCAGGGGCTGAAAGCTCAAAGTCTAAGGCCCTATGCTGGGTCAGAGAAAAGAACAGTGGCCTCTCTGAAGGAAGGCAGTGTGAGGCCATGGATTGAGAGTCGAGTTGGAAGTGAGGACATCTCTATTCGACTCTGAGTTTTGCCACCGACCTTGTGAGTTAAATTGGGTGAATTACTCCATTTCTCTGATCCTCTGTTAAAGAAGAAAAAAAAAGAAATGCATTTTTTTAAATGAGTTTGAATTAGAGGTTGTCCAAGGAAACTTCCTGTTTTTCAATTCCAGGTTTCTGCAGATCTTTGAAGGGAAGGGAAAGAGAGCATCCAAGTTAACTTGGATATGTTTGCAATTTTTCTCTCTTAAGGAACCCACAGAAGCTGGGTAGGGGCTGAGCAAGATCACTGCAGGGTGAGCGCTCGGCTGAGTTTTGTTAGGCGAACTTCATAATAACCAAGCTGACAGTTGGGTCAACCGTATTATTCTGCACCTTGTTCCAGATAACTTGGGCATCTGCTATGTATGAGGAGGCATTAGACATTGATTCAAAGATGTGGTGGTTAAGTTCATCAAGAGTTAGATTTGCATCAGCAATGCTTTGAGTGGCTTGTGTGTGGAGATCAGCTTTGGAAGACAACCTTCCCCACGCCTCCACAGGCAGCCTTCCTGGGTGCACACAGTGGGGGTCTGGAGGGAGAGAGCAGCCTCTGGAAGAATTGTTTTTGGAAAGCCAGACTTTCGTGCGTGTGTATGTGTGCATACATATATATGTGTGCGTGCATGCATGTGTATCCATGTGTATACATGTATATGTGTATATATGCATGTATGTGTATGCATGTGTATACACGTGTATGCGTGTATGTATATATGTGTGTGTGTGTATGTGCATATATGCATGCATGCGCGTGTGTATTTTTTTTCATCGCCTTCATTTCTGAATATATCCCTCCTTTTTCCCTATTCAGTGAGTCATCTCTTGTAGTACTTGGTACCTGCCCTCTGCTGTGTGACTTTGAGGGCCCTTACGACTCTAGATGTAGGAATAAAGAAGAAAAACGAGCAGCAACAGTGGAAAAAGGCAATGCAGCAAAACCAGCCAACTGAACCGTTGTCCCTGACCACATATGCACCATTCCACACCCACGGTCCTCCATCTCTGCAATGAAGGGAAGCAGATCTATTTTCTCATTTCTTCCCTGGGATCAGACTTGGGGACCTCACATGTTTCCAGTGATGTTGCATGTTTTACCAATGGTGTACCTAGCACTGAAGGACTCTGAACTTGGATGATCCTGCCACATTGGGAAGCAGTCTTTTAAGAGGAATGGGCACTCTGAACTGCTTGCTGTTTATCCTCAGCCGACATCTGGGCTTAGCTAGCAGTGCAGTAACGTGCCTGTGGAAGTGGGAAGGTGCCTGGACCAAGTCCTGGCTTGTGGCCAAGTGCCGCATGGCCTCGGGGGATCTCCCCGGTGTCTGGGCTCCCTTGCCTGCCAACCCCACCCTGACTTCTCCCAACATCCCCACTTCTCTTTTCCTGTAAACAGTCGAATCTAGGGGATTCTGCCACCCTGCTTCTCAGAGAAGCCTTCCTTAGTTCCCTTTCATCCAGAGAATAAAGTCAAGCCCTGAGCCTGGCATTTGAGGTCCTGCCTGCCTGGTCTCCAACCAGCCCTCCCACTTGTCTCTCCACCAGCTGCATGCATGCTTCGGCTGAAGTGGCCACTTGCTTATCCCTGAAGCCCCCTGCTGTCTCTCTGCCTTGACTCAACCTGTCCAGTCTTCCTCCTCCAACTTCGCCTGGTGAAATCCCCTGACCTGAAAATTACACGGCACTTTGCTGTTTGCCAGGCTTTTTAGAGAAACCTTGTCTTCATGTGTTTCATCCTCATCCCAACCCTGTGAGATCACTACTTTCTGTGTTATTGTTCTCATTTTAGGGATGAGTAAATGAAAACTCTTTTAGGGTGTGTGACTGGCCCTGGAGTCCCCTGGCTTGTAAGTGCTCTCTTCCCAACCAGAATTCTTTGGATTCTGGGTTCATTATTCCATTGTGCCTCCCAAGGCTTAGCTCCGATTCTGCCTTCCCTAATTATGCTGGGTGGAAGTGATAAATTTCTCCTCCCCTCTCTGGGCCCTCCTCTCCCCACTTGGCTTCAATTGCTCCTGTGGCCTCTGCCCCAAACTGTATTCTGGTCTTCTTGTGCATTCACGTCTATTAGATGCACTAAATGCTTGGGAGCAGGGTCGAGAGTGGTACGTTTTTTCATCTCTTATGCTTCAGGCCCACCATTGTGACTAGCGCACAGTAGTTAGACAGTAATGGGCAACTAACAACAGAAGCTACCAGTTGAATGAGTGGAGGAAAGTATTCAGGATGCAGAGAGTAGAGTCTTGAGGGAATCCATCATTCAATCAAGTAGCATTAGGCCTTGGGGAGACAAAGATAGGTGCCCTCAGGACCTTACATTCTGCAAGCTTTTGTTTGAAGACCTCCAATGGTGGGAATCCACTCCATTTTTGGTCCCTCTAATTGTTGGAGAATTTTTCTTGACACCATTTGCAACTTCATTCATTGTTCTGAATTTCTGTCTTCTAGCATCAAAAGCTAAAATGAAAAAAAAAATGGTTTGCCTGAATTAAGGCTGACCAGTTAACTAGCAAAAAAAAAAACATTCTCACACCCCCTCTTTCTGGAAATTTATAGCTAACTGATGTTGTCTTATAATTATGGGGTGCCGACTAATGATGCTGCAGCACGTGATGATGATACAAGCTCTGTTTTGCCTGAGAAGAGGGACCAAGAGATGTCCCTGAGGAAATGTGCAGTCTGAAAGGAAAGCGGGTCGGTCATGGAGGAGAGTCAGGAATAACAGATGGGTGGCACTAGGGGCTACTGCTACTCATGGATGTGGGAAGACCTGAAGGGAGGGAGGCCCTGCCTCCTTCCCCTGTGCATCATGGCAATATGAGCAGGAGTCCCACAGGATGAGGATATATGGATGGTTACAATATACATCATTGGAGGGGCAACCTCTTTTACTGAGATCACAAACCCACGGATGCATTGAAGATGTATCATAGTCAGACCGGGGCTATGAACTACTCATTATTTGTTTTATTCTCACTGAGCAGTCCCTGGACTTCAGTGTCCACAGGCTTGCACCTAACCTCAGTCTGGCATGCATCCTCTAGAACTGAGAAGCGTTTAAAGTACTGACATAAACACTCCATCCAAATAAGGCGATCTGTAGGAAGCAGCCACTGGCCAGAGCTACCAGGCTCCTTTCACCTTGTCCTCATTAAAGTGTCCTGGAGGCAATTTCACACTCTTCCCACCACCTTTGCTTTTGTTGCAGCTGCCCTGAATTGAGAGGTGCTGGGATTCAGATAAGTGGAGTAGAGTTTGAGGCTGACCAAGCAGAACCCTCCTGTATTCTTTAGGGAGAAGCTACTGTCTGGTCTCAACGCCAGTGGTCTGTTCTTTGGAGTTCTAGCAGCCCTCCCTGGAAACTCTGACAGAACTACGCATGGCTGGGTGGACTTATTGCCACGTTGATGTCAGAGTGCTGAGCTAGCAGATGCTTGATTATTATTATTATTTTTTGAGGATTGGTACCAAAAGAACAGATCAGGGAATCCTCACGACCATACCCAAACTTCACACTTTCTAGGCTCCAGCCAGTCAGACTGTCCATTATTGCATCCATGCCCCATTCCTGGACTGCCTTCCTTCTTCATCCCTCCTGGTTGAAGTCCTCCTCCTTCATGGCCATCTCAGGTGTGTCTTTTCCATGAAGTTGCCCCCATCTTCCCAGCTGGTTACTTTCTTCTGAGAGTCACCATAGTACTTTGGATCTTGCACCCCCACCCAACCCCAGACCCAATCACATTTCATATTGAAACAGACTCATTTGTGTATTTGACTTATCATAGATAAATTCATTGGCTGAGCTAGAGGAGACCCTGTATTCCAAACCACTAGGGGGAAGAGATTGAGCCCCAGAGAGGTGAATTGATTTCTCCAAAGTTAAAATGAATTAGTGGCAGGTATCTACTTCAAGTTTCCTTATTCTTAGGCCAGTGCTCCTTCCACTTAGTTCAGTCTAGCTCCCTATTCCCACCCCCAATTAAGTGTCTACTGTGTCCTCGGTACTGAGGTTGGCACTCTGGGTACACATACAAAAATGATCTAGTCCCTGCCCTAAAGGAATTTATAGGGGGAATATACTATGTATAGAGGTAGTTAATAAAAGATCATTGGAAGATTGAGAGAGCAGGACAAATTGGGAGGGTGAGGGAAGGACTCCTGTGGGGCATGGCAACAGCAGAGTTGGAAAGAGATAAAGATTCAGAGGCAAAGGTGGAGACGGAATACCTTCTCAGCATGAGGAGACTGCTGGTGCAGAGACATGGTATTGGGGGAATTCAGAGAATGGCCTTAGGCCAGTCTGGGTCAGACATGGAGTATGTGAAGGTGAGCTTGTCCAGTTCTGTGATTTAATCTGCATAGGGAACTTAAGATGGAGATAAAAGGCGAAGACATGAAACAAGGCTGGAGAAGCAGGTCATGGAGGGCTTTAAATACCAAAGGGAGGAATTGGTATCTTATCCTTGAAGCAATCAGTCCAGCAAGTACCTCTGTGGAGGCCATGGAGTTTAAGCGATTTGCCCAAGACAGTAGGCCTCAGAAGCAGAGTTTGAACTCAAGGCCATTGGTCATTCAGTTGGGTCTCTTTGCCTCTATGAGGGATATGAAGACAATAAGGAGCTGTCCCTGACCTCCAGGAGCTGCCTTTCCTCTGAACACTCCCAGTCTCTACCTTTCTGGCTATTCTGAAATAATTTGGCCCCTTGATGGGGAGAAAGGCTGAATGCATGTAAGGTGAATGCATGGGTGGTTTTTTTTTTTCAATTTTGTCTGCCACTCTAGCCCCAGTCAGAGGGCGGGCCCATAGTAAGCGCTTGGTTCGTTTCATTGACTCAGAAGAGGTCTGGTGTAGGGACAGAATGGGGGCAAGCATGTGGTATGGTTCTGGAAAGAGCATTCTTCGTGGAATCCACTAGAAATCATGTGACCTTGAGGAAGTCACCTCCCTCCTTTTTCTTTAAGTTTTAATTCCTTCCTGTGCAATGTGGTGACCGCACTAAGTTTACTATTTACCTTATAGAATTGCAAGGAGGAAAATGCTTTGGGAAGTAGACAGTGTGATGCAGATATAGACAATGGAGTGAGCTGTAGGGTCTGTGAACCTTTGGATTCAGCTGGTGTTCTCTCACTTTGGAGCAATTCAAAGAGGCCGGCGGCAGGATTGGCTGTAGCATCTGACTCACCCTCAGAGAAGGAAGTATCTGAGCTGAGGTGGAATGACGTAGTCATCAGAAGGGCCGTCTGACCCAGCCTACTCTCCACTGGGCGCCCTTTCCATTTTACATAATGGGAATCAGAGTTCCAAAGAGAGGAATACAGTTAGTTGGCCCATCAGGATCATAGAGCTAGTGGGAGGCAAAGATGGAATTTAAATCCAGGGCTTCTGACTCCAACTCTGGTGTTTTGTCCGCACTGTTGTTTTACAGGAGGTGTGCAAGATTTCCCCTATCCATGCTTCCACTCTTGCTTAGACACTCCTGTAAGTAATGGCTCATCCAAGACAGATGCGTAGGGCTGGGATAAATGTAAAGTACCCCTATGCTGGTTCCTGCCTACCTGTACAATCTTATTCCAGACTAACCCTCTTCAAATACTCTCTGATCCTATCAGATTGACCCACTAATTAGAAGTTCCCTGGGCGGTATTTCAACTCCTATCTTGAATGGCACAAGCATAGTCCCTGCCTTCAAGGGGTCCACATTCCCACGGTGGATAAATAACCAGGAAAATGCCAGATAGCTACATGGTAACAGAGAGGTCATCTGAGAGGGGAAGCTCTAGCAGCTGGTGGAGGTGGTGGTAGTGTCACTATTCTCATTGCTCTGTGCCCTCATGAATAGCTTTAAAGGGAATACTCAGGACCCAAACTGAGCTCAGATGAGAAGAATCATCAGACATATTCTCATCTTGTTTCTCTTTTTTGTGCCTGATTAATGAGCTTGGGCTTGGCTCGTTTTCTGCCTGGAGCACGGTTGTGGCTGTGTGCCACAGAAGATGCACTGTGACCCTCCAGGAACAAGAGTAGAGAATCTGATTGCACACAAACATCCCGGCCTACTGGGAAGGGAAATCTGGCCAGCTCATGGAGAGGGGCAATCAGGCCCTGCAATCCAGGTGGGTGATGGAGCCGCAGGTGAATGGGGCAGAGAACGGCAGAGCTCCTGGTGGTAAAACCAAACAGACCTCTTGCTCTCGAGATCCCCTTTTCAGTGAAAGCAGATTACACTCATGGGGTGAGTTAGCTCTTACTCCATCAAGGGCAGCCCAACCAATTGGGGCCCTTAGAAGTGGGAAGCCAGAGATGTCTGAATTGCATCCATCGATGGCCAAGAGACTGAAACCAAGCCTCCACAAGGCACTCCAGGGCCCTGAGCTCATCAGAGACAGAAAGCTGCACAGTGAAAATTCACATTCAATAGAGCCCAGGGGCAAAAGGGTCAATTCCATTATTTCCGGTTCTTGTTGCCCCCTTTTTGTTAAGGAAAGAAAATTGCTTAGAGGCTGTGGTGGGGTGGGGTGGAGGGGTAGATAGGTGGTGGTGATGTGGGGAGAGCAGTCGTTTTCGCTTCCGGTGCACAGTACACAAGTGAAGAGGCAGTGTACCTTCAGAGATGTCAAAAGCATGGGAGCCTCATTCTGTCATAGATGAGGGGACAGGGATGTCTGGATGACACCTTGAGTACATCTAATGCCATCCAGAGGTGAGAGAGAGGGAACAGAGCATGAACATATTGAAGAGATGTTAAGTTACTGATTCTCACCTGGGCCATTCCATTGGTGTTTTGCTGGGCCCCTTTTCCATCGGGACATTTCTTAGGCCTACCTCATTTCCAGTAGTCCTGTACCTTTGCGCTCTGGCTTTTCACAGTGCCCTAGGGAATTGGTGAGCTTTCAAAATGGAAAGGAATTTCAGAGTCAGCTGGTTTTATGGAAAGGAAAATGGCAAGAGTTCAGGCACCAGAGATGACCAGTCCAGGGTCCTGCCAGTAATATACATAGAACTAATAGAACTAGAATCCTATTTTTCTGCATGAGACCTTACTGTACTCCTACAAATAAAGCTACCTTTTATCTGCTTTGTATGAATTTTGTCTGTTGCTGTGTAGCAGGTATGGGGACAACGCCATGTATAACCTGGTTGTAGGTGGGTTGTGTCTGCTGTAACTGACACTAACTCTCATCTCTCTCTGCTACTGGCTCATTTTCTTAATTATTATTAATTATTTCTTTATTATCCTCTATCAGGTTCTAAGACAATCAAAGGGTATATTCTGCTATTTCTTCATAAATCCATATGAATGCAGTAACTCTGATTAATCAGTTTGTTGAGCTTATACTCCATGTAAAAGAGAAAAAAAATCTCTTTTCCCTTTTCTCTTTTAAGCTTAAACTTCCCAGAATCATATGCTTAAAGCCAATCAATATTCTTGCTCAAGTAATTTATTACAGTAGCAAATAAGAATACTTAATACGTAAAAACACCAATACATAAATAAATATTTACAGTGTATTGACAGTAAGGGAAGTTCACAGCCAGATTCCTCCCTGTGCCTGTCTGAAGCAGAGAAAGGAGATAGGGAATGGAATATACTCAGCACTGCTGTCACTGACAGTGGCTTAACTGTGATTCCTTGAAACATTCTAGCAGGTATTAAGGAGATGGTTTGTGAACACCTAGGAAAAGGAACAGTGATCCCAGCATGACTCCATTAAGAACAGATTATTCCATATTAAAGTTAATGCCTTTTTTGACAGGGTTATTAGGTTGAAAAGTCAGGTGCTGTAGAAATTGTTTACCTACATTTCAGCAAAGTATTTGACAGAGTCTCTCTGGAGAGAGATGGAGAGATGTGTGTGTGTGTGTGTGTGTGTGTGTGTGGTTAGATGATAGTGCAATTAGGTGGATTCATAATTGGTTCAATGGCCAGATCCAAAGGAATGACTTAATAGTTCTATATTTCTTTGGAAGGAAATCTCCAATAAAGTGTCTCAGGGATCTGTGTTTGATTTTGGTTGTTCAACTTTTTTTTTCTTTTTTTATCCATGACTTGGGTAAAGTAAGCAAATATATACTTATCAAATTTACAGATGGCACAAAGCTAAGGGAAATAGCTAAAATACAGGATAAAAGAATCAGATTTTTAAAAATGATTTTTCTAGTCTGGGACATTGGGCCACATCTTGTAAGGTGTCATTTCAAAATATACAGTCACACACAGGGCTTAAAACCAACCAGCTTCAGAACTATAAAATGAGGGAGGTGTGACTAGCCAAAAAAAAGTCTGAGAAATATCTGGGGGTTTATGTGGACAAAACTTTATATAAGGAAGTAGTGTGATGAAGTAGCCAGAAAATATAGTGCAATCTTAAGTATATTAATTACTTAATTAATGTTCATTATTTCCTATTTATTCTATACATGGCTTGCTTTGTCTATATTTGTTTGCATATTTGCTCCGCCCCATTAGGTTATAAGCTCCTTGGAGGCAGGTACTGTCCTTTGCCTCTTTATGTATCCCCATTCCTTAAACATGTTGACCACAATTAAAGAAGGCTGACACTCCCACTGGATTCTGGACCGTTTAGGACACATCTTGAAGAATAATTGCCTAACATTGGGTGTCTCCTATTAGGAAGGATGGATGGAAGCTGGAAAGCATTTGGATGAGACCAGGTGGAATGGGGAAGGGGCTTGAGTTCATGTGGAAGAAAGATTAGACTTTGACCTCAGAAGGAAGAGCCAGGAAGTGGCAAAGAGGCAGACTGAGATTTGAGGTCAGAACACCCTTCCTATCCATCATGGCAGTTGTTTCATGTAATAGGATGCCTGGGGAAGTAGTAAGTCCCTCCTCAGTGGGCTGGAGGAAAAGGCTGGGTCACCACTTGCCAGCTAAGTTTTTTGGATAATACTTTTGTAGACATTGGTTGGTCTAGATAGCCATTGGGGTGTGTTCCTTTCAGTTCTGAAATCCTGTGACTCTGCTAGATAGTTTCCCTCTTGGTTTGGCTCTGCTCTCCCTCTCTTTTCCCCAAAGGGACCCTAGGCAGAAATCATTTGTCTGTTAGGCAATCTCAGGCTCATTCCAAGGCAGCCAGGAAGTCTCCCAATGACCCACAGATGTTCAGTGCTCCAGCCTCACCTTGCTACTGAATCACTATCTAAAACCAATGAGTTCTTCCACGCTCTTGGAAAAGAAAAGAAGCCTGTTAAAAATCCCATCACTCAGAAAAAGAATAATTCAGCCAGACTCTGAGTTCACTAACCCAGTTTCCAATTCCCCAAAACAATCTTTTCTTAACAAGTGCTGAGCAAAATCAGCCTAATTCTACATCAGTAAGCACTGGCTAATTCTTCTTGCTTTCTATGATCTTATAAATTTGAAAAAAAAAATGTTTTGCCATTGTGGAATCAAAAACTGTCCTGAGTGGCCTGCAGTCTTAGAGATGGGTCACCCTGCATTCTGACAGTGCTGAGAAACAGTGTTTGTTAGTACTCAGTGTGTCCCTTCTCTAACAAATCACTTTTTTTTTGGCTGAATGGTACCTAGCATTTTATCCCCCCCTTAGATGATCACTGTGTATGGCTGCAGGAGACACCACATTTAGCTGTATGAAGGGCCTCTCTCCCATCCTTTAAACATTGTTAGAAGACTAGATCAGACTGCTGAGACTTTGCCCCTGAGAAAAGCATCTCGGGGGCTTTCAGGCCAGTGTGAATTAGATGGTTTTTGGAGAGCCATTCAACTGTCCTCCAGACTTGAAAGCACTAGGAGTAAGGTAATCCTCCCATTATCCCGAGGACCGGTCAGCTGCTTCGGCGGGGTCCTGTGTCCCCAGCTGAGGGCTCTGTAGCATAGAATTCAGAGATTCAAAAATATGATTAAAGGGCTTGGAAAAACAATATCCTGGGATTAAGCTGAAAACTGGCTTAAGCAATAGCTGCAGGGCTTTTGGGTATCCATAAGCAAGAGTTACCTGAGCACCATGATGGCGAGATGGAGAAATGGATGACAAAGAAAAGATGTGTGGGGGAAGGGGAGGGTTCTTGAGAACCCCTATCAACTCCCTAAATGAAAGATCCCAGAATGCCAAAGTGGGAGCTAACTGAAGGGCCATGTAGTCCAACTTTATTGTACAGATAAGGAAACTGAGTCCCAGGGAGAAGAAATGATTTGCCCAGGGTCACAAGGTAATAAATGACCAAGATGGGCTATGAATGCAAGTATTCTGTCTTGAGGATGAATCGTTGCTATCCATTGTAACATACTGTCTTCCTCAATTATCCCTACTATAAGTTTGGTTAAGTAGAATTTGCAGGCTAGGTTGTGTTTATCCCATTCATTTCCCTTGACCATGGTTGCCTGTTCTTGAGTTCTCTGCCTCCATTCTTCCTCCTGCTGAGTTCCTTGGAAACATCAGTTTAAGGGAAAATCGATGGGAGCACATGTCTGGGGCCCATGCATGGTGGGGAGACTTCTTTGGGGGAATTCTCACTAATTCTAAGCAAGACTAAGCCAATTGGAAGTCAAAGGAAGAAAGCCTGCTCCGCTTCTCATTATGCCCTATGCCTGCTTCTCATTAGTCCCAGACTGGTTTCTTTTCGGTCCTGAGCTCCTGGGCCGTGGCTAAAGTGAGTGACCTCCTGAGGTCACTTCAGGCCCCATGAGTTTAAGGCTAGTTCCTGTAGCTTGTTTTAGGACTGGGAAAGTGGCTGCTCCTAGACCTTTGCCCTTCCCTCTCCACTGGGTATGGAGCCCTGCTATTGCTCTGCTATCAAGACATTTAATCTTCCCTTTGAAAAAAATATAATTAGGAGCAGCTCAGTGTGTGTGGACATATTGACCGGAGGTTTCCCAAGGACTAACCGTCTCTGTTCTCTAGTAAGCTCATGGCTCAACTCAGCTTCATTCACCCGCTCCCTGGGGAAACACATGGGATTAGAACAAGAGGCTGGGCCTCCTAGTGGAAAAATCCTGCATCCCCTCGACACTGGTGCTTGCCTTAGATCTTTTGTAACCTGCCCTTTGGGTAAGGAAAATCCCAATTAGATGGTCGTTTGTTTTCATAAGTTGTATTGATGTCTTTTGTTTTCCTACAATCATAGTCATTTCCAGATCTTGACCCACTCCAACTCCCTCAAAAAATAGGTTACAAAGAAAATAGTTAAGGAAAACCAACTGACAATGACCACCTCTGACAGTGTGTATAACACTCTGCACCTGGAATTCCCCACCTATTCGCCAAAGGAGGGAAGTTATTCCATCTTTTCTTTGCTGGAATCCTGGCTAGTTATTCCTCAGCGGGTAACATCCCTCATGTCTTTTCCCTTATATTGTTTTAACCATTTTGTACGATGTTCTTCTAGTTGCTCTTGCTTCACTCTGCATCAATTCATGCAAATCTCCTCATCTTCATCATTTTTATGGGAGGTCACATTGAATATGGGAAACAGAGGCTTGGAAGTCATAGTTCAAATCCCACCTCTGATAACTTATTACATATGTGGCCTTGGGCAAGTCACTTAAACCTCTTTGTTCTCAGTTGTCTCATACGTAAAATAAGAGATCCTTTATAGCCCTGGATCTCAGATCTAAGCTACTATAACATCCCATGAATTCATATGTCACAAAGAGTTACTCCATTTTCATTTGATGGGGCCCCATTTTATTTCTAGGCTATTTGTCCCATGAAAATGCTACTGTGGATATTTTAGTATTCACAGGACCTTTCTCCCCTCATCTTTCAACTCCTTGGGGGAATTGTCCAATAGTAGAATGGCTGATTTAAAATATACGAATAATTTAGTGACATCTCCTGTAATCCGAGGTTGGCTTTCAAAATAGTTGGACAAATTCAGAGTTTACCCACTGTCTGTTAGAGAACTGCCTTCCCACAGCCCCTCCTTCATTTTGCCATCTTTGCCAATGTGATACATACAACATGAAACACAGCAGAGTTGTCTTGATTGGCATCCTTATTATTAGTGATTTGGAGTAACCTCACATATGGTTGTTGAAAGTTGGCAATTCCTTTGAAAACTGTTCCAGATCCTTTAATCATTCTTCTATTGGGGAATGGCTCTTGGCATTACATATTTGGGTCAATATATCTTGGATATTAGGCTTTATTAGAAATATTTGGTGGAAAGATTTTCCCTCACCACCATTTTCTTTTTATTCTAGATACATTGATTTTGTTTGTGCAGAAAAGCCTTTAAATTGTCCAGTGTTGGATTTTTATCCTGCTTGACTTCATCTTCTTCTGCCATTCACTAGGTGACCAATCAGTCTGTAGTAGGTAGTTACTGCAAAGAAGAATTACTAGATAATAAAACTTTTTTCTTTTCTACAGGAATAGAAAGTGACTGCACCAAGTGCAGAGTTGGTGTCAGAAAGGCCTATGGCCAAATTCATCCTCTCTACTAGTTACTCAACTCTGGGCAAATTCCTTAATTTGTTTGTGTGCCTTAGGCAAATCCTTAGGACTGAAGTATTGAATCGTAAAGAATAAAGAGGCTGCAATCTGCATTGGTGGGTAGAGTTCCTACACTGGGAGTTATTCGAGCTGCGGAAATCATAAATCCTTTCCGAAGTCATGAATTTGTGTTACCATAGAAACTGGATCCTTGCTGGCATGTGGCTAATTCACTAGTTGTTTATTTGTCCGACTGGCCCTTGAGGAGCACAGTGAAAGTCTGTAACAGCATCAGGGCAAATCCTGGTCCTTTTTGGGGTGTATGGACGCTGAGCTTCAACATTCTTCTTCCACCGACGAATGTATCCCAGAACAGAAGCCCGAACCTCCAGCATCCTTGAGCGAAACGTGAAGCCACCTTGGCGGCTAACCCCTTAATATTCTTAGTGGTAGAGAAAAATGAGGTCTTTGAGAAAGAAAAAATCAGACCATGTGCTCCAGACACAATATTGTCTCCATCCACCTCCTAATTCTGTAGCTGAGGGGAGACTCCAGTGTTAAGCTGGCACCTGACAAAAGCCCTGCCTAACCTGTTTAAAGTCTATATAAATGGAACCTTTAACCTTCAAGTGAATGCCGAGAGGATGCCTTTGTGCGACTCCCCTTTTTTGTATTGTTCATTAAAATGTAGATTTGATAAAGCCTTTCTGGGGAGGTACATCTCCCGCAATGAAATGTTAATCAGGGATCCTTTGTAGGGCCCTGGCACTGAGAGAAAATATTTAGCGGCAGTTGTATGTTGCGCCCCCACTACCCCGCTCCCCCCATTTCTCTGATGCTGTTCTGTAGCACTGGAGAGAAGGTTTAGTGAATATTAGAAGGGCTGATCTCCATTTTCTATCACAGACCACTGGACTTGGATACTTTGCCAGCGGCAGGCTGCTCAGAGAGTGAGCTGTGCACGCCATCATCTCCTCCATAACGGAAGACTTCTTCTCATAACGAAGGGAAATAAGTACCTTTCATTTTAGGTACCTGAGTGGAGGTGACTTTTTTTTTTAAATTTCTGGAGACACGATAGGGATTTACTTGGTGTGACTCCTTTTGGTTTGTTCCATTTGTGACATCTGAGTTACCTGTTGTGTTCCTTTGACCATTAGGGTTTTTTCTACTACACCTATTCTAACTCCTCAGGGATACCCTTAGGCAAAATCCAGATGTTACAAGAGATGAGGGCAACTGGTCAGATGTGGTACTTTAGCTCCAGGCAGCCGGCTCTCGGGGGCCATTTATGAATGGACTTTGTATGTCCCACAAATAGGCCCTTGAGCCCAGTGGTTTGTGGTTTATAGCAGCCCTGAAGGAGAAGTAGTTACAGAGTCTTACCTTCTCTGAAGTCAGCTTTAAAGTTCGGGGGCAGCCTGGCTTCATCCGGACAGCCTTTGACAGCGCAATCTAACAAGAAATTTCTATTAAGTGCCTCTGTGCTAAGGACAATTCTTTGTCTAAGCCCCCTTTGACTTTGTTCATGTTTTCTGTTTTGTTTTGCTTTTTTCCCTCTTTAAAATAGTGAGTTCATGAGGCCTGAATAAGAACAAGGAAGGACTTTTCAGTGACAATATTGTTAACTCTTTGTAACCTCAGTGTCACAGGCTTCGGCTGAGCGTTCTTTGGGCCACCTCTACACGTGCTGGCTCCTGCCCTCCCTGAGCACAGAACAGTCCAGGACTTTCCCTCTTGTACTACTCCATGTCAGTCACTCGCTTCCCTTGTAAGTAAGAGCACAGGTTCAAGATACTCCAAGAATGAACTGGTTGGTTTGGGAGTCCTAGAATAGAAATAGGCTCCTATTAGAGCCTGTAGGCAATAACAGCCCCCATCAGCAGTCCTCCCCAGAGGCCTGTAAGGCCTCATAAGGTCCATGACAATGATGTCTTCTGTAGGGATCCACGAGGACGTTCCCCAACTCACCTCCTCCCGTTGGTATGTCTCCGCAGACCCTCTGGCATCGTGTGCTGTTATTTTGCTTATAGCTCACACTTCTTCAATTCTCAGCTTCTATCACATGTTCCCAGCCTCTGATTCCCACCATTGCATCCTTGTGGTCCTTCCTATTGCTCCAAGTAGCACCTCCTCCTTCCTTGTTGCCTCTGTAGCTCCCAGCTGCTAGTACTGAGTAATATCATCTCCTCCTGTTCTGGGTGAGGTCAGGTGCTGTACATGTCTCTACTTATAGCTCCCCTTAGCTTTTTGTAGATGTCATCCTGACAGATGGTCTCTCTGACATGTGCTATAGGGGAAGGTTGTGTTGGGATCCCCATCCTGGCAGAGCATGTTGATATCCCAAAACACTGTTCTAGGCCAGGGTGTCTCCATTTCCAGATATTTGCCCCGTACTGTGTTCTTTTGTTAAAGGGTCCTATGAAAGCATTCCTGCACTTTTCCACCCTTCTTTTTCTAGACTTGGCCTTCCCTGATATTTCCCATGGGGCCCTTTAGGTGCTTGCCACAAATGGGTCTAAGCTCCAGGGCTGATGATCTGCTTTCTCTGTTGCCACCTCTAGGGAAGGATGTCTCCATCTAGGAGGAGTTAGTGAACCCAAACTCTTTTGTTTGGCTCATTGGGGGGCCATCAGGCTGTGAAGACATCCAGGTCAGGGCCTAGTACACCACTGAGATGCACTGGGTCAGTACCCCTGGAGCCCAGCAGGCAAATAAACATGGAGGAAAGAAAGGGCCCCAGCTCTTGGTATGGGACAACCCCCCCCCCCCAGCATTCTTGTTTTCCTTAGAATGAGTTTATTGTTGATGTAAACATAGCCCCGTGGTGGAAAAGCAGAGGAGGGAAGGGGCCTGTGATGTAGCCCATGCTTTCCTTTCGTTGTCTGAAATGTTTATTTGACTTCTGGAGTCGAAAGTCGGTACTCTGCCTCGGTGACCTTCCGCTCACAATTTCTCTAGAGTATCCATTTACTTTATTTAGAAACATAATATTGAAAGAACTGGAGCAGAGTCAAAAGTCATTGCTTTTCCTCTTTTCTTTCTTTCTTTCATTTTTTTAATGTGGCATTTTTCCTTTTGAAACCTTAAACTCTCTGATACACACACATGAAAGTCGGGCTTCCCTTGCTCTCTCCATCAACAAGGACTGAAGGGAATGTCTGCTTGGGGCCTCTTCCTGTGATCTGGGGGTGGCAGGAGCCACGTGAGGCATGCATGGTCTCTTCAGTGTGGAGCTGACTGTCTGGTAGGGGAGACAAGGCGTAAACACATGAAACAATGCACCACTGAGACACTGTATGGACAGACTGGCCGGAGGTCAGGGAGGGAGGGAGGATATGACTAGCAGATTACTCTAGAAGGAAGAACTCAAAGACTGGTTCAGAATTCGGGTCAGGGAAGAGAGGGGAACCAAGAAGGAACATTGCCTCACTCTATTGAACACTGGGGCTTCCTCCTTCCAGGCAGCCAGGCTGTTAAGTCAGGAGCGGCTAGGTCATCTTCGGTGCTGCCCTCTAGCCCACATCTGTGCTCCCTGTTTGCTGTGACCCTGCCAGCAAAACAGGCATCCAGTCCTATGCTTCCTATTTCCCCTGTATGGCCCTTTCTCTCTCCTCCCTCAGTAGCTGCCCTGGTTCAATACATCTCATCTTTTCTTGTTTAGGTGGTCAGAATAACCTCTTTCCCTGTCCTCCCACTTCTGGTCTTACCTTTCTCCAGTTCATCCTTTGTAATGATGGATAGGATCATAGATATAGAGCTGGAATGGCTGAACTTAAAGATAACCTAGTCCAACCTTCATCATTTTATAGGTGAAGCAACATAGAGGAGGAGTTTGTGTGATTGTAATCACACAAATCATAATTGGTCTCCCTAGTTCAGCCAATGATCATAGTGCCCCATAGAAAAGTGGCTTCCAGAAGAAAGTACAAATGCCTGAACCTTCCATTCAAGGCCACTCATCTCCCTTTCCAACCTTATAGAATATTAATAATAGTAAATCTCATATAATGACCTTTATTTTCAATAACCAGAGGAGGTGAGAAATCTTCATGGCCTTGAAGGGAAACATTATACTCTCATAGGTCTACACCAGCTGTGGATGTTGAAAGAGACAGAGATTTGATAAGAGAGAGGAAAGGGAGGTGGACTCTTGAGAACAGGTAGGAGTGAAGGTGGCAATGCTCAGTCTCACTTTTCCCTGGGGATCCCCTCCTCATCTGGCAGCTTCCACCTAACATTGAGGAAGAAATGAATTGGAGACCTAGGAGTATCTGGGATGAATATGGCTTCCATGGCTACTGAAACCTGGGGTACTTCATTCCACTTCCTTATTTCCTCATCGATTTTAGATATGAAAGAATGCCACCATAGGTTTCAAAGTACTCTTTATTATTTCTTTATTAAAAAATGTTGGCGATTCCCACAGTGGTGGTCTCCATAATTAGAGTTGTAGGACTGTACTCCCAGGACGGATAACCTTAAATGTCCTTAGTCATTTTTCATTTTGGAAAGCTCTAGTATATTTAGAAGATGGGTAAAGCTTAATTTAATTTGCTAATTGAAGTTTAGATGCTATGAGAACGGTTGGTGGGAGCCCCTCAAGCCCATTGCACTAGCTACCGAAGATAGAGAACAGGAAGTAGAGAATGGTCTAGCATAAAATGTGATTAATAATCTCATCTACCTCCCATGGCTGTTGTGAGGGTCAAGTAAGATAATTTGTTTAAAGAACTTTACCGATATTAAAGTGCTATGTGCTGTCATCATCATCATCATCATCATCATCATCATCATCGCAGAGGTCTCTTGGTTGGCTTAAAAAACTAACCCTCCGTCTGTTCTGTCTGAGACAACTGCAGAAGCCTATACTGTTTACATGAAGGGGTGACTAAGCCATCTGTTTAGAATGAGCCTTTGGAGTTTCTGCATCTCTGAGTGTTGGGCCCTCAGACTTGATATTGGCTTTTGAGTTGACTGAGGTAGCCTTTGAGGCACCATCCATCCCATTAATCTAGGGTTCTATAAACCTTGGCTTCACTGTCAGGATCCACTAAGCAAACAGGCAGCTAATGAATCAATAGATAACTAACACTGCTGGGGATGGAAGGAAGGCTCTTCATAAATTGAATGAGTGTCCCGAGGCAGGCTTTGTGCTGCCAGGACAGATAGGACGCTAACAACAGTGACCTTAGGAAGTAACTGGAACAGTAAGTGTTGAAGTGGGAATCTTGTTTTTCTGGGGGTATGCCAGCATGCTGGATGTTTTCCATTTTTTTCACCCTTCCCATCTTACAGATCTTGTTGACCGACCCTGCTTTCTTGAGGCGCCATATTGTTCCACGACATTGATGGTGCTTCAGCTGGCTGGTTCTTCACTTTGATCTGCCTTTCTTCATCTCCCCTGATGATTCTTCCTCCTTTATTTGCTTCTTCGATGTGGGGCTTCCCCAAAGAGAAGAGGAGGAGTGGCCCTGTCCTAGGAGGTTCTTGTGAGAATGTTTCTGCCCGATAACCCATCCTAAAGGTAGTTTTCCAGGGAGGTTCGCCTTGGAGCCCTTAGGAATCGGGGCTCCTGCAGGAAATCATGGTGCCCTGGTCTCTTTGGTGAAGGAAATGCAGGCTTTCAAATTGGCTTGTATAAAAGGCAGGCAGCCTTCCAGCTTGAGCACACCAGGCCTGCAACTCTGGTCTGAGGCATTGGCCGGCTGCTGGGGGGGACAGCAGAATGGAGGCAGAAAGGCAGGAGGCGGGACCTTTGGGCCCTGGGCATGGCCTTCTCTCTTCTTGGCCCAGGATTTACCCTGCCCCTTGTTGCCATGGTTCACACTTTAGGGTTACGCTCAGGTTTTCCAGTTCTTTGAATTTCAGGAGCTCATTAGACAAGTGGAAGGCAAATCAACTCAACTTGGAGGATTAGGGATTGCTGCGCTTAGCCCCACATGAGAACTCCATTAACACCCACTCCCTTTGAGGCCCAGAATCCTCCTCTTGGCCCTGCAGCCATAGTCTGGGGCAGGTTGGGGCAAGATGAGGTGAGGCAGAGGTGCCTTAGGCCCCTTCCTCTTTCAACCAAGAACAGTCTCTTAGCCACAGCTAACGAGCAGGGTACCTGTTGCAGCCTGTCTATCTTCTGACTGCCAACCCCCTGTTGTCAGAGGTGATTACAGGGATTGGCACCCCTGAGAGACACCGGTGTTTGCAGCCTGAGAGAATTAAAAAGTAATGCTCCGGAGGGGTTTGGCTGGGCCTGTTTGCCAAAAGGTGCTTTTGTGTTAGGAGGAGCCTTTGTGAATCAGACTAGAGAGAAGCCTCCATCTCCCACCAGGAGTGAGAAGGCCCACTGCTCAGGGAAGCAAAGACTTCTAGGGGAGGTTCACAGGGAGGGCTAGAGGCGGGCCATATGTGGCTTCACTGGAATTCGCTTAAATGGCAAGGACTGGCCAGCAGGGGCCTTGTGGCCTGCACTCTTCAGAAGGAAGTCTCAGAGGACAAGAGAATGACCACACTCAGCCTGATGGGACAGGATCACAGAGCCCGGCAGGGTTCAGTTTGAGGTTAGGAGTACCTGCCGTGGGAAGGAAGATGCTAGGGCTACAATGATGCAACGATAAAGAGCTTTGAGTTGACTTGCCCATTTTACAGATAAGGAAGCTGAGGGCCAGGCAGGTGAAATGACTTGGTTACAAAGATAGTAAGTGGCGAAGTGAGCACCTATGTCCCAGCCCCTGGCCTCCCTTCACATTCAACGCCACTCTGCATTTGCTTTTTTTTTTTTTTTTTTAAGCTTGCCTGTTTTCTCCAAATTACTCTGACAGGTTAGTGTCATGTCAATTGTGATGGCTCGAGAGACAGTGAAAGACCCTCTCACCACACATACACACTCTCACAGAGCCATCCACACAGGCACCAGGTGCGAACGCAGACATCCCCCACTCTGGGTCTCTCCCTCCCTCTCTCCTCACCTCTTTCTGTCTCTCTGTCTCTCTGTTTCTCTCTCTCTGCCTCTCTCTCTCTGTCCCTCTGTCTCTCTGTCTCTTTCTCTTTCTCCTCTCTCTCTCTCTGTGTCTGTCTGTCTCTCTCCCATATGTGCATGACTCGAGGAAAGCACCTATGCATTAAGTGAGGCTGGTGTCCCAGGAGGTAATGCTCTAAAGCCCACATTCTCTTTTCTCCTGGTAAGACTGGTGGGAGGTACTCTCAAGTGGCTTTCAGAGAATTGCCCGGGAAGCTTGTAGTTAGAAGTCACAAAGAGGCAGGGCCAGGCTTGATGATTCCTAATAGTGAGGTTGTCCCCAAGTGCAATGGGCTGCCTCGTAAGGTAGTGAGCTCCCCTTCCCTGGAGGTCTTCATACAGAGCTTGGAAGGCCACTTGTCAGGAATGATCCTTCTTTGGGTACAGGTTGGCTCCTGAGGTCTTCTCCAATTCTGACATTCTGTCATCCTGTGAAATGGGTGCAAGAGGACCACATTCCCATCTAAGTAGCTTGGTTCCTTCTCTGAGGTGAGAGGAATATTTAGTATTGTAGGTGACAGGAGTACCATTCCAAGATCTCAGCATGTAAGAAAGATGGAGTGAGTGTAAAAAGATAACACATTTCAGGGATAGGTTCAAAATCTCGTTCTTTGATGCAGTCAAAGTCACAAATAGTAGATGGAGGGATGTGGCTGAAACCAGCCCCTGTAGAAAATATTTAGAGAAGGCATTGGATGCCATCCCCCTTTGGGATGAGCCTACCAGAGCTAATGAGGACTTAGGCTGGATTCTTGCAAGTACTTAATGCTTCCCCTGGTGATTGGTAGCCACCCACTGTATTCTATCTGGGCTTAAGGGGCTGTCCCTAGAGTATAATTTTCATGTCTTGAGGTTGCATTTTCCGAGAAACTGGAAGAGGAGGCTGAGAATGCTTAAGAATTTCTCAGGTGAGAATCTGAGCATGTAGAAAGAATGGAGGAGGTTTGGTCCAGAGAAGACTGAGGAGATAGTAGCTCTCCTTAAATTTAAATAAAGATGTCTTGGGTAAGAGGAATTTGGATTGTTCTCTGTGACTCCAGAGAACAGAAAAAGGGCCATTTGGTGGAAGTAGAAGCATCTGATTTGGGCTGAATAGAAGGACAATTGTCTTGACCATGAGAGTTAGGCCCAGATGGGACAGGTTGCCTTGACCATAAGATAGGACCCTGTTGCAGTGGGGCCCGAGTGACCTCCGAGTGGGTTATGTCTTGGGTGCAGGGTTGGACTGGACATCCTGCAGTGTTCCTCATCATATTAAGAGTCTGTGGCTAGAATTTGGAAGCAATTCATAACAAGAATGATTATCTTGGTCTGCATTCTTTTGGGGCTTTCATATTCTACATGTCAAGTAACATTTTCAATTGGCTAAGAAATAAAGTATTCTAAACATTATGTCAGTTCTAGATAACAGCATGGTTATCAAGTTTGCAGATGCCACAGAGCTTGGAAGGATAGCTAAACCACTGAAAAGCAGATTGAGGATCCAACAATCTCTCAGCAGACTAGAGTGACGGACTGTTTAATACGATGGAATTTAATAGGGATAAATAGAGCATCGGACTTGGCTAAAGGGGGAAAATCGGCTTTATAAGTACAAGCTGTTGGGGACATGGCTAGACAAGAGTACGTGTGAAAATAGTCTGGGGTTTTTAGTGGATGGTAAACTCAGTATGAGTCAAGTCAAAAATGTGATATGGCATCCAAAAAAAAGTGATGGGAGAAAAAATGGCAGAATAGGAGAATCAGATTCCAAGTCAGCACCTAGGGTTGGTTCCTGGTTCCAATGATTACTGCTTGTGTGACCTTTGGCAAATCACCTAACTTTGTAGCCTCAGTTTCCTCTTCTGTAAAACACAGGTCTTGCACTGGATTTCTGCCTTAGGTACCAAAGGCCACATGTCCAGAAGGAGAGAAGTGATAAGCCCACCTTACTCTCCTCTGATCAGACTACAGATGGATTATTCTATTCAGTTCTTGATACCATGTTTCGTGAAGGTCATTGATAACCTGGGGAATGGCCAGAGGAAGACTACCAGTGTGGAAATGATGGTGCTTGAGGACTGAAAGTTGAAGGCAATGAGGGTGTCGAACATGGGCAATAGAAGACTGGTCGGGGTGGTGGAGGTAGTCACTGTGTTCGGATATTTGAACGGCTGCTGTGGAGAATTTAGATTTATTTTGTTTCACCCCAATGGCAAGAATGATGATGAAGGGATAGAGGTGGGAGAGCCAACAATTAGTGCCATCCCAAAGTGTCACAGGCACTGCTATGATGGCTTTCTCCTTCCTGGAGGATTTGAAGTTGATTCCTGTCCAGACATACAGATGTGGTGTAGTGACTAGCGGGCTAGATATTGAGTCAGAAGAGCTAGGTTCAAATCCTACCCCAGATACTCAGTAACTCTCACACTGGATAAGTCTCCCATTTTTGGACCTCAGTTTCTTATTTTTATAATAAGAGTTTTATAGACATGGCCTCTCATTTTTGAGATTCTGTCATAAACAGATCTGCAGCTGCTTTCCATGAATGTGTGGGTGAATGGGTGGGAGCCACTTACTGGAGCACACACGTGAGTTAGTTTTCAGCATAAATAGGTGTGTTTTGTTTTTGAAATCTCGAGAAAAATCTAATTGTTTGAGTTCTCTCCATGCCTATCCCCAACCCAACCCCCAGTATGCCCATGGACCACATTGGACTACATATCACTTGAACTCAAGAGAAACTTGTGATGGAAGGAAAGTCGGGCCATAGGGAGATGCAGCATGAAGAGGTACTTAAGTCTGTCTCTGGAGACTAGTTCCCAGGGCCCAGGGCCTGGGAAAGCTTAGCCTCAAAGAGAGAAGAGTTCTATGGGATAAAAAGGAGCATGAGAGCATTCTGTCCATCTTCTAAGGGGGTCTGGTGTAGGAGGGATTCAATGGCTTCTGCGTGACTTCAGAGTGGAAGTTGTAGGAGGAAAAATGAGATGTTATGTCAGCTTCTTAGCACTTAGGATCATAGATTTCACCCTAGAAGGAACCATTGCATTCAACCCCCTCATTTTTCAGAGGAGGGAACTGAGGCACAGAGAGATACAGTTCTGTCTCAAATCAGAGAACTCAGGTGCAAATCCTGTCTCTGAGCCTTACTCACTCTCAACCCTCAGCTTCATTCACCCTCCAGATCACTTCACTTCCTCACCACCAGACTTGACACTATACCAGTACTCTCTTTACTCTCACCATACTTTGAGCTCCCCTTTCTATTTTGTCCCATCCATTAGAATGTAAACTTCTTGAGAGCAGGTACTGTCATTTTAAAAAAATATATTTTTGTGCCCTTAATCACAGTGCTTAATACATTCTCTAACATTTTATCTGTCATATTCTACCTGTATGAATTAACCTCCTTGTGCCTCAGTTTCCTCATGTATGAAATAAAGAAGATTAAATAGATCTCTGAATTCTCTTCTAGCTCCATATGTATCATCCAATGTTTTCAATATTTGCCCATTCCATAGAGTTTTGTGAGGCTGAAATGAGGAAGTGAGTAGAAAGGAGGAGCCAGCATTCCATGAAAACCTCACAGATAACCCGTATCTGACTGTAGGGAGATTAGGGGCACATATAAGCTGAGAAGTCCCTTACAGCTCTGTGTCCATCTAAAGTCTTTGGATCCTGGACTTCCTCTTCTTAACCCCATTTCCAAATTTTCAACTGTCTGCTGGATAGTTCATCCTGGGTGTTTGACCTCGAAAGATGTTCAATCTGAAGAGCACCAATGATGTTTTGACTTGTGTGTGAATTGGGTTTAAGTGAGACAGAGTTGCACAAAGTCATCAACTCCACTCTCTCTTCCTGTGTCATTTAAGTCCAGTGGCAGGACTGGTGATGGCCTGGGATGACTTGGGATGCAGTGGATGACCTTGGCATCTTGATGTCTGATCAAGCTCTAAGTGCTCCACAGTGACTGCTTCAGCCGCCTTCATGTCTGTTGGAACACATTGTTCTCATCTGCCCATCCCACCCAGGAAAGTCTTCGCATGTTTGGGGTAGACATCCCCTTTACTCCCCAATAGATTGGAGGCCTGTCAGTTACTCTTAATCTGGTTTAGGCCATCTGCAGAGATGATATTACCAGAGTGTGGCTGCTTCTGGGAGCCACAGGTGAGAGTTGGAGGCTGGGTGGACACCAAAGGTAAATGAGCAGCCCTCACATCAGAGATACTTGTCATACACCTCCCATGAATGGTAGTGTGCTACAGGAGCTCTTGAGTCTGAGGACATGGGTTCAAAGTTTGTCCCTGTCACTTAACACCTGTGACCAATCACTGCCTCTTTGGGCCTCAGTTTCTTCCTCAGACCAATAAGGGGGTTGGATTAAATGGCCTCTTAGGTCCCTTCCAGCTCTAAATCCATGATCCCGTTATTTAAAATGGATGGTAAAGAAGCCATGCCCTGAAGGATTTAGAACCCCTTTGAGAGTACAATGGGCAGGAGGTAGTTTTCTCTCTTCTATGGTCTCTCACAGTAGAATAATGCACCTGTAATTGAAGATTGATGTTAACCATCCTGGCCTAGTTGCTTGGTCTCATCATCTGCTGAGTTGGAGTGCCCACAGTATAGCCTATGTTCTTTTTGCCTTTTTCAGAGACAGACACTGATTCCCATTTTTCTTATGTGGTTTGTTTAGATTATGGTGCACGATTCCTAAATGCCAATCAACTGATTCTTAAGCATTTGTTAAATGCCTCTGGTGTGCCAGCCCCCAAGACACCTTCATGAGGCTGGTATCCAGCCAAGTTGAGATCGGAGACTCTGAGCATCCTTTCCCGTAACCCTTACATTTTTCCTTTGTGTAGTCAGAGCACTAACTTCAAGGACTGAGCCAAAGGGAAGAGGGGTGAATGGAGGGGAATAGGAAGAGTTCGGGAAGCTGGAGACACATTCCCTCTGGGTTATACTTTCTCTATCTGATGTTGTAGGCTGAGACACTCTAGGTATTGGTCAGGAAAGACTTAACGCAATCAAACAGGTAATACACATGTGGCATATAGATGTTTCCGGAAAAGGGGCTGAAAGAAATCTGCCCTGTGACCAGAACATATTCTTTTTTGCCACAAGGGATCTCTGCAGTGCTTAGAGATACCTGGGGGCTCCAGATGTTTTGAAAGATCCCAGAAGGAGTGCTGCATTGTTTTCAGGTCAATGCAGTTTGACAAGCACTTATGAAATGTCTACTATGTGTCATAATACATTTCGGTGTTGGGGCCTGGAAACGCAAATAATACAAATAGCCAACTTTGGTAGAGGGCTGTGAGGCTTTGGAAGCACCTTCCATATGGTAGCTCATCTGATTCTCACAGCAACCCCATGGTGTGATTGTTATTGTTGTTGTTCTTTTTACAGATGAGGAAACTGAGTCTGAAAAAGGTTAAGTGACTTGGCCAAGATCACACAGCTAGGCAGTATATAAGACAGCATAAGAACTCAAGGCTTAGAACTCTATTGACTGTGCCACAACTCTAAAAAGGAAAAAAAAAACTGTCCTTAGCCTTAAAAAGCTTAAATTCCATGGGGGTGAGATGGGGTGGAAAGGAGTGGAGGTGTAGGAGCATAACATGAATGAAGAGAAGTTAATAGGACACATCTGCAAGGAATCCCAAAGTCATTTGGGGGAGAAGGCACTAACGACTGGGGGAGAGGCAATCAGGAAATGCCTCCTGCGTAGGGACTCCTGGGGACTCCTGAGACAAAAGTGAGGAAGGGTAGCATCCTGGGCGTGCTGAGTATTTTCCAAAGGGAAGCGAAGGTGAATGAGGATGTGAAGTTACCCTTCGCTGGTGGCTCCAAAGGGTCTCCGTCTGTGGGCACAGGAAGACAGCATGGGAGACCCTTCCAACTCCATTGCCCATTTCTGGTTTGGATCAGAGTAATGGTGCCCCCCTCACAGAGTCTTTTCAAAGTAGTTTTATGTGTGTGATCTATGATCCTATGGCCTTCACGGCTGATCATCCTTCTCATGGGAAGTAGGCAGGGCTCTCATCCTCATCTAACAGAAGAGGAAACTAAGGCTCAGGGAGATTGTTTTTAATGAGCTACCCAAAGGTCCGGGATCTGGTTAGAGCCTGAGACAGGATTAGACCCAAGTCTTTTTATTCCTCCTTCAGTTCTCTTTGTCCCATGCTCCTACCTCCAGTAGTCCTTTGAAGCTTACAACCAGCCACTGGCTGGCCACTGGCTTCAAAAGGAGCGCTGAGAGATAGGATGCCATTCTCTGGTAACCGATCCGGTGTGCCTCATCCCTGAGAAAGGCAGCATTGGGAACACCGTGGCTTTGAAAAACTCACCACACCAGGCAGCAAAAGTACATGACCATGCTGAGATTTGGGGGGTTTTTGAAGAGCTGGTCCTTGGTTCTTTATGCTCCTAGAAGGGATTCAGAAAGGCAGAAGGTACCCATACCTATGGGAGATGTCATAGGACAGTGGAAGGAGTGTCTGATTTGGTGTTGGAGGACCTGAGTTTTAATCCTGCCTCTCCACTGTGAGAGCTGGGGCAAGTCCCTTGAGCCTTCAGCTCCCTCACTTGTAAAGTGAGAATGTTGGATTAAATAATCTCCATGGTCCCTTCCAGCTCAAAGTCCACGATCCCATGAATGTGAGCCAGGACAGATAAGAACAGCTGTCATTTATAACCCCACCCAGGGTATTTCTATTTGAAAAAAGTTCTTCCCATCATTGCCTACCTCCTCTCTCCTGGAACTCTGCTGCTTTGGGATCTCATGCTTCAGGGGTGGGGAACCTGCGGCCTTGAGGCCATACTCGGCCCTCTAGGTCCTCATGTGAGGCCCTTTGAATCCAAACTTCACAGAACAAATTCCCTTAATAAAAGGATTTGTTCTGTAAAACTTGGACTCAGTCAAAAGGCCACACTCAAGGACCTAGAAGGCCACATGTGGCCTTGAGGCAGCAGGTTCCCTACCCTTGCTTTAGATCCTCAAAATTATCCTTATTGCTTCTATTCTCTTTATTGAATAGTCTCATTCCTTTGGGGTGGAATGCTATAGTGCTTGGGAACTGCTTTATGTCCTTATACTATCCCATTTGATCCTCACAACAATCCAGGGGGTAGGCTATTTCATCACTATTTTACATGTAGGGAAAGTGAGGCTAAGAGGTCAAGTAATTTGTCAAGGGTCACGCAGTTTGTAAGTTTCTGAGGCCAAACTGACATCCAGGTCTACTGAGTCGATCCAGGTGCAACAGAGTAATGTGACAGATTTCTGTTTGCCTAAGAAGAACCTCAGCCTTATGACTTTGTAATGTCAGATTCTCATGGTTTTATGGAGATCATAAGCTTCTTTGAAAAAATGTACAGACACATGGCTACCCAAATGCACACTACTGTCTAATAATAAAAGAAAAGGGCTCTGAACCTTTGGAGGGCCAGCATTTTTTTGGGTGACATTTTTTATTTGAATTTGCCATTCAGCTCGGATACTGGAAATGAGGCACTGAACAAGCTCAGTGCTATTTAGGCAAATGAGTTACCTGCTTCAGATGGATTTGCACAGCCTTCCCAGCTGGACAAAAGTCAAGGGGTGGAAACAGGTGTAGCATAAGGTGTGAGGAGAATGATAGAAGCAGAATCACAGCCTTCTGGAGCTGGGAGGGACCTCTCCTATTCTGGAGTCTTTGAATCCACGAGTAAGGCCGGAGCACCCCTTTGCAGTCCCTTGGTAGGAGAGTTCCCCTCTCTTTGCAGAGCTCCTGAGGTGGGGAGGTCCCAGCCCAACAAGACAGCCCATTCCACTCGTGCACCCAGTGAGAAGGTTTTCCTTAAATCTACTTTAAATTCCTTCACTGGTAACTTCTTCCCACCTGTCCTAGTGCTTGCCCTTAGGGTCAAACATGACCAGGCTAATCCCCCTCCCACTGGGTTTGACACTTTAATGGATCCGTGATTCCGGTTGTGTGAGGACTCTTTTCAGTCCTGTGCATTAAAAGGTCATTTGGCCAACCCCCTTATTTTGTAGATGAGGAAACTAGAGCCCAGAGAGGTAAAAAAATAAAAAAAAAACTGCCCCAGGTTTTCCAGGTAATGAATAGCATTTCTAGATTCCTTGACTTGAAATTCAGTACATTTTTAACTCTTCCATGTTGGTGGCCTTCTTATTCATGTCTTTCCCAAAGACGAACCCCTCCTTTCCAAACTCAGCTGTCCAACATCCCATTTCCATCCTTCCCAACCCTGCCCTCCACCTCAGTGTCACACTCCAGATCTGTCTAGCCCTTCCACCGTGCCCCCTGGAATGTCTGTTCCATAATTTGCAAACTTGCTGTCATCTCCCATCCTTTACCTCTCCTTCCATCTTCTTCTATTCACTAAGCTCTGGCTCCCTCCTGATGACCTTGTTCCCCTTGCCACCATTTCCCATACTGGCTGCACTTTCATATATGGGCTCTGACTCACTGGTCATGGTGGAAGAGTTGGAAAACTCCTTGCTGCCCCTTTCTCATCTCATGCTCTTCCTGTTCCGCTATCATTGTGAAATCTCTTCTCTTTTGAGGATATTTCAACCCAAATTTACTACCCAGTCCACATTCTGGGAGTTTTTTTTAATCTCTGGACTCCTAAGGGCATTTCCTGTCCCTCATTGGTTAGACTAGAGCCTTGCTTACAGTCTTCTCCACTCCAAGTCATTTCAAGGAAATTCATCATACATGTTGATGTTCTGTAAAATACACTGAATTCTCAACTACTAATGTCATCAACTCCCTTGACCTATGCCTCCCTAGTTCACCCACAAGTATTCTACTTCCTTCTTCAAGACCTTTGAAATTTATCTGATAATAATCTTTTCTCTTTCTATCTCTCCATATCTCTCACTCCTCCTACACCTAATCTTCATTGTCACTATGACCACTAATCTCTTCATTCTTTTTTAAATTATTTTATTTTGATTTATCAACAATCACCTCCATATGTTTTTGAGTTTAAAATCCACCCCCTTCCTCCCCATCACCCTTCCCAAGATGGCGCGCAATCTGATATAAGCTATACATGTACATTCCTATTAAACATATTTTCACATTAATGATATTGTAAGTAAGAATTAGAACCAATAGGAGGAACCACCAGAAAGAGGAAACAAAACATAACAGAAGGCAAAAAAAAATAGCAAATAGTGTGTTTTGATCTGCATTCAAACTCCATAGTTCTTTCTTTGGATATGGATAGCATTTTCCATCATGAGGCCTTTGGAGATGTCCTAGATCCTCGTATTGCTGGGAAGGGTTAAGTTTATCAATATTACTCATCACACAACGTGGTTGCTCTTGTGTATAACTTTCTTCTGGTTCTGCTCACTTCACTCAGCGTCAGACCATACTTGTCTTTCCAGGTTTTTCTGAAGTCAGCCTGTTCATCATTTCTTATAGCACAATAGTATTCCATTACATTCATATACCACAACTTGTTCAGCCATTCCCCAATTGATGGGCATCCTCTCAATTTCCAATTCTTTGCCACCACAAAAAGAACTGTTATGAATATTTTTGTACATGTGGATCCTTTTCCCATTTGTATGATCTCTTTGCAATCCCTTCATTCTTTAGTGCAATCCTAAGCCATCACTCCTTATTCTGGCTATGCTCTATTCCTTTCTCAATCTTGACTCATTGGTGAACCATATCAACTCAATATCCCCTCTTGCTTTTGAATTCCTTGATCCCTTGCTCCTATTGTGGGAACCCTGGATTTCTCCTACCATCTATAACCTCCCTTCCCATGTATATGCTGTCTAACAGACCTGGAAGAAATCATGGAATCATGTTAACTGGGTTCACTACAAATTTATGCAAACTAATCTCAATCGAGTCTTCATTGCAGCAAGGTGATTCTACTATTCTTTCCTTATTAATTCCCTATTCCACTTAACACAGCAGCTGTTCCAAACTTTTTCTTTTTTCTTCAAACCTTCCCTGCCACTCCCTGTCTGCCCCCCCTTCCCTTGCTCCTGAGGTTATCACCTCATACTTCATTGAAACAATTTGATTTTTAAGTTCTCTCTTCTGGATCTATTTTACAGGTCAGTTGTTTTTCCAATGAGATGTTTCACATTCTCCTCTATTTTTTCATTCTTTTGGATTAGTGTTACAGTGCCTTGATTCCTCAAATTGTCACTAGCTTCCAATTTCTCTATTCTAATTTTTAAGGAAGTATTTTCTTCAGTAAGTTTTTGGACTTCCTTTTTCATTTGGCCAATTTTGCTTTTTAGGGCATTCTTCTCCTCATTGGCTTTTTAGACCTCTTTTGCCATTTGGGTTAGGCTATTTTTTAAGGTGTTATTTTCTTTAGTATTTTTTTGGGGTCTCCTTTAGCATCACTCTCAATTTTTCCTCTACTTCTCTTACTTGCTTCTCAAAATCCCTTTTGAGCTCTTCCAAGGCCTGGGACTGATTCATATTCTTCTTGGAGGGTTTGGATGTAGGAGCTTTGGCTTTGTTGTCTTCTTCTGGTTGTATGTTTTGATATTCTTTGTCACCAAAGTAAGATAACATAGTCTGACTCTTTTTGCACTGCTTGTTCATGATCCTGTGCAATTACTTGAGTTATAAACTCTTTGTTAAGGTAGGGGTCTGTTTCCAGTGTGGAGAATGTATTGTCCCAAGCTTCAGGTGTTTTGTGCATACTTCAGGGGTTTTCAGAGATACTTCTAGGGAGCTGTAAATTTTCAGTTCTTCCAAGGTGCTATGATCAAGGGTGAGGTGTTTACTCCTTTCCTGGCCTGTGCTCTGGTCTATGAGTGAACACAAGCACTCTTTTCTGTCTTGAAACTGTGAGGATTTCCTCTCCACAGACACTACAAGTTCCACCACACCAGTGCTCCTCCTAGCCCCAGGACTGCCACCCAGAACTGTGACCCAGATCCAAGCACGGCAGAGCAAGAGAATCCTGCACCAGCAGAGAGATCTTTGCAATCCCCCTCTGATCAGCCATTCAATTCCCCCTCAGTTCTGTGGGCCTGAAGCTCAGGAGGCAGCTGCCACCGCGGGGCCAAGCTTGGGGAATGGGGCTGGGACTCCGCACTTCTCTCTCACCGCAGAAACAGTGGGAAACACTGACCTTCTAAGTTGTCTTTGGCATTCATGGGTTGAGGGTTCTGGAAACTGCCACAGCTGACTGTGATTCAGTTCTCTGAGGCCTGCTCTAGGCTCACTGTGGCCTGAGCCAAACTGCGCTCCTCTCCCAGCCTGAAGTGATAGACCTTTCTAATCAACCATCCAGGCTGTCTTTAGCTGGAAATTTGTTTTGCTCTGTCTTTTTGTAGGTTCTGCTGCTTTAGAATTTGTTTAGAACCATTTTTTATAGGTATTTGGAGGGGTTTGTGGGAGAGCTCAAGCAAGTTACTGCTTTTACTCTGCCATCTTGGCTCAGCCCTCCCCATTGAAACAATTTGAGACCATTTAGTAAGATCATCCTCTTCACTCTTTCTCATTTCCTGCCCCTCTGACATTGTCCTCTACTATCTTCTCTTTCCTTTCAGTATCTGATGATGTGGTGGTCCTTCTGCTTGACTGAGCCAACCCCTCTAGATGCTTCCTTGATTCCAACCACTCTCATGTTCTCTAGTAGTTTACACCTGCCCATTACTCATTCTTTCTCTCTCTCTCTTTCTCAGCTCTCCTCTCTTCCTCCCTCTTTCCCTCTATCCCCCCTCTCATCATCAATCTCTCCTTATCTTCTAGCTTCTTTTCTGCTGCCTAAAACCATGACAAAATCTATGCTTAAATACACAGCAAAACCCTCACTAGATTCTGCCATGCTTTCAAGCTATCATCTTATATCCACTTCCTTTCTCAGCTAAGTGCTTTAAAAACTCCTCAATAAGTTGACAAAATGACTTTCTTAAAACAGAAGCCTGATAATGTAAACCCCCTACTCAATCAACTCCAGTGGCTCCCTGTTAGCTTCAGGATCCAATATGAAGTCATTGATCTGGCATTTCAAGCTCTTCCCTCCTTTCCACTCCCGTGTCCACACCCTGGCTCACTTGGTGTTCCTTGCATCTCCTGTCTCTATGACTTTGCACTGGCTGCCCTCCATGCCTAGGATGACCTCCCTCTCAACCTTGGACTTTTAGAATTCTGTCATCCTTTCAGATTTTGCTCCAATGCCACCTTCTCCAGGAGGCCTTTCCCTGTCTCTCAGCCCCCACCCAAGCTGTAGTCTCTTCTAAGGCTGCTTCCATCTACTCTCTATTTATTTTTATGTTCTGTTTGTCTCCTGCATTTGAATATAAGATCCTTGAGGGCAGAAATTGTTTTGTCTTTCTTTGTAGCCTTGGTGTTTAACACAATGACTAGTGCATAATTTAAAATAAAACAAACCTAGAATTCCATATTTATACAGATCATATACACGCGCTGAATCTCTTTTAGACCTGCCAGAAAACCACAAGATTCATATTTTTGATGCTTTTACTCTCATTCAGAATGTGTCTTTGAATGACTTCTGTGGCCTGAAAAGTAAACAGTCCATTTCTTGGCATCTTTCTAAGGTCCATAAGGGCTTCATCTTGTGTAAGCACTAACAAAACGAAAGTACATTCCTGAAAAAGGGGAAATGTTGACTTCTTTTTCCATCCAAACGAATATTTACCACCAGGAAGTGTCTTTTCATTATTTGAAGAATTTCTTCTTGCTCATGCCAGTGAAATTGGCTATGATGATCTCTTTTTGGAATTGAACTCGATTCTCCCCAGGGCCTATGGGACTCCCTGGAAACAGCTGCACACTGGATGGCTGTGTTGTCTGCTGCACTCCTCCTGGCTGCCTAATGTGTGACCATTTAACATAAATAAACTAGAGGCCCTGAACTAAACTGTTTTAGAGCAGAGCAGGGGCTCTTCTTACTTCTAGGGCTCCCCTCTTTCTGCCATTGCTCCATCACCCTCTTAGAAGACACTTCCCTCGACAACTGAATAGCTCAGGTCAAACTCCTGGTTTGTAAGACACTCAGCCTTGATCTTGTCTAATCTGCTGATGAGATTCTTGTAACATTCAAATATCCAGAGGCAAATGGAGGCATCTTCTCTCCTTTATGCATCTCTAATTAAGCACCCTCCACCAGCTCTGATTGGCGGGGGCTTATCACTGAAAGGAGGTTGGGAATGAGTAGCACAGGATAAGCTGTATCAACAAAAGGGGTCAAGTCCAGAGTTTGAAAGGATCATGTAGAGGTGTTGACAGCTGACAGGAGAAATCCATGAAGGTCCTCAGAAATCAGACAGCCTCACTTGTAATCTTGACCAATCCAAAGTTGACTCCAGCTCCAGAGAGAAATTGGCCAATGGGAACCTGGCCAAGAGGATATATATACAGTGCTTTGCAAACTTCAAAGCACTATATAAATTTTAACTATTATTATTTTACTGGAATTCTTTAGCTAAATATGGCAGTTGGAGAGGCACCACTGATGATATACCATGAGAGTACACAGCACCAACTGTGGAGTCAAAGGAGATGGGTTCAATCCTTCTTTTGACACTTGGTACATGTGTACCCTTGGGAAAGACACTTCCTTTCTCCCTTCCTCAGTTTCCCTATCTTTAAAATGAAGAGCTTGGACTAGAATACTGATCTCTGGGGTCCCTTCTAACTGTAGATCTATGATACTATGACCCTATAACTTTACATAAGCAGGATCTGCCCGGTTCCAGAGAGGCAGTATTCTTGTTCTCAGCAGTCTATCTTGTTAGTACTAGGATTTTGCCATACACAGAGTTTTACTCTCTCTCTCTCTCTCTCTCTCTCTCTCTCTCTCTCTCCCATCTCCATCTATATCTCCATATCTCCATGTTCTTGATTCTGTATGATCCCTTTGGATTAAAAGATAAGTCTAAACTTTACATTTGAGGTCAACATCTAAAAAGGACCTAGTGAATGAAGACCATGGGATGCATCAAACACAGCTATCTCTATCCAAGCTCATGTCATTGATTTGTGAAGATCACTGATGTTGCCTTAACTCAACTTTGTAGTTCAGACATCAACACTGGCCTAGCAAAAGGGCAGCATCTGCTATTGAGACAGTGATTGTCTGACGTACTAGAGGTACCAACATGGGGAGACAAATTGGACTTCATAGCTGTCTTTGAGATTTGGGATGAAACCCATGACCAGAATATATCTCTGGATCAGTATAACTTATTCAAAATAAGGAAGATTGATACAAAGGATTGTGAGATCATAACTTTTCAGTTGAAAGAAAAATTTGAGTTCAATTAGTACATATCTTCATTTTATAGGAAGGATAAGTGATTAGTCCAAGGTCCTACAGGTAGGGTTAAGTGGGGTGGGATTGCATTACACATTAAGAAAGGAGATTCATGAGAAAATCCAGGCATCAGAGGGAGAAAGCATGGTGGAGAGCATTTGGCACAAGAGAAGTGGGTGGAGAAACAGAAGCAGTTTTGTTATCGTAATGCTATCGACCATGAAGAGTTTGGCAAACATCACAGTGGTGATGGAAACTTTCACTCTCCAGATGTTTGCTGGAGATATTTCTGCCAAAAAGGAGAGCTAATAACTCTTTGACTTACCTTGGTGAAAATGTCTTCCTTTCAAAGATGGAGAGATCAATGAGGGGAAATTTTATTTTGTGTTTGATTCTAGTTGATGGGGAGGAACAAGTTTGTGGAGTAGAAATGGTGAGAGTTTTATAGTAAAGTGACTGCTTTCTCTTCAAATTTGTGGTAAAGAAAAAGAAATCCAGGCATAGTCTGACATGTACCTAAGATTTTGGGAGAATTATTTTGAAAGGGATCCAAGGAAGGATAGATCCAAATACTGGGACACATTTTTTTTCAGGGAAGCCAGACCAGTAAGGGTGGGAAACTCTCAATAAAGAAACTATGGAGGCAGATAGGTGGTGCAGTGATTAGAGCTCTGGTCTTGGAGTCAGGAGGACCTGAGTTCAAATCCAGCCTCAGACACTTAATACTTACTAGCTTTGTGACCCTGGGCAAATCACTTAACCCTCATCACCTCACCCCCCCCCCAAAAAAAACTATGAAGACACAAAGGGAAACAATTCCAATAAAGAGGAAAAATGAGAGTTGTCAGAAGATACAAATAAATTGCTAGCACTCATATAGTGCTTTAAAGGTTACAAAATGCTGTACAAATGTTATCACTTTTGATCTTCCCAACAACCCTGTGAAATAAGTACTACTCTTTATCCACATTTTATAGATGACGAAACTGAGGCTGAGGGAGGTGACTTGCCCAGGGCCAACCAGCTAGAAAATGTCAGAGGCAGAATTTGAACTCAGGTCTTCCTGATTCCATTTGGAGTTTAGCACTTTATGTACTACAATATCTGACTGCCTACTAAGCAAATTAGAGCTTAAAGGGATCTAAACTCTCCTCTGCATCTAAAGAAATGCAGAGAAGACCTGACAATTCACATAGGAAAACTCAAGTGGATGAAAAATGTCAGTTTCCAAATTATACTATGCCTTTGAGAGGACTACTTATAGAGCTTGTCTGTCAACATATATATACCTGGAACAGACAAGACAGATGAATAAGGAGCTAGGCCTGGAGTTAAACATCAAAAGAAAATGGGTCTGGATTTCCTTTGGGGAATTTGCAAAGCTTCTTTAATGATCTCATGAAAACCAAGGCCTTTCTTTTTAATACCAACATTCTACTGGTGGTACTGTATGGCTGTGAGACATGTCATACAGCAGTCATTGAAGGATTAAAAGTGGACATCTTTCAGAGAACAATGGAGAAAGAGTGAAATCAGACTGTGACCTGGAACCAAAGAGTAATTCAGAGCAGGAGTAAGAGATGTCACCAAAGAATTGTACTGATGGACTGATTAGCACCATAGGAAAGGTGACCTCCAGCTTCAAAAGGATGACATTTTCATCGCCCTTAGACAGTGGGGAATGCTCTGCCGGAACTTTCACAATTAGCAAGGAAGGCCTTCATTGGGCATTAACCCCTCACCCCTCACATTCTGAACCGATGAAAGGACAAGAGCAAGAACCTTCAAGGATGGACAAGAATGAATGGATGGGCTGCAATCACCATCACTGGAGGGAACTTTAAAAGCAAAGCAACTTCAGAGCCATTGGAGTTAGTAGGTAACTAGGAAGACTTTCAAGGATTAGAATGCCAATGGGAGGGCTAATGCTCAGAATGAGCTGGCGCTAGGGAAGAAAGCTACCAAGAAGGCTCTTTTAGTTAAACTGGGGGAGATGGAGAACAGCATGGCAGAAGTGTAACTTGGGATGGATGGGATGCTGGCATCTTAGAATGTGGAGCTGCTCAATTTTCTTTCCCTTCTGTTTCTCCTACTGAGAATGCCCTTTAGACTGGCAGTGATAGGCCCAGGGGGGCTAACAAGGAGTCTATCCCAAGAGAAGACAGTAGATGAACACACACCTGCTTCTGCTGAGTGCCAGACACTTCAGTGACATGAACTGAGGCCTGGGGACTCAGAGGACTGCTGAATGTGGTTTCCGGGCCATGGCCAGGGACTTTCGAGTGGTGATGGAAAACAGAAAATTGGGACTAGAGGACAGCAAATGTTGTCCTGATTTTCAAAAAAGAAAGAGAATACAATATGCAAGCTTTAGACCAATGAGCTTGTTTTCTAGTCCTGGGAAAAATCTAAAGTATATTATTAAAGGAATGGTTAGTGAAAATCTGGAAAAGGTCACAGTGAGCATGCAAAATGAGTGGTATGCCTTCACCAAGATCAGATTATTCCTTATTTACAATTAAACTTTCTTTTATTTTCAAAAACAAAGATCACCTTTTATGCTCCTCAAATTCCTCCTCCTGAGTTAAGAATGCAAGGAAAAAAAAACAAAATTCATTATAAATGTGCAGTTAAGCAAAATGAACTTCTACATTGGCCGTCCCCATCCCTGTCTCTGTCTCTGTCTCTCTGTCACCCTCTCTCTTCATCCATCTGTCCATCCTTCTATATCTATATCATCCATATCTATGTCTACACCATGTCCTCTGAAATGTGCTTAGTCACTGTGTTTATTGGAGTACCCAGGTCTTTACAGATTGCTGTTATTATATGCATTGTTTTCTGGAGTAGGTTACTAACTGTTTGATCAGGAGAAAGCTGTGGATATATTTTACCTGGATTGAAGCCATGTTTCATAGAGTAACATGTTGTTCATGTGGAAAAGATGAAAAGATTTGGACTGGTCAAATGTCCCAATTCTAAATTGGTCTAAGGATCCATGCTTGGTCCCTCCGGTTTGACATTTTATCAGTGGCTGGCACAAGGGCTCTGCCATTATGATGGATGGTTATTACATTTTCAAATGAAACACACACACAAACACACACATAGACGCATTGTTGGGAGGATTTCTAGCACATTGGATGCTGGAGGCAGGATTGACAAACTAGAACCATTGTGGGGGTAGGTAGTTCTGGAGGGCCTCTTCTGGGTGGTCATCTGCGAGCTGAGGCTTGTGTTGAGGGTGAGATGTCAGGAGGCAGAAGCGGGGTGGGAAGGTGCTCTGGATCTGGAGCCCAGCCTGGGAGGTGGAGGTGAAAAGGTGTGGGGCTCCTGGTCTGGGTCTGGTTCTTATAGATTGCTTCTGTGACACAGCAAAGGCACCAATCAGTCAATCCATTAACTGATTGCGTTGATTAGATGCTTCCTGTGTGCCAGGAACTGTGCTATGTGCTTCCCCACCTTGCTTTGTGGATGGTGTCCTGAGTGAGAAGCTTTCTTGTTTGGTAGTCTCTAGTGGGTCTGCTCTGGAGCATTCAGTCAGAGTTGGATGGTACTGGCCCAGTGGCGAGCCCATCTCAGCTCCTGCGCATTGCTGCGTGGTAAGACTGTCAGGTCTGACTGTCACTGTCCCAGCTGCTCCCATCAGGCTTCCCTCAGGACATAAGTAAAGACACCTGGAGAGAGAGCAGTCAGACAGAAGTCAAATGATGGGTGTGCACCTGGGCTATTTATTTGCTTCAGAATCAGAATAAATAGGCAACATTTTCTTGAAAGGCGAAATAGACTGCAAACTCATTACCCTGTCTAGTGCACAATACTCATTCACGCTGTTGGGAAGATTTATTACAGTGACAGGAAAGGCAAAGTAATGCTAATAAAATATGTTTTTTTAAAAATCTCTTCTTAGAAATGTGGCCCAGAATCCTGACTTAAACGTTACAGTGTTCAAGGTGTCCAGTATGTGAGTGAAGAGGCAAAGGTGAAGAAGCAGTGAGACATATAGTTAGTTAGTTTCTTTGTTCAGTTTATTCGCAACTCACCAGCATTTATTAAGCACCTAATATGTGCCAGGTTCTGGGGATGCAAAGGAAAAAAAATGAAGCAGTTCCTGCCCTCAGGGAGCTTCTATTTTCCTGAATTCGATTCACTTAAAAGGGTGATTCTTTCCTGAATGAATCTACATCATTTGTATTGATGTGTTAAGGGAAAGTGCTATTTATGCCTCTTTCCTCTGCGATTGAAATGGGACTTAATGAACAATAGTTGTGGGTCTTTGAGAAGGAAAAGACTTAAGTCCTCCCCCAGCCAGCGTCCTGGAGGGCTCTGTGGATGTCTTTAAGAGGCAGCAATGCTTGCTGCTCCTCAGTGGGGCCAGGTCTGGAACCGAGTTGTGCACAGACTCCTAGTGCCATCGCAGTCTGATCCTCTTGGGTGTTTCCAAATCTCTGAATACCCATAAGGCAGTGGTGGAAATGATAAAATGACGTAGTTGATAGAGCTATGGACTTGGCTTCTGCAAGACCCGGGCTCAAGCTCTGCCTTGAACACTTAACAACTGTACTTGGAGCTGGGAAAGTCACTTCAGCTTGCTGAGGGAGCCTCAGCCATCTCTGCTATAAAATGGGAGAGTAATGGCACCTATGTCACGGGGCTGTCGCAAGGATCAGATGTGATAATGACTGTAAAGTGCCTTCCTAAAGGCACTGAAAGGCACCACCTAAATAGGATGCATCACCTTTTTTGGCTAAGTACCTCCCTCATTCTACTACCTGGCATTCTAGTGACCTGAAGGAGCCAACCGGAGGACTGCATGCATCTCATAATATGTGAACTTCCAGCGAGAGCACAAGGCTTTTACCGCCTAGGCTTCGGGATAGGATCCGATTCCTTTTGGTGGTCCCCTCGATGTTGTGTGTGCCCTCTCACTTTCTTGGAGCCATAGTTGACCATCCTTTTCACCTAACTCCACAATGAGCAGCACAGGTGCGCTACAAGTAGACACCCCACCCCCGCCTTTGCTATAATTTTTGGAAAGGAAAAAGAGAGGCTCGAGTTGTGAAGCAAGCTACTGTAAGTAACGACTATTGCTTTGAACCACGGCTTTCAATTCCAACGAATTGAACCCACTGGTGATTGTGTTATCATTTCCTCTGATTAGTTCCACTTATATGGGCCACCAAATAAGTCAAGGTGCTTTTATCAGAAACTTTGTAGGTTCAAGCTTTGTCAAAGAAGCAGCTGCAGCCAACAGGCAAGGAGCTGGTGGTCTCAGTGGCCTCCTTCTGAGCTTTGTCAGCTTAATGAAACAGAAGCCGTGTTTGGCAAGGTATTCTATTTTGACAAGCCGAGGGGTAAGGTTGAGTGAATTACCCCCAAACTGGTTTAAGGAACAGGGGCTCCGTGATGCTCTCATTCTCTGGCTGAATGGTAACACGCCTTCTCTTTTTTCTTTTTTCTTTTTTTTTTCTTACAGCTTCCTTTTCCCAGACTCACTTTCTGCCGGTTTTTTTTTTCTTCCGTATTCTTAGCTGACCTGCATTTTGGAGCTCTGCCATATTCACTTATCAGCCTGTGGCAAATGCAGCCCTCACCAGGTTTAAGATGAAAGGCTTTGATAATATAAGTTTTTTTTTTTCATGAAAGAATATAAAAATCCATGTGCTATATACAATATGCCCTATCCTTTTCAGGGAATTGTCAGGGTTATCTTCATTTTTACGGGTTTGTGCAGAAGGAGAAAATCACAGGGAACTAGAAACTCCACCCAGCAACTTACATTCACAAGGGGCTCCCAGAAACATCAAGGGTATTTACAAGAGCCTTTCCTCCAGGTATTCCTCTGCCTCTCCAGAGGAGTAGACCCAAGGCTCTGTTGGGAAGTGCTGTAGGGGGTAGCAGTGGCAGCCCAGCCCTTCCAGCTGTTTGGTGTTGCCCTCGGGGGCTGGGAGTTGGACCATTTTCTTCAGGTACATTCCTATTTTAAAGGATGCTATCATTTGTAAAGGTGACCTCTGTTTCCTTAGATTCTTCTCTCCTTCTTCATCTCTGTGCCAATTGCTCATATTTCTTCTCCCCTTTCACCATTGTTTACTAGATGAGGGGGCTCCAATCCTTGGCAAGTGAACAAGACCTATTTGGTGCAACCAGGGAAAGACCTGAAGGGTGTCAGGAAAGCTAATTCTGCTGGCCCAGCCAATCGACCTTGACTATGGGTACTCGACTCTCATTCAGTGAGCAAACTTTTGTAAAGCAGCTACTCCAGTCTAGGACATTTGTGAGGAAATGAGAATCTGAAGACAAAACCTGAACTCCAGCTGCCTTCAAAGAGCTTCCATTCCAGATGGCAGGTATAACCCATACATGTCTTAATTACAAATCCGATCAAGAAGCCCTTGTTAAGAGCTTACCGATTGTGCAGGGTACGGTGCTAAGCACAAGAATATAAAGAAAGGTAAAAGCCTGGTCCCTGCCCTCAAGGAGCTTACTGTCTAAACTGAGGGGAATAGCATGCAAAGAGCTGTGTAGAAATGGTGTCTCAAATAGTTACTAACTGTGTGATCCTGGACAAGTCACCGAGCTCTCAGTGTCCTGATTTCTTCATCTGAAGAACAGGCATAAGAATACTTGTCTTCTGTCCCTGATGCAGCTGTGGTGGGAAAGTTACTTCCCAACCTTCCGGAACGAGAGAAATGTAAGTTGTCAGTATCATGGAGGGAAACATGGTCTTCATCTGAACTCAGCTGAAAACTCGCTCCGTGGCATCAAAGCTGGAAGGGCTGGGCTGCCACTGCTACCCCCTACAGCACTTCCCAACAGAGCCTTGGGTCTACTCCTCTGGAGAGGCAGAGGAATACCTGGAGGAAAGGCTCTTGTAAATACCCTTGATGTTTCTGGGAGCCCCTTGTGAATATAAGTTGCTGGGTGGAGTTTCTAGCTCCCTGTGATTTTCTCCTTCTGCACAAACCCGTAAAAATGAAGATAACCCTGGCAATTCCCTGAAAAGGATAGGGCATGTAACATATAACATATAAACCTGGATTCTATCAAAATGTATACATTTGTTGGTTTTTTAAAAGATGCTTCTGAAGAAGTGATTTGCACCTTGGTGCCCCTGCAGTCGCATTTGTGTGATGGTTGGGCCCTTGAAGACCCTTCCTGAGAGCCCGGGCTCAGATGATCGAGTGGCTGTGAGAACAGTGCCCTTCCTGGGAGAAGCTCACATACTTTGGAATCCAAGGCCTTTGGCTGAAGGCCTGAGCCTTGACTTCACACGTTATCCTTCTTCCCAAAGATGTAAATACAGAAGGGAAGGTGACTTTTTAAAACATCAAACAAGCGGTCTCTAAGAGTTTTGATTGAGATGTAGCCAGGATAAAAACACTCTAAGCAGGCTTACTCAGAAAGTAAACAGACTAAGAGATTTGAAGGAAGAAAACAAGTCACAAAAGCACAGACCAGAGAGCCATGTGTTTCTGTTCAGTTGTGACCTGTGAGTTCTGTAGCATAGGGAAGTCCTGGTGTGTAAAGTCCCTCCACTGCTGTAGCTGGGCAGCTCCCTTTGAAGTTTTCACTTTTATCGGCCGGAGTTTACGTTAAGGGCAAGGTGAAGAGACTGGCCCATGGTCAGCGAGCTAGAGGTTGTCAGGGCCTTCCTGTGTCTTCCCAACTTTCCACTTCTTTTGCTTGGTTTTTCCTTCTAACTCTGGCAGCTGTGATGAAATCACCGCTGGCCTTCCCAGAGGGCTGCCCAATAATTCCGCTCCCCACCCCCAAGATTTCTGAGGTCAGAGCTCCTTCCCATGGCCGGCACTCCCCTAGAGAAGAGCAGCTTCTTGAAGGCAGGGCCTCGGTTTCTTATGTGGAGGCTGCTTTTCTAGCCATCATGCCAAACTGCCTCCATACTTTGGGCGGGGGCTCCATTTTCCTGACATTTTCATAGGGGCAATTTTTTTCCCCTTTTATTCTGGTGAGGGTAGAGAGGTTTATACCTTATCAGACTAGTTCAAAGTCAAAGGAATCATCAGCTGTGGATGAGGTTGTCACATTTTGTGAAGGCTTCAGACAGCATTCTGAGGTACTTGGTGACTACTTCATGCGAGGATTTGTTTGACATATGGAACACTGAGGGTCAGTCAGCTTCTCCTGCCTTTTACTGTGTCTACCCTGAGAACATGGTTGTAAATTCCTGGATCTCCAGCCTGCGTTGACCTGCAGCAGTGACCATTGACCAGGATTGGTCACTCTGTGGACTGATTCCTTTTGGATTCATTCGCTATTCCTGAGCTCTTGGTGAAAAGCCGGCCCTGCCAGGGTGCCAGCATCCAGAGCAGAAAGCACTTTCCTCCAGGCACACTCATGTGCCCGGCCTCTTTGATGTCTGCTTTTTCCTTCTGTGATCTGAACCCTCTTTGTAAGACTGGGTTTTAAAATTTGCATGTGAGAAGAGCACGAGTCTGAAAGGCTCTGTTTGTTGCCCTCAAGTACTTATTTAGTGCCTGCTGTGTGCTGGGCAATGGGATAACCACAAAGGAATGGGAAAGTGGGTGCTGCCCTAAGCTATAGATACTCCCTCCCTCCTTCCCTTTCATCCTTCCTTCCTTCTTTCTCTCCCTCCCTCTTTCCCTTCCTTCCTCCCTTCCTTCCTTCCTCTCTCCCTTCCT
>NW_020954595.1:9365598-9373484 GCF_900497805.2 Vombatus ursinus | reverse complement strand
TCCTTCCTTCCTTCCTTCCTTCCTTCCTTCCTTCCTTCTTTCCTTCCCTCCCTCTTTCCCTTCCTTCCTACCTTCCTTCCTTCTCATTTCTATGTTTCTCTCTGTCTCTCACATGCACACTCACTTGTAAAATTTTAGGTCCCTTTTAGCAAAACCCACTGATGTAGGGCTCTTGGAGCTTGTTAACTCCAAAGGTACCCTTATGTGAAATGAGAGCTGGCCTCCACTCTTTAAGGAGGCTGGGCCTCTAGAATTCTTAGTGCTTCCCTCTAAACTGGAGGCACCTTGATGAACCTCTCTTCCTTTAGAGAAAGGGGAACCAAACTATATGAAGAAATGTCCAAGGCTAGCCTTCTAGGGTCTCTGCAGTTCCTTCTGAGCCCTGTAAGCCCTGTTCCAACCTAATGAAGCATGCCTCATTCTTCTTTAATCTCCCTTGATCCAACCATTTCCACTACGGTCCCACCGCTATTCCCACCACTACTGTCTTATATCTCCCCTCCCCTTACTTTAAGTACTTGAGAAATTGACTGACACTGCATTCCTCTCCTCTCTCTTTTGTAAGCTTTCTGCAATCCGGTTCTGGATTTCATCGTCCCACCTCCATTGCTTCCTCTAAATTTGCCAGTGATTTATTAATTGCCAAATCCATTGGCCTTTTCTCCATCCTCATCCTCGTGGACTTCCCTGCAGTCTATGACGCTGTCCGTCACTCCTGGATGCTCTGGCCTCTCCAGGCTGTTGTGACACTGGTCTCTCTGATCACTTCTCAGTCCCCTGTGCTGGATCCTCATCCAGGTTGTACCCATGAATCATGGATATTCCCCAAGGTTCTGTCCTGGGCCTTCTCCTCTTTTCCATCCAGACTGTCTCAGTTGGTGAGAGAACTAACTTCCCCTGGATTCAATGATCATTTCTGTGCTGATGATTCTGGGATCCCCTCATTTAGCCCTAGCCTCTCTACTGACTCCCAGTCTCTCATCTCCAACTTACTTTTTGGATATCTAGACCCAGATGTCCCTTAGGCTGCTGAAACTCAACATGCCCCAAACTTTCTCCAAAATGTCTCCAAAACTTTCCCTCTTCCCGACGTTTCTATTATTATTGAGGGCACCACCATCTTCCTAGTCATCCAGGCTCACAATCTTGATGTCCTCTTTGACTCTTCACTCATACTCACTTCCTGTAGCCAGGCTGTTGTCAAATCTGATTGTTTCTAGCTTCACATTTTTTCTATTTGTCCCCTTCTCTCCGCTTAAACACTGGGCTGCTGGTCATCCTCACCTGTTGCTTGGATCATTGTGATAGCCTCTTGCCCCCATTAGTCCCTTCCTCACATCTCTCCCCATTTCAGTCCATCCTCCAAAATGATTTTCCTAAAGTATTTCTCTGACCATGTATTCTCCTTGTTCAGAGTTTACTCTGGTGCCTCCAGAATGAAATATAATCTTCTCTGTTTAGCATTTAAAGCCATTCACAACTTGGACATTTTATACCTTTGCAGTCTTTCTATACTTTACACTCCTTTATGTGTTCCATGATCCAATGGCACTGTCTTATTTGCTTTGGGACACACAGAACACTCCCTTTCCCCACCCTGTGTCTTTGCACTGGCTGTCTCCATGGCTGGAACGCTCTCCCCTCACTTCTGCCTCCTGGCTTTGCTGGCTTCCTCCAGTACTCATCTCAAATCCCATCTTCTGCAGGAGGCCATTTTTGGTGTCCTCCTCCCCACCTTTTACATTCCCTTGGAGATCAGCTTCCTTCTACTCTTGACTGCCTACTGTGTACCTGTCAATTTGCACATTGTCTCCTTTGTTAGAATGGGAGCTCCCTGGGGACAGGGAACCTGTTTTTGTTTTTCTTTATATCACTGACTCTTAGCACAATCTGTGGCTTATAATAAGTGCTTATTTATTATACTTAGCACCATCCCTGGAACAGGCAGCATGGAATAATTTTGCTGTTGACTGACGTGCTTCTGTTCCAGGTTGTCCAACCTTTCCCCCACTTTTGTATACATGGCTCATTCTAGTGTTTTTGGTTTGTTTTGTCTCAGTTTCATTTATTATTTATTTTAGTGTTATGAATAATGCAATTATGGTCATTTTTGTCCAAGTAGTTTTTTCATCTTCCTCTCCATCATGTCCTTGGGGCATTATCTTGGTAATAGGACCATTGGGTCAAAGGGCATGAACAATTTCGTAGCCTTTATTGTACCTTTACATATTGCTTTCCCAGAAGTTTGGCAATAATTCAGGAGCTATGAGAAAACTGATATTATAGCTGCTTCTCCACAGAATTGGCAACACCAAGTTTGATCAGCTCAGTCTACCTTTGCTAATTTAATGGGGGTAAGAACATTTCTCAAAGTTGTTTTTATTGACTTTTCTGATTACTGGAGAATGTGAATAATTTTCAGGTGCTTGTCCAGAATTTTGTTTCTTCTTTTGAGAATTGCGCATTTTTAACCTGATCAATTAAAGGACAGATCATACACTTATAAATCTATATTAATTTCATACACATACATATATACCTATATACAGAGAGAGAAGGAGAAAGAGAAGGAGGAGGAGGAGAAAAAGAAGGAAGGAAAGAAAGAAAGAAAGAAAAGAAGGAAGGAAAAAACAAAAGACCAGGCATAGAAATAGAAATCAAAGATTAATAGTTTGAGAGAAAACTCAGTGGAGCCTCTTGATGTGGTTATTAATAAATGTTCCCAAAGACAACTCCATAGATAACATTGGATTGATTCATAGATTGCCCAGTAAAAATGGAGTAAAAGGTATTAGGAAATCCATATCCCCATATGTCAAAGGGGGAAGGGGGCTTCCCAAACAAATCATTTTATCCACCTGTTCTGTTTTACAGATGAGGAAACTGAAAGCGAGAGAGGGAAATCTATTTCCCTAAGGTCATACAGCTAGTTAGTGGCACTTCTTGGAGAGAAGCTGGAGAAATGATGAGAAGAATCCAGGACAATTATTGAAACAGGTATAGAGCAGTATTGCGATTTAGGGAAAATAAGCATGGTTGTGGTGAAATCCCAGGCCTGCCACTTCTTACCCATGTGACTTTGGGTGATCCGAAGGACAAATAGAGGGATTGTGGGTATTGTACTTTGGGATGGCATCACCTGACTTGAGCCTAATAAAACTTCCAAGAGGTGGAGGACAGAAGGGAGTGAGTTTCAGGTGTCATATACAACCTGTGGAAATGGAGATGGAATGCTAGATTCGGGGATGAAACCTAGAGACCAGTCTGACTGAAGACAGAATTCACGAAGTGAAGTAAAATGGAAGTAACATAAGCCTGGGGCCAGACTGGGGAGAATTTTGAATGGGAAACTGAGAAACTTGCATTATATCCTAGAGGCAATAGGGAGCCCCTGAATAGTTGTGAGCAGGGGAGTGACGTGGTGTGACTTGGACCTCAGGAAGATTGTTGAGAGAGGGAGACACTGGGGTCAGGAGGACCAATCCCATAATCTAGGCAGCGGTGATGAATCCTTGAACTGGGGTGGTGGTCCCATGAATAAAGAGAAGGGGGTGAATGTAAAAGATGTGGAAAAAGCCCTGAGAAGGTTTGACAGTAAATTGGTAGTGAAAGAAAGGGATTTGTCAAGTGTGAGCTTTTGAACCTGAGTTGTCCAGTTGGAAGTATGGGCAGCTGGAAGGTGCCGTACCTAGAGCGCTGGGCTCAGAATTTGGAAGACTCATTTTCCTGAGCTCAAATCTGGCCTCATAGCTGTGTGACCCTGGGCAAGTCACTTCGCCCTGTTGGCCTCAGTTTCTTCATCTGTAAAATGAGCCGGAGAGGGAAATGGCAAACCACTCCATTATCTTTGCCAAGAAAACTCCAAAAATGGGGTCATGGAGAGTTGAACGTGACTGAACACCACCAACAACAAAACTGGAAGTATCCTGGCACCCTCAGTCAGAAGCAGGACAGTTTGGCAGGAGGGCACCCTAAGAGCAGAAGCTAATGAGTTCTGTTCTGTTCGCCTTTAGTTTGACGTGGTGATGGAAATGGCCACAGGCAGCCTGAAAAAATCTGGTTAGAAATCCAGAGAGAGTCTGTGTTTGTAGCCAGTCATTCATGTCTCATTGGTAATTTAGTAGACATCACCCAGAGAGGAAAGTTTACCAAAGAAGAAAGCTTGAGACTGTAACAGCAGTGGTAATAGTAACAATGGCCATCATCCATGTAGTGGTCACCAGGTGCCAGGCACTGTACTAAGCGCTTTTCAATTACAATTGTCTCCTTTAATCCTCACCACACCCCTAGAAGGTCGGTTCAGCGAGCAACAGTACCATGGTGGTCACCCAGCGCAGGAGATTGAGAAGGTCAAGTCAGACGGCCAGAGAACCAGGAGATAAAAGCATCATGGAAGCCAAGGGAAGAGGAAACAGTGGGTCATAGTGTCAAAAGCTGAGAGGAAGGCTGAGGAGGAAAAAAAAACCACATCATATTTAGCAGTAGAGAGACACTGGGAGCCATAACAGGAACATCTTCAGCCAGATACCAGATTGGAGAGAATTGAGAAAGGAAGAGAGGTGATGAGGAAATGTAAGCAACAACTATGAATGCCTCTTTCTAGTTATTTGGCAGCAAAAGGGAGAAGAGGCAAAGGGGGATCTTGAATTCCCTGCTGGGTACCCAATGGGAAGCTATTTTATTTTGGCTAGCATCTGGAAATAGTTTGGACAAATTCACTAAGTCACATGGTCATTCCTTCTTTCCCAACTAGAAATCTGTGTGTTGACCCAAAGTCCATTCCTTTGACCCTTCTTTTCTCCTCTTGACTCCATTTCATACAGATCACTTCTGGAAATGGCCATCTGGCAGTCCTGTTAGGTCACTGGGTTTTTTCCCAATGACTCTCAGAGCTACATTTTGATGCATTCCTGTCCATTCCCATGATTCTTGGGCATTTTTGGAGACCTCTCCCTTCCCCCATTTTGCATGCAGATTAGGAGGGAGCATTTGGAGTTCAGCAGATGTGTGTATGTGTGTGTATGTGTGTGTGTGTGTGTGTGTTTAAATATTCCCTTTATAAAAGTTGTTTCTTGCTAAGAGTCCTAGTGCTGATTGAACCCTAGCCCAGAAAGTGCCTGCATTTCTTGGGAAATGATGACTTGGCAGGAATTAGGGGGTGAGGTCATTCAGTCAGTCTGCAGGCAAGGAGAGTAAGGGGCCAGTGCCATGGGGAAAGCCTCCTGGGAGCCTTCAAGCTCCTGGAAAGGGGAGTTGTGGGATCGTTGCTGAGGACGTTGTGCTTGGGGATTGCTCTTAGGGTAACGCAGCAGCACATCCTCCTCCATATTACCACTCAGGTCCTGAAATAGTTCCAAGTGCTTCCATGACATCTTAAGACTTGCAAAGTGCTTGACAAACTGTCTCATGTTGACCTCACAAGAAACTTGGATAGGAAATGGTATTATTATCTTCATTTTCCAGATGAGGAAAGTGAGTTCTGGACAGCACCTTGCCCCAGGTCACATTCCTAGGAAGTGACCGAGTCAGAATTTGAACTCAAGTCTTCCTGACTCCACGACCAATACTCTATCCATTGTGCTACCTGGCTGCACCACAGGATCATACACGTTTCTGTTACCAACCCCCAAATGCTCTAAATAGCCACCGAAGGCAACAGAAAGTTCTGAACGGCCTAGAAGGTCCCAAGCTCTGGGCGTGCAGAGCCAGGAATGACAGCCTACCTGCCCTCTTGGAACTTCCCTTTTACTCTGTGAGTGACAGATGTAATTCAGGGAAGACAGTCCCCATCTTTGGAGTTCTAAGTCCAGCACGAACTCTTCCCAACTTCCCAGCATTTATTAAGCACCTTCTGCGTGCACTGTGCTCAGTGCTATGGAGGGAGGTCCCAAGATCACTAAGCCGAGTCTCTGTCTCCTGGGCTGAGATTGTTAGAGAGTCATGGGGGTGGAGAGTGCCCTGATTCCCACACGTGCTTCCTTCCTCTTCTCCGTAGACACTGAGGAGAAGGAAGGAAGGAAGGAAGGAGAGAGTGTGCCGTGGTGGGAAGAGCATCGGAGCTAGGGTCAAAAGACTCGCTTGGGGGCATGTCGCTCCCCACTCCCCCAGCTTGGCTCCTCTCCAGTAAGACAGAGGTTGGGCTGGGTGAGCTCTGAGGTCCCTGCCGGCTCTGAATCTGGGATCCTGTAAGTGACCAAGGCAGGTGCATTTGTTCTTCAAAGAGAAGATTCCTCGCTCCAGGAGTCTGTTTGCCAGCAGACATTTCCTAAGCACCTTTGTGTACCAGGCGTTGAGTTAAACACAGGGCTACAAGGACAGAACTCAAAACTGCTCCTGCCTTCGGACTCTCCTGGAAGTTGGATTCAAAACTGGAAGCAACTCTCAAGATCATCTCCTCCGGTCCCTTCACTTTCCAGACAGGGAAACTGAGCCTCCGAGAGTTTGAATGACTAGAGTGAAGATTCGAACCTGGGTCCCCTGCCTCTGAGCCCATGCTCTTCTCCCTGAGTCACACCCTTTCTCACCATTTTGAAGAGTCAGGAAAACTGGGCATGGATCCTGTCTCAAATTCTCACTAGCTATGTGACCTTGGGCAAATCACCTACCCTCCCTGTGCCCCAATATAAAGGGGAGTTATTGTGAAAGGCCCAGAAGTGGCAGACCTAAGTGGGACTCGTTGGGAATTTAGCTAATCAAGCTCAATTTCTTGCAGGTGGGGAGCAGTCCTCTGGGCCCAGCACTTAATGAGTAGCCTCATTAAGAAGGAGGTGTGAAGGAGACAAGCTGGGGGAAACAAACTCCAAAGGGGGTCGGATGAGAATGCAAACTAGCTGTGACCCTAGACCCCACTCATTCTCTTGTTGGGAATGGATTCCGAGGGTGTTCTCAAGGACAGGAAAGTCAGACATCTGTTGAAAGATACTCTAAGCCCTGTTACTGGTGACTGCAGAAACCTGCCCGGAACCCACGCATCCCACAGTGGAGGGGATAGTTAAAGGAATGGGGCTGTATTAATGCCATGGACAGCTCACTATAAAGTGATGGCATCTTCGCCCCACCCCAAGAGAAAGAGCACCAGGGTTTCTGGACCGACCTGTGTGAAGTAATGCAAGGTGGAAAAGCCGAAAAAAGGACCAACGCACACTCTGATTAGGACCAGCCAAGAGACACAAAGGCAAGGCTAGCTGGCAAGGATTTATGAAGCAATTGCCGCTCTGAAGGTCCTGGTGCCAAGCCTTGGGGATATAGATAGAAGCCAATGGAAAGACACTCCCTGCCCTCAAAGGGCTTATATTCTCATGGAAAATTAATGACAAGGCAAAAAGTGAGGTGAAAGTTGAGGAGAGGGAGGTACCTGAGCAGGGGCCTCCTGCCCCAATCTGAGAGTCAAGCACAACCAGGATGGCCACATAGGCAGGTCTCCAAAATGGAGACCAACCCAGAAGGAACTCACCATGGAGGAAAAAGAGCCAGCCTGGTGGAGGGATGGTCCAGGGTGAGAAGACAGCTGAGGCATAGAGGTGATGTCCAGAGAATAAGAAGCCTGAGTCCATCCCCAAATTGGAGGCTGTTGGAAGAGGATGGGAATGAGCAAAACAGAATCATGATGAGCAAATAGAAAAGGGTCTGTCTGTCTTTCTCTTTCTTTGTTTCTTCTTTCTTTCCTTCCTTTCTTTTTCTCCCTCCTTCCTTCCTTCTTTCTTTCCTTCTTCTCCCTCTTTCTTTCTTCCTCTTTTCCTTCCTCTCTTTCTTTCTCTTTCTCCCTCCCTTCCTTCCTTCATTTGCCTCTTTTTCCCCTCCTTCCTTCTTTTCTTTCTTCCTTTCTTCCTTCCTTCCTTCCTTTCTTTCTTTCTTTCTTTCTTTCTTTCTTTCTTTCTTTCTTTCTT
>NW_020954595.1:9329751-9365588 GCF_900497805.2 Vombatus ursinus | reverse complement strand
TTCTTTCTTTCTTTCTTTCTTTCTTTCTTTCTTTCTTTCTTTCTTTCCTTCTTTCCTTCTTTCTTTCTTTCTTTCTTTCCTCCTTCTCTCTTTCTCTCCCTTCCTTCCTTCCTTCCTATATTTACATTTTGGGGGGGTAGGAAGCCCACATAAGTTATTCGTGTCTGGTTGTCTTTTGATTTTCTTTACTTCAATCTTCTGGCTAAATGAAGCCCTGCTGCATTTTATTACATACCTTATCATGAAAGGAAATTGAAAAAAAAATCCTCGTTAGTTTTATTACAGTAGCGATGGAAATATCACTGGTGCTTTTAGGAACTGTTAAGATTCCTAATAGTGCATTTTAAGAAGCAGTCTGGTTTTGTTCTTGTCCCAGAAAGAAAGTTTGAAAATTGGCTAGAATTCTACAATCATCTTTAGTTCCGGAGAAGGCTCCTTTGCCATGAGCCTTCTTTTATTGGCTAATACTGTCCATTCTTTTTTAAGCCCGTGGGCAGGGCTTAGTCTCCTGGGCAGTAAGGGGGGGATCCCATGTGTTTGTAAAGAGTCCAGGCTTGGTGGCTTCCAAGTGTTTGCTTTTTTTGCCCTTTCAAAAGCCATATGCTTCTTTAACGGCATGGGGGAGGGGGCTACCACTAAGTAGATACCGAGGCCTTTCTCCCTTTCAGGCCAGCAGGCAAAATGATCCCCTAAACGACTATGTAAAAATAATGATTTTGGTAAAATCAGTATTTAGAACCTGAAAATGGTATCCAATGGAAAGATGGTGAATGCAGTCTGGCATAAGAAAGGGCAGGTTATGTGAGAGGTGGAAATGATTAAGTGAAAATAAGAATCATTATGAGGACGGTCATTAGGCCTGGACTCATGCCCAGGACCATAGCACTTGGTCATAGATTTAAAGCTGGAAAGGACCCAAGACAGCATCTGGTCCACATCTCTCATTTTACAGATGAGGAAACTGAGGCCCAGAGATGGGAAGTGACTTGCCCAAGGCTAGACAGTAAGCAGTGGAGCCAGAATTCAAACCCAGGTCCTTTGATGTCAGATCCAGAGCTCTTTTCTCCTACTAAGCTGGTTAAAGGAGTCATCAGAACATATATTTAGATACCACTTTAAAAGTTGCAGAGAACTTTGTTTATTGACCAAGTATTAATGAAGCATGCACTCTGTGCCAGTTACTGTGTTATGTGCTGGAGTAGTCCCTGCCTTCAAGGAGCTTCCATTCTATTTGGGGTAAACAAGATGTATCTGAATATATCAGTGACTATGCAGGAATGAGTAGGGATTAGAAGCTGGAAGGCAGCAAAGGAACTGGGGAAAGCCTCATGGAGGAGGAGGCCCCTGAGATGAGCTTTAAGGGAAGGTCACCATTTTAAGGGGCAAAAGGGAAAAAGGAGTGCCTTCTAGGCACACAGATGGTACAAGATGCACTGGCTCATACTGGGCACAGGGTCATGGAACCACGGACACTTTTTGAGTGAGAGTGACACAGCCAGGCTGTCCAAGCATTGTCTTTTTTGACTCTCACAGAAATCCTGTGAAGCGGTTGCTACAGGTATTATCATCTAGATGGGGCAACTGAGTCTACCTGACATGAAGTGACTTGCCCCCAGTCACACAGTTAGCAAGTGCCCAGGACCATATTTGTCCCTCAGTCTCTCCTGACTCCCAAGTTTAGTAGCTTGTCTACTATATCACCTGGCAAGAGGGTAAACATGTAATTAGATCTCAAAGCCGAGCAGAAAGCTTCAGGAACTCCTTAGGGTCATTTCTATCACTTGGGTTGAATGTGTTTTATAGGGACATTAGGGCCTTTTTCTGAGAACTTGACCCAAGGGAAAGAATGGGTCTGGTGTTGCTACTGCCAAGAAAAAAAGGATTTATAAAGGACTAGTGCTTGACAGTTTCATTGGTGCCCATGGGAAACAATGACCTTTGGTCCCCAAGGATTCAGGGCTGCTTGCTTGGAAACTTTCCTTAATTCCTGTCTGGTAGGAAGGGTTGGGAATCACACTTTTAATACTTGGTTAGGGGCTTGGCTGCTTTGTCAGGGTAATTGTTTCCAAGTTAGAAGTTCAATTCAATCTACTTTAAGTCAATTTAACCAGCATTTATTAGTGCCTACCACTTAGAATAATAGTGGGCTAAAGTCTGAGTTGTCACCTGCAGGAAAAAGAGGGGCAGTCCCTGTGTCCTTTACCCTGGTCAGACGCTACTTTTGGGATTATGTTCAGTTCTGGGAACCGTCGTTGAAAAAGGGGCATTGATAAAGTTGGAGAGTGACCAGGGGAGGACAATCAGGGAAGCCAAGCATCTGGAATCCATGTTATATGAAGCTCTGTTGAAGGAATGGAGAAATATTATTCTGGAAAAAAGAAGATTCAGACAGGACATGGTAGTTGTTTTCAAGTATTTGAAGAGTTGTGACCCGAAAGAGGGATTAGACTTACTCCCTTAGAAGCCGTAGGGCAGAGCCACGAGTAGCAGAGAAATAGAAAAGAGACCCATTGAGGCTGACACATTTGAAGAGCTATCCAGTACTGGAGGTGGGAGTGGACTAGTCTGGCCCCAGGGGGCAGTATCACAGAAACAGGAAAATTAATAGAAGGACCAACTTCCCAATGTTGAGAGTCTTGTAGAAGTGGTGTGCACTCCCGATTTGTGGGAGATTTACTAGGAAAGACTGATGACCACTTAATGGGACATAGTGGGCAGGAGAGTTTTCTGCCAGGTAGCAGTTGGACTAGCTGGTCATAAAGGTTCCTTCCATCTCTGTAACTCTGAGAGTCTGTAACTCTGCTTCTCTCATTGCCCTCCCACTTGTACTGGGTTCTGGCTCAAAACAAGCGGTTCCAGATGAGAAGCACATAGGATAACCCCTCAATATCTGTTCGTTTAAAGAGGGAATTTTCCACAGAATGACCCTGGTAGGAATTCTTTGAAATTCAATTTTAAAGGAAATCAAAATACCCTATGCCTGGTGACTACGTCACAGTGCCCACTTCCTCTAATGGCCTCTTGGATCGTTGGGAAGCCAACTCATCTTTAGAAAGAACCAAATACGTGCCAGCTTCATTCTTGCCTTTGGGTTGAACGTGTCATTGTCCCCAGATTGCCATCTTCTTTCCATTCATCCAGATGCTGTCTATCTGCCTTTTATAGCCTGGAGGATAGCGTGTGTTATAACTTGGAGTCAGGAGATCTGGCTTTAAACTCTGCCTCTAGTACTTAGGAGTTGAATGATATGGGTGTTTGCTCATTTATTATTTTATTATTTATTTCTCATCACTTACTCATTCAATAACTATCTATTGGGTTTTTATTGCTCAAGACACTCATATTCATAGAGATCCTGCATCATTTGAAGGTAGGGATTTTTTGCCCTTCTGTATTGGGTAGACGGGAGGCTGAATATACAAACGTATATCCGTACATATTTTGTTGAATTGCTGATTTTCTTGACGACCAATGAGGAGAGAGACTCCTCCACACTTTTCTTCTTGACGTGGAAGGCCGTTCACTATCTGGTTCCAGTCTCCCTTCGTTTGCATGCTTGTTCATACAGATCCCTCTCCTTTTGCCATCTACTTTCCTGCCAGGCTAAGCAACCCCCAGACTCAGCCTCTATCTCCTGCCTCTGTACGTTTGCTTAGGGGAACGCACGCCCTCCCCACCCGAGTCTCACTTCACAGTTCCACTCAGGGTTTTTCTCTTTATGGGGACTTTTCCTGACCCCCTACTTCTTCTTATGTTTTTCTCTTTTTAGTACAAATTTCCTTGGGAGAAAATGTTATACGATGCCCTTCCCTGCCAAGCTCCCTGAGGACATAATGATTTTTTTTTTAAATTTTTGTGTTTCAAACTTTGAGCATAGCAGCACCTGGCAAAGAACTGGTGTTTATTAAATTATTTTTTTTAAATAAATCACATTGGACTGCACTCCTGGTGTGGGAACACTGTCTATAAGCCCTGATGGTAAGTCAGCTCTGACTTAGTAGGTAAATCCTAGGGAGTTGCCCTGAGGAATATAGAAGTTAAATGACTTGGTAGGGTCTCAGAGGTGCTAAGTGATGGAGGAAAGAAGGCTTTGAACCTAGGTCTTTCCTAAAGGCAAGCCCAGGAAGGTCACACTCCTTTTCTATAATCATAATATTATATATTCAGAATAACAACCAATCACTTGTGTATAGGTATTCAGAGTTTACACAAAAGTCTGTTTCTCACAGCAACTTCATAAGACAGTATCACAGGGGTATATGTCCCCATGTTGCAGATTAAGAAACTGAGATTAGAGTTAAGTGTACCTTTGGACTAGAAACCACATTTGTCAGGCAGCTGGGTGGAACAGTGAATAGAGCCACGGACCTGGAATTAGGAAGAACTGAGTTCATATCTGGACTCAAACACTGTGTGACCCTGGACAAGTCACTTAACCTCTGCCTGCCTCAGTTTCTCCATCTTAAAAATTGGATAGATAATAATTGTTTCTAATGCACAGGGTTCTTCTAAGGACCAAATGAAGTAATATTTGTAAAGCACTTTACAAACCTTAAGGTATTATATAAGTGCTGTTAGTTATTTTTGTTATTATTGTCATTATTATTAATATTTCACCTCTGGAACTCCTGCCCTGGGGCCCTACTCTCTCCTATTGGTGAGTGCCTCACATGGCCCACTATATCTGAGTGGCTCCAGATGTCTCCTGGCCATCTCCTGCACCCCTCACTCATTTACCAGCCATACAAGCTCCCTTCCTCAACTTCTATCTCTAGTACCATGACCAGATCAATTTTGCCATTGCTAATGTAAAGGGAGAGTCAGTCTACCTTCCTGGGAGTCCACTCTCCATTCCTGTGACTTTCCAAAACAGAATTTCCCTCTGTGGCCAACACTGTCCAATACACGCGGTCACCCCCCATCAGAATGTAAGCTCCTAGAGGATAGAAACCATCTTTTATTTTTGTATCCCCCTCACAGTACCTGCCACATAGTGGGAACTTATCACATGATTTTTCATTCATTCAGAGACTTATTCAAGGTCCCACCCTGAGCAGTGAAATTGAGATTTGAACCTAGCTCTTTCTTAACTCCAAGGCCATTGGAAGGTGGTTGGGAAATTTACTATTGTGCCTTTATCCAACTCCAAAGCTCTAATAACACTATCTTGATATTTAAATATAAGTCCCAGGAGGGTCTAATTTCTGGAATAATAATGGAGCAGAGAGCTTCATTAAACCCAAACAGCCCCATACTCCAATGCTTATTTCATTAAAAGGACTTAGAAACCAAAAGCAGTGTGACCATGTTTCCAGATGAAACCATTTAACTTTGAGTGTACTCTTGTAATTTTAAAATGGTAGAAAGGCTCGTGCATTTTTGTGGTTGGGGTTATTACAGAATCATAGTGGAAACCATTGACAGGATGAACTGCCGCTGTGCCAAGCTAGCCTCTGCCCTCCTTTAAATGCCTAGTGCCAGATCCCCTTATATACAAAGCCAAAAGAATGTGCTCCCCCCCGCCCCACACGCACAAGCGATAGGTTCATTGCACTGGACGAGGGACTCAGTCACCAGGCAGTGACCTGGACACTTGCAGATGAGCAGGGATCCCGTTTCCTCATAGTAAACTGCTCTCTGTGCCTGGAAGACTAAAATGGTAATTCTTCTTTTCAGGGAAAGTTGAGAGAGAGAGAGAGAGACAGAGAGACAGAGACAGAGAGAGAGAGATAGAGAGACAGAGAGACAGAGAGAGAAAGACACAGAGAGAGAGAGAGACAGAGAGAGACAGAGAGAGACAGAGACAGAGAGAGAAAGAGACAGAGAGAGACAGAGACAGAGAGAGAAAGACAGAGAGAGAGACAGAGACAGAGAGAGAAAGACAGAGAGAGAGATAGAGAGACAGAGAGACAGAGAGAGAAAGACAGAGAGAGAGAGAGAGACAGAGACAGAGAGAGACAGAGAGAGAGATAAATTTAATTCCTTGCCTATAAAAGACAAAATCACTGAACACTTACTAGTCCTTTTTTTTTTTTAAATGTGTCTAATGCTTAAATGTTAAATGAGACTGTTACCCACAGATAGGCATAAATGCGCTATTAAGCAGATGAGAAATAATTTTCTTTGGACCCTCCTGGGAATTTATTGTAGTTCCTTTGATGTGACTAATTAGCTCTCTCCTAGTAAGCAGTTACTAGCAACCTAATATCTGGCTAATGGAAGGAGCTGCCTCACATCCCAGAACCTTAACTCAAGCCAGCGAAGGCCTGCCTCGGCCCAGCCTGCTAGAGAGAGCAGCCCTTTGACCTTCATTAAGGGCAGCTCTGTGGGGGCCACCGATGCTCCCCAAGACCACTGGACGCTCTCCATCTGGAAGAGCTGAAAAGCTGGGGAGAACATAGAAAGAAGCGGCAGGGCCCTTTTGGGGGGGGGGGGGGATGCCAGAATAAGCTGTGAGATGTGAACAGAATATCCTGGAATTGGGCCTCAAATCATGAATATTAGTAATTCAGAGAAAACCAGAAAGATTTGTATGAGGCAAAGTCAAACCAGGAGAGTGATATGTCCAAAACTTATAATTATGCCAGGAAAAACATCACATTAAAGACAAGCAAAGTCAGGTGATTGTCATGGCCATCTCAAAACTACTGAATAGATAACACCTCCTCTTGGTAGAGAAGTAAGGAATATGGAGATGGAAAGGGGCGGACACTTAGAAATGATGGCTCTGTTGGTTTTGTTTGATTTCCTTTATTATGAGGAAGGGTTTCATGGGGTGGGGTGGGGTTGAGGAATATTGGGAATGACTGTGAGGCAGGAACAAAAGGCATTAATAAAATTAGAGACAAGAGAAAGAAAAGTTGGGTGAGAATGGTCTGGATGCCCTTTGGCATCTCGCTGCCCTCAAGCACAGGCATTCCTTTTAGCTGGGTGTGAATCGCGGCAAACACAACCAAGGTTTGGCAGCCATGAAGCTGGGGGTTGGACAAAGGGGGCTTCTTGGGGGATGTTCACCTGCTAGTATTCTTGGCATTCTCCTGCCTCCGTTCACTCCTGCCCCCACCCCTTACACCTTTTCGTGTGTCCTCTAGGCTTTCTGCTAGAGTTGGGTAGACACTGCCAAAGTGGATTTAGGGGAAGGGATAGATAAGTGACAATCTGATCAATGTCCCACATTTTCATCTTTTTGCCCACTGCCTCAGAGTCACTTTTGGAGGCAGCAGGAGTCTTTAGGGTTGGGGACCTCAGTGGGAAAGTATGAAATATGGAGAAAATCTGATCCTTAGTTGGGGGAGAATCCCAGAAGCATGTTTTAACATGCACTAAATAGAACACAGAATTATAAAGGAAATCGATTATATTGAAAGACATTTACTAAAAATAAGAAATCAAGTTTTTTTTAAAGTATTTTTAAGGAAACAAGTTCACAAACCCCAGGTGAAGAACTCCAATTTAGGCCAGCCCCCTTCCTTTATAGAGGATCACAGAATCAAAGCTCTAAAGCTGAGAGATACCTTGGAAGCCATCTGATCCAATTACCTCATTTTACAGATGAGGAAATTGAGGCCCATGAAGGTAAAGTCATTTGACCAAGGTCATTCAGGGAAGAAGTGGGAGAGCCAGGATCAGAACCCAGGACCTCTGATTCCCAATCCTAAGCCTTTTTCACGGTGTTCTCATGCTATCCAAACCTCTTCTCATTTGGAAAAGATGAAGTAGGATGCTAGGCAGTAATCCAGTCAGCCTCGAGAAGTGAGGGCTGCGGCCCATGGGGTCTTTCTCGAGCAGCGAATTCATGCCATACTTTCAGACATGTGGCTTCAAGGTGACAAGCAGAGATCAGGGGGCCGCCCTGATCTGTGCCTGCTGCTTTCTCCATCATCAGTCACTGTCAGAGGGAGGTATATGTGCCCCAGCACCAGGGCTGACCTCCAGAGCACTGGCAAAGGCTCCTCGGAGCAAGGCATGGGGCTGCCCCCTGCACTTTGGAAGTCAAAAGCCAGATGTCAAGTTGGGCTCCCAGCTGCCTGGTCCTAAGCTGACTCCGAATGGAAAGAGGGAAATTTCTACCTTTCAACTACGCAGTAATCACATTCCCTGCTCCTAGGATAATTTTCTATCTGGGTCTCAGACCTTCTGCCTCACTGGCCCCTCCGGAAAGGGCTGCATCCGAATGAGGGATGTTGATCCATCATAAATATCTCCTCCTTCCTGTAGGACCCTTACTTTTTCTAGTCAAATTAATGGGGGGGAGGGGTTTGATTGAATTAGCTTTTGTTTCCGAAACAGCCAACTAACCCAAGTTTGGGCAGATACAACATGTGAACGTAAGCCCCTCAGGGGTAGGGATGGCATCATTTGTGTATCCCTAGTGCCTAGCACAACATTTGGCATATAGTAAGTGACTAATAAATGCTTATTAATAATAATGTGATGATTAAACACAAAATAATAAGAGCAAACTAAAGGCCTGTTTATCCTAAGACTATTTCTACATGAACATCATCCAGCTAGATGAGAAGAATGGGACAATAAAAGCAACAGTGACAATAATGAAAATGTAAATAAACATATAATGGGAAGGGGGAGAGGTATCATGGGGCTTTGGCATTGTCATGAGCACACCAGGCAAATCTAAGCTTGATGTCAGGGAAAAGAAAAAAAAATCAACATCACTTCTTCCTAACAATTAGAGTAATCCAGACATGGAATGGGGTACCTTAGGACCCGGGGGTTCACCCTCCCTGGAGGTCTTCAAGCAGCCAGCAGTGCAATGGATAGAGTTAAATCTGGCCTTAGACACTCACTAGCTTTGTGACCCTGGGCAAGTCACTTCACCTGTTTTTCTCAGTTTCCTCAACTGTAAAATGGAGATAATAACTCTTATCTTGAAGGGTGATTGTGAAGATATCAAATGTTTAACACAGGGCCTGGTACATGGTAGGCTCTTTGTAAATGCTTATTCCCTTCCCCTGTGCCTGGTTTACCATTTTCCCGATGCATTATGAAGGGGATTTCTTTGGAAATGTATTGGACTAGTTGCTCTGAGTTCTGTGAGCTCTGAGATCCCTTCCTGCTTGAAACCTATGATCTTACTTTGTTTTTTGGCATTCTTTCCTGGAGCCTCCTTACTTATATCTAAGCACTGGCGGCTTATATGAAACTGTTAACAGCTATGGTCCACGCCTGAGAAACTGGTCACAAATTTGCACCCAGAGGGTCAGGGGCTGAGGGTGCAATTCCGGTCCAGGGCTGCTGGCATCAGTGTGCTCTCCCAAGGCTTGCTTTCCCCGTGCTTTTAAGGAAGAGAGAGCTTGGCTTGTAGGGTGGCCCCAAAGTGACAAGCAGCCTATGCTCTGAGCAGGCAGGCCCCAGCATTTTAGCGAGTTTGACGCTGCTGCTGCTGCTGAGCGGGTGACATCATTCTGGAGAGCAATTGCATGGTTTCCCCAGCCCAAGTCGTTCTTAAACATGGCCTTGTTGTTTCTTTATTACAGGTTTCTTTCTATAAGGAATCTGAGCATTTAAGCATGCAGGGGGGGAAAAAAAAAGCAAACCCACCACATCCCTCTTGCTCCCATCATTTTGGCCCTCAGTAAGCTAAGAGCTACTTTGCTGGGAAAGACCGATATTGTGACTTGGGTTTTGTAATTTAATGATGGAGAGTTTCCTTAGTAAACCAAATGCCGAGGACGAGAATGCTTATCTTACATCCAGACCTTGCACATAAAAGGCATTTCATGCCATCAATTGTTCACTTAATGAGCAATAGCTAGTGCGGGGCCGGGGAAGGGATTGAGCTGCGCGCACCATTATTGCGAGGAGTATTCCGAAATACCAGAAAGAGGACGTAAGCTCTGATCAGGGAGAGTGTGAGCACAATTACCTTCTTTTCAAATCCTTCTGTGACACTGCAGGAGGAAAAAGGACTTTGAAACTTGAAAGGCGAGAGCTTGCTTTCAACCTCAAAAGCTCGGAGGAAAGGGTTCTGAAATTTGCTCACTATTCCCAATTCACCATTAGCCTGTTTCTTCCTTTAGCCTCAAGGCATTCTCCGCTTTTTGAAAAGATGTTAAGAAATTCAGTCACAATAGAGAGCCGAGTTTTGAACATGTTTCCCTGGGTCCATTGAGGTCTGGGCCTCAGCCTTTGTGCCTCGTGAATTGAGCTGAGCAGCTCTCTCGTTGGGGAAACGTGAATGAGCAGCCAGCCTCTGTGCACTCACCCAGTCTGGCAAAGAAAAGCCCCCCCGCCCCCCCTGCCTTTCTTTCCCCAGTGTGCATTCCTATACAAGTCCGCTGGAGTGTCAGGCCAGGCAGGGAGACAGCGCCATAGAGAGACTGCCTGCTCTTAAGTCAATATAGCCTGCTTGGTTTATATCAACTCTTGTTAAGTTTGTCTTGTAATTGAAACTGCTGTTGACCTTGCTGGGAGACCATTTGTCGTCCCCCCCCCCCCATTTATTTAGCATAAACTAGAATAATAAACCCTCCTTCTCGGGGGCTGATTGTGATAGGGTGACATTAGTTTGATTTAATGATTAGCTGCCTGACCCCGGCTCCTAGAGAGAAGCAGCCTCAATGGGGAGAGTTCACTAGGAAGCCGCACCCAGCCAGAATACTAATGAGCTTGTTAAACTTAGCAGAGCCCCAGCCGCTCTTAATTCCTCTAATGGGAGCCGCGCAGCCTCTCGGAGGGAGACAGAGACACAGGCTGGGGACCTCGAGGAAGGCATTCCTGCAGAGCCAGAGCATCCCAGCCAGGATGAGAGCGAGGGAGTGACCAAGTGAACAGGCAAGCGTACAGACAGAGCAGAGCTAGCCAGCAGGGGCTTGGTGGGACTGAGCTGTAAGTACCGCCGGCTGGCCTGGGGGACTGGGGCTGGGGTGGGGTGGGGGGGTGGTTTGTTCCTCCAAGTTAGGGTCGTGCAGTACAGTCTACGAACCAGGACAGAAAGCAGAAGCTGACAAGGGTATGGGCTGCTCCTGAAACCTGGTCATATCCTTAGGGGGGCCTGTTTGGTCATGGCTTGGGAGGGTTCGGAAATGGGAAGAAAGAAGTCTTTGAAAGTTCTTTAAGGACAAGGACAGTTTCTGCTGTTATCCGGGATGGGCTAGGCTTCCAGAATATACACGTTAAAACTCAATGACTCATCACAGCTTTTTTTTCTATTAAAAAAAAAAACATGCTTTAAAGTTTGAAAGGGACATTTTGTAAGAAAGTCAGCGTCGCCTGCTTTTTGGAATGGTTAGCTAGATGCTGATGTACGGGAGACCAGGGGAGGATTCTCAAATCCAGGCGCTCTGGGGCCATTCTCATGCAGTGGCTGATGAGAGAATTTGGGTTTCCAGGAGGCAGGTATGGAGTTTTTCCAAGGTTTTTCCTTGAAATGTAGATGTCAATGGGCATTTTCTCTTCTGAGTCCGGCCACTGCTAGAACCAGGACAAGGCAGTCCCAGTGGCCGGGCCTTGGCACGGGCTGCCAGGGAAGGGGGCAGTCTGCTTACACTCGGCCACTGGCCTCCCACTTGTTGCCATGGCGGACAGTCTGTTTCTGTCAGTGATTCCGGCTCGCGGTGCCTGTCCGCGCTCAAGCCTTAAACTTTCTGGCACGATTCAGCCGCGCTGAACAAGATGGGCCAGCTTTGGTCTTTTGGCTCGCTGGAGTGGCTGGAGCAGCCTGGAGAGCCGCAGAATTCCGGCGTATGGAGCGGATAGAGAGGGCTTTCAGTCCGCTGACTGATTTGTATTCCAGGGTGCGCGCTGTCGAGTGTTTCCTTCGCGATTCCATCAAAAACGTCTCTGATCCCGGGCAGCGGCAAACCCGCCATGAGGCTCGTCCTCTCCAGTTCGTTTTGTCGTCCCCACATCTGGGGACCTTGCTTGTTCCTGACAGAAGTTTATCGACATAGCACCAGGTTGGAACGATGTTGAACAACCGTCGTGCCTCCGTCGACTTTCCTCTCTGCCGAAACAAATACTTTCTGTATCAAACTCTTCATTTTTATGGTTTCTTTTTTTTTTTTCTTACACTTTGGGTTTCCGTAGAGGAAGAAAGCAGTTTACCTAAAAATGAACTTGGGTTGCTTTCCCCCCAGAAACAATCACGGAAGAGGGGGAGGGGAGAAGGAAGAATGAAAGAAAAGGAAAAAAAAATCCTGCCGCCAACCGAAAACAAAACCCAGAGGTCAGCCTCAAGTGATGAAACTTGATTCCTAATACCCATCTTGAGAGAGGCTGAGTACAGACCTATTGAATTGTCACATAAATATTTACACCTTCGAGGAGCTAAGTTTATGCTTGGACCGCAGTTGGGACATAGGGAAAGTTAATTTTGGAAGCAGGATGAAAATGCTGAAACTCATTTTAAAAACAGAAATAGACAAATGCAGCTTGTCCAAACCTATCCAACCATACTGAAAGGGGCTTCTGGGGCTCAGCAGCCCTAGGCTGCTTCTCGGTCCTTAACTATTTTCTACAGAAATACACTCCCCACCTCTTTCTCAAGAAATTGGTACCTCATTGGGAAAAGTTCACTTGAGGTTGAAGGCTGACATAAAAGTCTTGAGCCAAGAGTAAATGAGTGGAAAATATGACTTTGGCTGTGTCCCTATTATATAAGAATTTTTATAAAACCTAATATAAGTTTTAGTGTTAGGCACCCTTTCACTTTTACATAACTGCAAACCCCCTGCCTCTACAGCTTGTTAAGGCCAAATGTAGACTCATGCCTGGAAGCGTTAACCAGAAGAATGGAAAAAGGGGTGTGTGTGTCTTTTTTAAAATAAAAAGTTAATAGAAAGCATTACTTGAACAGCTTTAAAAAATCAATATGCTAAAATGTGTGTGTAGGGGGAGAGTGCTCCCCAATTCCAGGCGTTCTTTCGAGTTCTTTGACAGATTAAACTAGTAATTTATCCCTTAATTATCGGGTTTGGAGGAATAGAGATCTGCCCAAAACAATGAGAAAATAATGTTTCACGATTTGTTTGAAGGAGTCAGCAAATCTGCAGCCTCAGATCCAAGCTCAGGCCATTCTGCATTCAAGGGCTGCTGCCCATTTGCCAAGTTGGGGGGAGGACCCTACAAACTTATTTTTTATTCTTTCACTCCCTCCTCCTGGGAAGATTGGCAAAGCCTTTGGTTGCCCCTAATAAGCTCCTTCTTCTGGGCTGTGGGAGTTCAGGGCTCTCAAATGCAACCCAAACTTTCAGGAATGGTGTGTAGGGGTGTATGGTAGGGTTGGGCTGCAGGGGTTTATACCTGAAGCTCCTTTTGTGTGTGCCCACAAGTCCCCTAAGACCATGAAAACATTTTGGTTATGGGGTTAACCCCGTCCATATGTCAATTATTAGCATTCTTCCCCACTTGAGATGGCTTGTGTTAGTGATGACATACTTTGTAATTTAATGACAACACTGATTAATAATAATGATAATAAAGAATAATAGTAACAGCTTGCATTTCTCTAGCACCAGAAGGCTTACAAAACATTTTTTTGGATATTATGTCATTCTCATGTCACGATAACCCTATGAGGTAAAGACCGAAGTTTTCATTATCCACATTTGACAGATGAAGAAACTGAGGCTGGGAGATATTAACTATCTTGCTCACAGCTAATCAGGCACAGTTATTTGAACTTAAGTTTCCCTGACTCGGAGCCCAGGCTGCTGTGCTCATGTATTGGCTATCCCAGTAGAGAAGGGAAAGGAATATGCATCCATTAAGTACCTACTATGTACCAGGCACTGTACTAAGCTCTTTGTAATTATTTTCTTATTGGATGCATAGAATGTTAGCTCCTTGAGAACAGTCTTTTGCTTTGTTTTTTTGTTTTGTTTTTAGTTCATGGTATCCAGTGTGGTACCTGGAACACTGTAGGCACTTATTATTTGGACCTTGAATTGGTAGCATGGAACTGGAGAAAGAGACAGAGGACTTGGGTTTGAATCCTGACTGCTGTTTCCATGTTGTGCGATCTTGAGGCCTCAGTTTCTTCACCTACAAAATTTCAGGCTTGGATTAGATGACCTTGAATGCCCTTCCACCTCTAAATCTCTGATCCGGTGATACCATGAATCGCTTGGGGCATTTCCTTGGGGTTTACACTTGTATCTGCTATGGCATGCAGTCTCACATTTAGTGAGGAAGCCCCATCCTAACTGATGGGGCTGAGGGAGTACAATGTGTTTAGGCAGGGAGAGTGCACTGACCTCCAGCAGATACATGCCCCTCTGGAGATGCTTGCTGGTTCAATTATTGAACTGAGTGGCGTTTGAGAAGTGCTCATGACCAGCTTCTCTTTCATCTGCACCAAAGCCAGAATTCTGGGATAGGCCCAGATGTTGACTTTTTGATGTGTTGCCCAGACATGTCATAACTGTTTTGTCCCCATTACAGTTACATGGTGAATCAGGATCCATTGGCTAATTAGTGCCAGGATATATCGTCCGGTGAGGGTGTACCTCTGACAGATGCATTTCTGAGACAAGAGTTGAACTCGGTGCCAGCGCTGGGGGTTTTGACTAAACAGGCAACTGGTTTCACTTTCTAAGTCAGCTCTCTGTATGGTTGTAGCAATGTACCCCAGCCACTTTTGGGTCATGTAGGGACAGGCTTTCCCAAGGTAGTGGCCGTAGTTTCTTGAGGAGGGGTTGGGGAAAGTGAAAGGTCCTTGGCAAAAGGATTTCTGGATCAGAGGCAATTGATGGGTTAAGGTAACTGGAGCATCTGGGACATCTGACAATTTTACACATCTTTTGTTGCATGCCTATAAACTGTAAGCTCTTTGAGGGCAGACACTGGTTTTTGTTTGTGTGTGTTTGTCTTTTTATCCCCAGTGCGTAGCACACACTTGTGCATAATGCTGGATTGGACCATAAAGATAGGGGTAGAGGAGCAGTATGCAACTTCCCATAGTGAAATACACACAGTAGGTGCTTCCTAAATACTTTGGGGGGGATTCACATATGAGCCTTATGCTGGGACATGTGTGTAAATCCACATAACTTGCACAAGCCCTTCTGTCTCATGCCACTTTGTTGCTAAAGAAGCTTCAATGCTTTCCTATTATCTCTAAGATAAAATATGGATTCCTTTGCTATTTTAATACCCTATACAATTTGGCCCCCACTCCTCTTTCTAGACAACTCACTTCAGTGGCCCTCGGCACTTGGTGTTTCAGCCAACACGTCCTACGAACTGTTCCTTGTAGAAGACGTTGTACCTCTCACCTCCATGCCTTTCCCCAGATTACTCCTCATCCCTGGCACATTCTCTCTCCTCACCTTTTCCTCTTGGAATCCCCCATTTCCTACAGGGTTAATTTCAAAGGCCATTCCCCATGTGGAGCCTTTCCTGAACTCCCATACCCACCTCATTTGGATGTGCTCTCCCTCCAGAATTACCTTGATTTCACTTTGTATGTGAGCTGCATTTACTTTTCAATGTCACCTGTTATTTTCCCTTAGTGGGAAATAAGTTCTTCAGGGGTAGGGGCTATTTCCTTTTTGGCTTTGTATGTCTAGCCTAAAGCCTAGAATGGTTCTTGGTCATTAGGGTCCTGTCATAAAGCTGTGTTGGATTGCATTGGCTTTTCATGGTTGTAGAAGGGACAGGAATGCAGTTTAGTGCTGGGAGGGCACACCAAAGGTGCTGCATCAATGTTGCTTAGAGTTGAATGGGAACTATCTCCATGCCACTCTCCCTGAACATTCAGCCTTTTTGTCCTATTTTTTTTTTTTTATGGACATTCCAAGCAGCATTAGTTATTTCCTTTGCCACGACTGTGCCTGTGTGCTCAGAGCTCCTGCTGGGGGCATTTTGCTTCCTGATTTCCTCTACTGCTTGCCCTGCTGGCATGACTTTTTCCAAGTGAGTGCTGACCACTTTGAAAAATTAATTTTTATTGATTACCTTTGTTTTTGTATCACCTCCAACATGTCTGTCCCTTTTAAATATCTATCCCTTATGTTAAAGAAGAAAAAAGAGAGAAAAGTTCAGCACACCTGGCCAATGTATTGATAAAGTATATGCTGACTTTTCTGAAATGTGAAACATCCTCATTCTGGAAAGACCAGGTGACAGCCACGTTTGACCAGAGTTGGTTTGGTATTACTCTTGAGTTTCATTTCCCTTACTTGGCTGGCTGTGGACATTTGGATCTTGGAGATATAGATATCTTCCCTGGGGATTTAGTTTAGTGGTCCAAATTTTTATTGAGGTCCCCCAAGTCATGGGACATACAATATGTTTAAACTGGCTGTTTATGGCTTACTAATATCCCTGATAATTCAGTAGTAAATGGAAAACCTGCAGGACAGCATCTAAATTCTCTCTCCCTTCTGTTCTTCCTGCTGACTTTGTGCTCATTCATAATCACAGAGACACACCTGCACCCCTTCCCTTGAAACTCCCTATCCTATCCAAAGTTGAACAAAGACAAGATGTTAGGGCAGGGTCTTGGTTAATATCTGAGAACAATGGAACTGAAAGTGGACTGATAGAGACTTGCATTTTTCTTCCCTCCACAGAGGATGAAAGTCCTGCACAGACCTATTCCCGAGAGAGGAGAAACGCAGTGGCCATGCAGCCTCAAAGCGGGCAAGGACTGGGTAAGATCAGTGAGGAGCCTTCCACGTCCAGTGAGGAGAGGGCCTCACTAATAAAGAAGGAGATCCATGGATCCATGCCTCACCTAGCAGAGCCCTCCGTGCCATACCGAGGGACAGTGTTTACCATGGACCCCAGGAATGGCTACATGGAGCCCCATTACCGTAAGTCACAGATTCCCATCCCCAGCAAAAAGTGCAGGGGGGTGATGGCCAGACAGAATTGTGTGGGGCTGTTGGTGTCACGTGCAGGATTAAACCTTTGGGTGGCATTGATCTTGAAACATTTCCCAACTCGTTTTGGCTTCTCCTCCCCTTTCCTACTTTCTCCTCCCCTCACTTTTTTTTTTTAAAGGGAAGCATCTCCTTAAGTCTCCAAAGCACTTGGGGCCACATTGCTTTCAGGCTTCAAGAGTTCAGGTTCATCTGTGGTTAATTCAAAGACCTTCCTGTAACTCTGATCAGAATGGCTGTACCTGTAGGGGAGTTCTGCATGTGGAAGAGATGTGTGTGTGTGTGTGTGTGTGTGTGTGTGTGTGTGTGTGTGTGTAGGGGTGGGGGACATCATTAAACCACAGAAGATTTGAGAAAAAAAGCACTCCCATTGATAACTGGAAACTTACCTAATGTGGGGACATTTCTTTTTCATCTTAGGCTACTGTCAGAATGGAGACTTGCTTTAAACTTTTCGAGATTCTTTTCAGATATTAATAAAGAGTAAAAATTTCACTACAACCTGAATGCAGATGGATAATTATTTTCTCTCAGGGCAAAATGCAATGACTAAGAATTTGGTTTGCATTTGTGTTTGTGTGTGTGTGTGTGTGGTGGGAGGGAGAGGGATCTGCTTCTAATTAAAAGGTCTTCATTTGTTGGGGGCTAATGGAGTGCACATTGAGTTGTCAAAGCAGGGGCTTGTATATTGCAGATTTATCGCCAAGCCCGAGATGAAGCTATGCCATTTAACCTCCTTGTTGCCGACTCCCAGATGCGCCGCCGAGACCCGACAAGAAGGCTGGCTTGTGTTTGCCTTCTTTCTCATCATTCAGAAATTTTAGTGTTCTGAGGCAAAAGGTCATTAGCCAGATGACTGATTGGTGAGGACAGCTGATTAGTGCCTGTTTTTTTGCTAAAGAAAGTGCATCGGATAAAAGCTAATTTCATCCCTTCGTTAGCGGACTTGGAACATGCGGGAATGTTCCCTCATCAGGGTGCAGATCAAAGGGTCTGGCAAAACCTAAGCAAGGCTTACCAATTGCTTCTTTCCCCTGACAGAGTAGCATTGTTAATAAAGATGGAAGGTCAATTAATTTCTTTTAGTAGTGGTAGTTTGGGTTAAGGGAAAAAGTTATGCGGATGATCCCAGGCCCTGAATGCTATGTATCTGTTTTTGTCAAAGAACCCTGACTCAGTTGGGCCGGAGAGCTAGGCCAGTGTTATGGAAGGGAAAGAAGTAACTTGCAGCATCTGGCCTTAAAATGTTTGAACAGGGTCATCACCAAGCCCAGTGTCTTCATCTTCATCTTACAGACTGGGAAGGTGAGCCCTAGAGAAGGCAAAGGCCTTTCCCAAGGTTTCAGGCAGAAAGTTTGTGCTGGAGCTGGTATAAGGGCTGAGGTCTCAGACTCCTCCTGGCCCAAAGTGTGCTCTGCTGCAATGTGACGGCTTTCAGCTGAGCCCTGCCCAGATCTCCTGACCACACTGTGTCCAGAAGAGCTCCCACTGTGGCAAGAGAGATTCAGAACTGGGGGCACCTGAGAGGCCATCTAGTCAAAACCCCTCATTTTATAGGAATAACTATGCAAAAGAGTTCGCAGATCTCCTGGACCCCTCATTTATTTTATTATGTACAATAAAATATGTATACCCCTCATTATAGAGGGGTACACTGAGCCTCAGAGTTCAGTGGCTTCAGATCATGGGATCATCGAGGTTTTTGAGTTAAGATATAGTAGGGTGTCTACCATGATTCATAATGAATTTGATACTGATGGTCAAGAGTAGTGTTAAAAGTGAATCTGTAATGGCTTGGGGCCCTACAAGAATTTTCACGAGTTTATTGGATGATAGGATTACAGCTATACACCTTGGAGGGATTCCTTCCATCTGCCTCCTGTCCTGGATGAGGGACCTGAAACTAAGCATCTTGGCCAGAGTTACTAACTAGTAAGTAAAGATATGGGGATGGAAGTGAAAAGAATAAGGCCAAACAAAAGTCAGGCATGCCTTCGGTGCCGCTAAGGGAGCCTTGATGCAACCCTTGAACCTCTGAGAGCTTGCACCTGTCCCCTGCCATGATGAGGCATCAGAGGAAGACTGGAGTGCAGGCAAAAAGAGAAGATATATTCTTTAAAATAAAAAAAGAAAGATAAAGAAAGAAATCCCAGACGCACTTCTGTTTTCAAAAAGTTTCTCTTCACTTGCAGTATGAGTCTGCTGGAGCACAAATACATAGAATTACAGAGTTATAGGAGCCCTTGATGAGTATAGTTCATTCCTGCACCTTTCTGCAGGACCCTCATTAAATAATGCCATGAATAAAAATCCCTGCTTAGATTGGAATGATTTCTAGAGAAGGAAATTGTGTAGCAGCAAATTTGATTAAGCACCTACTGTGTGTAAAGTGCTGGGAATAACCAGACAAAACGAAAAACAGTCCCCCGTCCGTAAGGAGTTGATCTCCTACTCGGGTGAGAGGGTAGTCAGTGGGTGACTGGAGGTGAGAATATATGAAGAGCTAAGAAGATTCTTAATGGCTTGTGGAGGGAGGGAGCATGGAAAGAATTCTAGTTCCGAGCAACATTGATTTCTAGGGAGTTCTTCCTTCTACCTGAACAAAATCCATCATGCTTCAGTTTTTTCCTTTGTTGACCTCTGTGATATGTAGCTGGGTGGGCAGCCTGTGGGGTTAGTGTATCCCCTTGGACGATACCTTGAACAGACACAATCAATGGACAGTGAGCCAGCCCCAGAATCCCACAGGAGGAAGAGCATGCTGGCTCCCACTGGAAGAATTGAGAGAGGCTTTTCCTGATCCCAAGCTGCTACTTGGTTCCAAAACCATTGTTTTTCATACTAGTATCCTCCCAGTGCCACATGGCTGTAAATTATGGGTCACCCTGCATCTCTCAGGAGATGCATAGTACCAGGTGACCCAAAATTATGGAAATCCACATGACTCTTCTAAATAGACTGGAGCACAGTCATAGTGTTGGCTGCTGGGGGAGAAGTGGCATTATAGACATTCTTGAGAACAAGGAAAAGGAAGAGGGCTAGTTATGTAGTCAGCATCACAAGGGCAGGGGAAGAGCCCAGCTGGACTATTGCAATAGCTGCTGGTGGGTCTGCCTGCCTTCAGTCTTTCCTTACTCCAACCCAGCCTCCATTCAGCCACCAAAGTGATTTTTTTTTTCTAAAGCTGAGGTCCAATCTGTTCCCCTTTCCCACTCAAACTTCGGTGGCATCCTGTCATCTCTGAGATCAAATACAAAATCCTCTGCTTGGCCTTCAAAGCCCTTCATAACTCAGCCCCTTCTACCTTTCCAGTTCACTTTACTCTCCATCACATAGTTTTCTATCCTGTGACACTGGCTTCCTGTCTGTTCCGTGAACATGACCCTTCGTCTCCTCACTCCGAGCATTTTCTCGGGCTGTTCCCATGGCTAGAATGCTCTCCCTGTTCATCTCTGCCTATTGGCTTCTTTTAAGTCCCAAATAAAATTCACTTTCTACAGGAAGTCATTCACAAACTCTTAATTCTAATGCCTTTCTTTAGTAAATGATGTCCTAGGTAGCCTGTATGTAGCTTGTTTGCAAATATTTGTTTCCTTGTCATCTCCCCAATTATATTGTAAGCTCCTTGAGGGCAAGGATTGTGTTTTGCCTCTTTTTGTATCCTCAGCACTTAGCACAGTGCCTGGCACGTAGTAGGCACTTAATAAATGTTTTTGATGAATCGTATCCATGGAATCTACAGATTCCAAGATCTGTGGATCTTAAAATAATAAAAGGGCAGTTACTAATGTGTTGGTTGGATCCTCTTTGATTGGTTTATGAGGAAACATGGGCCAGAACTGCCCAGGATGAGAAGATGTGGATGGGTTGAGGTCTGTTCTGTTAGAAGGAATAACTATGCAAAAGAGTTCACAGATCTCCTGGAAGTATCCGGGTCACCCAATCACATGCAGCTCTATTCATCTTTCCTCTGAAATTGAGCACAGCTGGTCATCATACTTCATAGGAATGTTCCTTGCAGTTCAAAAGTTTTATTAAGTTTCTCTTGGATAACTGGCTATGGTTCATCCCTGTTCTCACAGGCACTAGTTTGTCCTCAAGGCCTGGTTCTTGAAATTCTTACCAATTTTCTACATGGCTTTTTGTTGGTGGTCAATTGGCCATATTCTTAAATAGGTATAGGGGCTATTCTTTCCCATAGCAGGAATGCATTGTGAGCGGTGTTTATCTGTAAGTAATGGGCCACTGTTGGAATTGTGGAATTAATGTTCCACTTTAAGGAATTGGAAGTGAAAATCTCAAGGACCATGGAGAGGTGTTTGATGAGTGAGCAGGATGAAGTACACAGCTAAGGAAGAACACTGGAGCAGAATTGAATTGCAATGCACAGTGTTATCAGGGAAATATATGAATGGATAAGTCCATAGTCAGCAAATATGTATTAAGTCCCTTCTGTGCGCCAGGCACCACACTTAGTGCTGGAGACACAAGGACTAAAGTTGCCCTCAAATAACTTACATTCTGTTGGGGAGCAGTAGGTAGTTATATACATATGTAAACTATGCAAAATAAATACAATGTACTTATGGGGGCATCGGTTTCTCTGAGGGATTAGAGAAGGTTTAATGTAGAAGGCAGGATTGGAGGGGAGTTTTGAAGGATGGTGAGAGGAAGTTGGACTGATGCCTTGGTGAAAGTGAGAGGACCAAGCCTTACTGTGCACAGTGATCTCCTGGTTCTTCTCCCCTCCTCTATAAAAGCTCTTCCTTGCATATTTCTTTTATGTGGGAATTTTTTTCCCCATTCTAACTCTCCCTTATCCCTTCTCCAGTACATTTCTCTTTCTCACTTTTTCATTTTATTTGGAGATCATTCCAATATAATCAACTCACATTCATGCCCTCTGTCTATGTAAACTCCTTTTAACTGCTCTAATGATGACAGAGTTCTTAGGAATTATATGAATCACCTTCCCATATAGGAATGTAAACAGTTTAGCTTTATTTAGTCTCATGATTTCTCTTTCATGTTTACCTTTCTATGCTTCTCTTGAGTCTTGTGTTTGAATGTCAAATTTTTTATTCGGTTCTGATCTTATCAGAAATGCTTGAAACTTCTCTATTTCATTAAATATCCATTGTTTCCTCTAGAAGATTGTACCCAGTTTTGCTGGGTAGGTTATTCTTAGTTTTAATTCTAGCTCCTTTGTCTTCCAGAATATCATATTCCAAGCCCTCTGCTCCTTTAATGTGGAAGCTGCTAAATCTTGTGTGATTCTGACTGTGGCTCCACAATATTTGAATTACTTCTACCTTGCTGCTTGCAATATTTTCTTCTTGACCTGGGAGCTCTGGAATTTGGCTATAATATTTCTGGGAGTTTTAATTTTGGGACCTCTTTTAGAAAATGATCAGATGATTCTTTCAATTTCTATTTTATCCTCTGGATCTAAGATACTGGGGCAATTTTCCTTTACAATTTCATGAAATATGATGTCTAGGCTCTTTTGTTAATCATGGCTTTCTGGTAGTCCAATCTTTCTTAAATTATCTCTCCTTGACCTATTTTCCAGGTCAGTTGTTTTTCTAATGAGATATTTTACATTTTTTTTCTATTTTTTTTTTCATTCTTTTGACTTTGTTTTGTTGTTTTTTGATGTCTTATAGAATCATTTGCTTCCAGTTGTCCAATTCTAATTGTTAAAGAATGATTTTCTTAATTGAACTTTTGTACCTCTTTTCCATTTGGCCAGCTCTGCTTTTTAAGGGGTTCTTTTCTTGAGTGGACTTTTGTGGCTCTTTTACCATTAGGTCAATCCTTTTTTTAAAGGTACTATTTTCTTCAGTTTGTTCTTATACTGCTTTTGCTAATCTGTTAATTCTCTTTTCATAATTTTCTTGCATCACTTTCATTTCTTTTCCCATTTTGACTCTACAAATGCTATCTTTTTCTTCAACTCTTTCAGGAATTCTTATTGGGCCTAGGTCCAATTAGCATCTTCCTTTGAGGCTTTAGTTGCAGCATTATTGTCTTCCTCTGACATTATGTCTTGGTCTTCCCTGCCACCGTACTAGCCTTTTATGGTCAAGTTCTTTTTTTTTTGTGGTTAGCTCATTTTTTCTAGCCTATTTCTTGACTTTGAACTTTATATTGAGGTTGGACTCTGGTCACCTAGGGGAGCCGAGGCATTGTCCCAAGCTTCAGGCTTTTTGTGTTGCTATTTTTAGAGCCAGTTCTAGGTGTCTGCAAGTTTTTGGTCCAAGATGGTGTGATCCAGGGAGAGATGTGGTCACTGCTGCACTGGTCCATGCTCTGGTTTTTACCCAGAAAGGGTCCCTCCTCAGCAGTGAACTGAGACCAGGCCCCTTGTGCCCTTATGACCAACCACAAATACTCTTCTCTTCCCTGGATGTGCAACCCAGAACTTCTGTGAGCAATAGAATTGCCAATCAGCACCAGCTTCACCCAGTGCCAGCAGAGGGTCCATTGGAATGTCTTTCTAATCAGTTGTCTGACTCCCCTTATCACCTCTGTTCTGAGAGCTCCTGAAGTTGCTGCTCCAAGACCCTTCATTGGTGTTGGTGCTGTACTCTGGGCTCACACCCAATCCAGTGACAGACCTCTCCTGCTGACCAGCAGACCTAAAGACCTAAATTGTCTTAGGCCAGAACAATGTCTCATCCTGACCTTTATTTTTGGCTCTACTACTCTAAAATTTGATTTGGGGAGTTGTTTGGAAGAATGTTTGGGGAATGTTTGGAAGGTTGCTCCCTCTAATCTGCCATTTTGTCCCACCTCCTTGGGTTTGCTTTCATCATCCAGTTTTCTGCAGGCTAGCTTGCATCTGTTTGTATTTTTACCACTTGATGATCCATATGGGGACAAGGATATCTTAGAAAATAGAACAAATAAATTGTAAGCTGTAGGAGAGTACTTTTCAGAGATGGACTTGATTGATCTTTTGAACCTTACCCTTTGTCAATAGATCAGGACACTGTCATAGCCACAGTCTGCTTTAACGATGGAGGAGAATTTGACCGAATTTTTCATGATATTCTCATGGACGAGATGGAGAGGCATGGGCTGGACCCAATCATACAGCAAGGAGAATATGAGACTCCTTGACCCTCTGTCTGACACTGGGCTAAGATCTGATGATACAAAGAAAACAGTGTTTGGCCTCAAGGAGCTTACACGATATTATGGGGAATGATAAAATACAACACATTTAAATAAAGACTATATACAGCATAATTTCCAACAGGAGGGAACTAGGACTAGGGGATCAAGATAGCCATCCTGTAGCAGGTGACACAAACCAAACTTGAAAAAAATTTAGGGATTCTATGAAGTGGAGATGAGAAACGAGTGTGTACAGGTTATAGAAAGTCCTAGAAATTAGAGGTGACTGTTGTGTGTGGAGACCACCATGCAGGCTGGTTTGGCTGGCAGAGGGCACAGTATGTGAAGGACAGTAATGTGTAACATGACTGGAAAGGAAACCTGGAGCCAGCTCCCAAAGGACTGTAAAAATCGAACAGAAGGATTTATATCTCATACTAGAGAAAAAGGAAGCCTTTGGAACTTTTTGAGCAAGAAAGTAGCATGCTCATCCCAGGCACCCCTTAGCCCCATTCTTAGGAATGATTTTATTGGTGATGAAACTGTATACATACAGATGTATGTGAGGATCAGATGATACAATATTTGTAAAATATTTAACCTAGTGCCTGGCACAGAGTAAACATTATGTAGATTATAGTTATTGATATACACTCATACCTCACACACTTTTTCAAAGATATGTATCATATATATGAATTGCATGGTTATCTAATTTTAGGTTGCCACATTGGATGATAGATTACCCAAGTACTTTCATTTCTCTGTCTCTGTCTCTGTCTCTCTCTCTCTCTGTCTCTGTCTCCTACTCTCTCTCTGTCACTCTGTGTGTCTCTGTGTGTGTATGTGTCTTTCTCTCTCTCTCTATCTAATATACCCACATGTGTGTATGAAAGATCCCCTTAATTTGTATATAAATTACTCTTGCAGTGATTTTACAGAGATGAGAAAGTAGGCACATGTGGATAGGTAGTTATTAATGTTCCCTTGATTACCTTTTTCTACAGTAATATTGTGATTTTCCTTAATCCTTTTTGATCTTGCCCTCTTTCAGTTATTTTGAGACTTGATCCCTCAGAATTACACTGCATGTAACCTAGATGTTCTTTGTGTATGCTTGGTCTCATTTAGGGGCCCCCTAGATTTTCCTTAGTCCCAAATATCTACTGTTTCACAAAAACACATGCTTCTTGTGAAGCTAGAGTCCAAATGTGGTGGCTCAATTGTCATTGATAGAGAAGATCTTTTATTAAATAAATGTTCACAGATCTTTGCCTTTTTTAATCTATTTTTTCCTCTTTCAGTTGTTAAAACATATGTGCTATGATTTGACTTTATTAGGTCTCTTGCCAATATTTCTGTAAACCTTCTTTTATTGCTTCTTGTTTACTGTGCCAATATTGATAAGAATCATCTGTCATCCATCTCTGCGAGATTTTTCAAACACGATTGGATTCTAACCTGCCGTTGCTCCTGGGCCTCTTTGCTCTCTGTTGGGATAGGTAGGTGATCAGGTTGTACTGGTTTTGTCAGTTTCTGAGCTCTTTGGCCTTCTTGCTGTGGTGATTGATTTGCATTAGGTAAACATGCTTTGAAAATGGTGATAAACCATGCTGATGCATGTGATCTTATTCCTTTTCCAATTATAATTGCACAATATATCTTCTCATCTCCATTATTCCTTTTAATTTGGTGTTGATTTATTTCATTATAAGGAGAAACTTTCTAAGAAGATCTATTCAAAAGTAGGAGGGATTGCTTGGAAAGGAGGTGAGTTCCCCATCATTGTAGGCTTTTAGGCAGGGGCTAACTAATTAGTTGGGTATGTTTTGGATTGGGTCTTGCTTCCATGTGGCCTTTCTTATATGGCCTGCAACATCCCTTGTAAACCCGAGTCTGATTCTTGATGAGCTCATCTTTATGGGTTGAATCTTGGCCTTCCTCCTGAGCTCAAAGGAATATTTGAAGTGATTTAAAAACTCTTGAATGAGTTTATGGGTCTTTCTTTGATACCTTCCATGGAAAATGTGCATAGATACCACAGTTTATCCCTGGAAAATTCTTGACTAAATACACATTTGCAACACAAGGGGCACTCTCTACTCATGTTTTGTTACAGCAAATGCTCGAAGAGTCAATAGATGTAACTATGCCTGCTGGAAACCTTTTATACTTTGATTCCTCACTCTAAGTCCTTCAGACATTGGTAGAATAATAGGCAATGTTCCTTTGTGCCCAGGATTGATGTAATGTTCAAATGAAAATGAGAGAAAGGTAGGGGTTGTCTCCATCCGAACAGTAATGAATCCAGACTGGCCATGGAGTTCACTAGAGATGCATCACTTTTGAGGAGTCAGATAAACTTCTTGAATTTCTAAGATAACAATTCTGTTCCCGTGAATGTGAAGTTTGTTCCATGGAGCTTTTGGTCCCATCAGCCCATTTCATCCTGCTAGTACTTAAGAGGCATAGAGTACTAACCAGACTGTGGGTCCATTTGCTTTAGTATCTTGCCAGCTGTGCCTGGCTCCTCAAATCCAGCAGAGTGCATCTGTGAACACACTCAGTAATGCCTTCATTTCTCTGTGGTTGGAAAATGCAGACTTTTCAAGATGCCTAATTTGTGTTTCTATATATACTTGCTCTGGGTTTCAAAAGTGTGGGAAGACTTCCTGTGACACAGGAAAGGGAACACACACACACACACACACACACATATATGCATGTATGTATATACCTCAGAAGGACGTCTGTATGTTTTAATTGTTGGAGGAAAAAAAATTGTCTTATTGTGGACAAAATCCTAGATCTTTGCAAGTTGCTGTTACTAGGGCAGGAACCAAACTCTTTGCAGTTTTGTGTAACAGAGAGGGAAGGGAAGGGAAAAGAAAGGGAATGGAAGGGAAGGGAAAGGGGTAGGGGAAGGGGAAGGGGAAAGAAAGGAAAATAAAAGCAGATTCAAAGGCAGCATACTTTAAACACTCACAACATATGTTCAGCATAAAAACATCATGGCTCTTGGGGGTGATGGTGGTGGAAAGGATGAACATTCCCTTGCTGAGAGTAGCTGGGGATAGGTACATGCCAGGAAGCTCTGGTCCTGGATTTTATTTTTTAGCAAATTTCTTCCAAAAACTCTGCCCCATTGCCATCTTCTCTAGGAAGTCTTTCATCAACCTCCCTTTGATTGTGTACTCATCACCCCAAATTTGTCTGATATTTATCTTTGCTATTTTTGCCTATAAATATAGAATTATTTGCCTAAACTTACCTATATATGCTTATATCCGTGTTGTGTTCCCCAGTGGAATGTAAATTCATTGAGGCCAGAGGCTGTTCCACTTTTATCCTCAAATCCCTGATGCCTAGCACATAGTAGGTGCTTAATAAATGGTTTTTGATTGGTTATTTCTTTAGAAAGGACTTCCCTAACACTTACCCTGAGACATAGGGCATCTTTTTTCTTCTTTTTCTGATGTGGATGCAGAGGCTTAGAAAAGCTAAGAGTCTTAGCCAAAGTCCCACAACCTTGAAGTACTGCAGCTTGAACTTGACCCTCAGCTACTGGCTTCTCATCCAACATTCTTCCCGTCATGTTGTATAGACGCCACAAACAGGGTACTCCCTTCACTGGTCATCATCTCTTAGATCCCTGACACTTCAGGGTTGGGCTGGAGCACTTGAGGGGACTTAGTATTGGGACCTCATTTATTCTGCTGTCTCCAACACTCATTCAATGTGGGACCCTGGAAGGATCACCTAAACTCACAGAGCCTTGGTTTCCTTCTCTGAAAACATGGGGATGATGACGGCCCTTGAACGAGATATTCTCAATAAAGACTGGGTAGCTTTGGCCTGCTAAAAGGACTCTGATGAGCTCTGATGCTGGGATGAGCTCTCTCTTATCATTCTTTCTGGTAGTGCTCAGAGAGAGTTGACTCCAGGAAGTTGTTATGCTTCTCTTAATCTTTTCCATCTAGCATTTTGTGAACCATGATGAAGGTTGGATTTATTGTTATTTATGATCACTGTTATCATCACCTCATCACTGTCATACTCTCTGACCATAATCCTTGTCTTCGTCGTTTAGGAAATGAAATGACGAAAACTCATTTTAGGCAATGATCGTCCGTTTGCTTTCTACCACCCCACCTCCCACCCCCTAGTCTGAGATTTTATGCTGCTATTAATCTGGTGCCATTCAGCAAATATTTAACAAGTGCCTACTCTTTGCAGAGCATTCTGTTTGGTGTCTAGCATACAAAAACAATAGGAAAATAACATCTACCTTCAAGGCTGCAGTCTTCAGGGTTCCATCATCCTAGTTTCATAAAAGAGGCCCATTGAAGCTGGAAGATACCATCCGGTTAAACTCACATTACGTTAGTGGAAACTGAGGCTCAAAGAGTTGAAACAATTTGTCCCAGCTCACCCAGGATGTCAATGGCAGAGCTGGGATGAGAAGCCATATGGCCCAGCTCCCAGCTTATGGGCTTTCTCCTGTACCATGGTCCCCTGAAGATCCTCTTTATAAGGCCCTGAGGACAGTGGACAGAACCTTCCCCAACCCCTCTGTCTTCTCTTTTATTGTGAAAATACTTGTTTTCTCAGTGGTTCTAGCAGGGATTTCTGTGTCAGGTCCCTCTGCTCTGTGGTGCCTGCTATCTCCAGGACATCTAACCTTGTAGGAGCACAAGCTTCACCCCTCAGTCCCCACTGTTGTTTGCAGTTGTATTGGGAGGAGCTGGCTGCCCTTCCCCCCATCTCTTCCGCCCCCAGCCTCTCCCAAATTCCTCATGGAAAATATGATTCATTTCCCATGCAAATATGCGGTGATTGAAAACATACCCCTGGTATGCTTCCTCACGCTGCTCAGCTCTGAGGACAGGACTAATAGTGGCTAATTAGCAAAACCTGAAGAATTGGCTTTAAGAAAAGCAAGACTAGGTTTTTAATTGGCTTGCTTTTTCGTTTCTGTGGAAGGGGGCTGTGAAAATGTCTCCTTACTTGCTGGTGCCTAGAGATATGAGGTGTGTGCTTTTTTAATGTGCTTTTTTCCCTACCTGTCTGTCTTTCTGTGGGGTGCTCGTTCCTTCTGACTTCTGAAGCCCCTTAGAATTAAAACAAATCTTTTGAGTGGGGAGAAAAGATGCCTGCTTTGCATATTTAATTTGCGCACCTGTTCTCATCTCTCCGCCTGGTGGAGTGTCATCTTGGAGACTGTTTGCGAGAGATGGGGATGCCCAGGAGGCACAGATGCTGTTTGGTGTGGACCAGTGACAGCTCTGAGGCTCCTCGGCTTCCATTATCTTTGGGACGGCTCACTCTTGGTGGTGCTGTCCCCCTCCCCCACCCCAGCATCTGCAGGTGAACGGTAATCTCCCTGGATTTTGTCCTCGAATGCCATATCAGGGATATCGGGTTCAGTTCTGGGGGACGCACGTTAGGAAAGGCTTTCAGAAGTTGGAAGATTATCCAGGGATGGGCAGCCAGGTTGGCAAATGGCCTTGAGGACTGGGTGGAAGACCCGAGGATGTTTAGTCTGAAGAGGAGAAGGTTTAGGAGGGTCTTGCTAGTGCTATTCTAGTGTGGCAAGAAGAATTAGCTTTCTTCTGTTTGGCCCCGAGGGAAGAGCTAAGAACAAGGCGAGAGATGCCAAGTTAGGCTTCCCGTCAAGACAACCTTCCTAGCATGAGAGCTGTCCCAAGGTAGAGGCGTGGTCTTCACACTGAGACTCTGACTGTGGATGGTTATGGAGTCAGCCAAGTGGCTGTTTGTGCTGCCTCTGGGTGCTCTGCCTCTGCATTTGACATATTAGTATAGGGCCCGGCCACATGGTAAGCGATTCCTAAGTGTTTATTGGCTTAACCTGACAACTTTGCCTATCGGCCTTGCTTTTCTCTAAAGAGGACGTTATGGTGGGTGTACAAACCTCTGCAGGACTGAAAGCTGAGGGCAAGCTGCTGACATCGATTTGCCTTTTATATTTGTGAACATAAATTTGGCCTTTCCTTCCCATCTTTGTCCTTTCTCAGAAATCCACTAGGGAAAAAAAAATGGTGGTGATTTGGTTGTTTCCAAATGAAAGTCATGCTATTGAAATTTGATTATTTGACTCAATATTTATTTGGCAAGTGCTGGCGTGCCAAGTATTGCGATTAGCAGTGAGGGAGAAACAAAGACAAAGGAGGTGGTTGCTTCTGGCCTCAAGACTCTTACAGTCTAGTACCAAGAGTTTCCAACTTGAAATAGACAGCCGTGTTTCAAACTTTCTATAGAACCACCTTCACTCTTCAGGTTGTCCCACCTTTGCTTATGCAGTCACCTACTACATGTGAACTGGAGTGAAGTCCTCCTCTGCTCCCTGGCTGCTGGAAGGCCCTTGGTCCTACAGAGGGCCCTTGGTTGTGATGTGCCCTACCAAGCCCGAGAGGCTCTGAGTACAACAAAGACTTTGGAGAAGCTTTTAGCTCTGCACGTGATGGAATGTCTAGGGCTTCCAGTTCAGAGCCCAGGTGTGTTGTCTGCATTGTTCTTGATGGTGACAAAAATTTGTTATAAAAATCTTTGCATATCTTTGTTCATTTTTCTTCTATTTGTTTTCCCTTTCTTAGACTTTGTTTCCCAGAAACAAAGCCTGTTTTACCTAAAACAGACTGGGGGCTTTCAAAGAGAGGATGGGTGGCCATGTGGCCACGATTTTGTCACGGAATCTTTGCAGTATGAGAAGGAAAGGAGGGAAAACACCAAAAAACCCACCACATTTGTATAGTATCTACTGCGGGGCCAGGCACTGTGCTAAATGCTTTGAAATATGATCTCATTTAATCCTCACAACAACCCTGAGAGGTAGGTGCTATTATTAACTTTTACAGTTGAGGAAATTGAGGTAGATAGAGGTTAAGCCCAGGGTCACACAGGGAGGATTTGAACTCAGGTCTTCCTGACTACAGGGCATGTGCTCTGTGCATTGTGGGGCTACCTAGCTGCCTACTCTGTGCTTGAAGAGGGGACCTTTGAGGTCCCTTCCAGCCATGGAATTTGTGGTGATATTGTTAGACTGAGGGTTTCAATCCCTGTCTGAATCAAGTGGGCCACATTAGCACGAAGGGCCTGCCTTGGGTGTGGTGGTAAATTCTGCCAATGATTTTATTAAGATTCTGCTCCCTGGGAAAAGCTAGGTAGGAGTCCTGAGGCTTCAGGCCAAAGTATCACCATGTTGAGGGCTGGGCTTTACTCAACTTGCCTATTCCTTGGTTAACTATGAGAAAGCAAGTTTGGGGAAACTTTCCTGAGTTTTGGTTTCTGTCTTTCTCTTGATGTGCTCTGTACCTTAGATCTGTTCACCTCTCCCTGTCTCTGTGTCACCCTCTCTCTACCTCTCAGCATCTGTGTGTGTGTGTGTGGGTGGGGGGTCCTACTCGATTCTGCCCCTATAGTTCAGTTTGGAGCAGGGGAATAGGGGGACAGAGAGAAAGAAGAAAACCTCCCTCTCCCCACCCCCAGCAGTTTAGCCTCTTCTGTTAGGGCTGGAAACTTGAGTGATGAAGCTTTTCACACCTGTTCAAATCCAGCTGGTCCCTAAATGAACCCAATTCTTCTTTTCTTTTTCTTGGAATGTGTGGTCTCTTTGCCCTTTGCCCATTTCTAAGAACATTTCCTGTCTTCCAGAGATCTCTAGGAATTGGCCAGTGGGAGGCATGGCCATTCTGGAGTCTTTGGGATGAGTGTTGCGCATCTCAGTGAGCCCCATGGGGTTGGATGAGGTGGTCCCAGTGTTCCAGGCTTTCCTTTCTAGTTTCACTGCCTACCCATCCCAGCTCGAATGGCCCTTCTTACAGATAATTATTCATAGTCAGGCTGTTTGGAATGAGTCCAGGTAGGAGGAGGGAAGGGGTTCAATCACTTACCTACCTTTTCCTAGCTGTCTGATAATTGCTGTCTCTCCAATTTTCTAACTAGAAACAACATTTTCCTGGGCTTCCTTCTTTTTCTTGTATAATTAAAGAATGGTCCTTTGAAGTCTCTTGAAAACAGCATTTCCTTTTCTGCTTGAGTGTTTCTGATCCTGTCCATGGGAATGCCCCCTACTTCTCTAACCCCCCCCCCCAACTGAGCAGACTCTCTGTCCCATTTTCCGCTTAATTCAAGGGCACACAAGCTGGACACCTGGTAACACTATCTTAGGCACTACTAGAGTTTGGGTGCCTAAAGAATGATGTAAAGAGTACCTGAATTTCTGGGACTCATTTTTCTATGAAACATGATTCTCACAATGTGAGGACTGCTTTGCTCTGGGTGACAGAGGCTCTCATAGTTGGGGTTTGCCTTCATAGACAAAACCATGACAGCTCCTGTCCTCAAGGAGGTTACACTCTGCTAGAAAGAAATATATATATATATATAGTAGATATATATATATAGATATATAGATATATAGATATAGTACATATATATATATATATCCAAATGTAAACATACATTTTTAGGGACTGTGGATGAGGGAAACACTAATTTCTGATGGGAATCCAGCATGGCCTCGTATACCAAATTTGTTTTATAATCTGGAAAATCCCCATATAGCAGATCCCCCTGAACATATGAAATCAAAGGTTGACTTCGAAGTTCTCTTGGTGAAAGATCCATATCAAACCTGCCTTGTCCAGGTAAAGAAAAATCTTGTCCCCCTTTTCTTGGTCTGAGAGGAGTAGTTTCAGTCCCCCTAAGGAACTCGTTTTTAGCACCTCATCTTTCTGTAACTCATGGGTGTGAGGGCATGTACTTGTTTATGTTTTTATATTAAGTAGAATAATACATGTTTCCACGTGTTTTGGAACCTGCCTCCCAGGTGAATGTGCTAATGGATGCACTTCAGATTCATTGCCCTAACCTCACTCTCTGGGAGTGTGTTTTATTTAGTTTAGTGTTCAATGAACTGAAGGCTTTTCCTCTGTTACCGAACAGATTTCTGCCCACTAAGTGGATTGTTCTGAATAAAAAAAAAAAATCTCCTGAGTTTTATTTATTGGAGAATGTTCAAATCCCTGAACGTTAGTCAAGCTAGAAGAAATTGTGCAAAGGGACCGTGGAGAGGCAGCAGATGCAGGCCAGAAATAACAAAGTGAAATTCAGCTTGAAAATTCAGTAGCTCATACATCGAGTGAAACCTAAGCCCCATGGCTTTCTTTGGCAAGAGCCCACCTGCAGTGGAGTGGAAGGAAAGCGAGAGGCCTTGGGGGACTCGGGGCTTGGAAGAGAAGGTGCGACAGCACATCATGGCTTGGGGAAGCGATGGGCCTGATCACAGCCCCCTGGGACTCTCTCTGTTGAGAAAATGATGCCTGCCTTCCTAAGAAACCTGATTCCCAGGCGTGATGCAGGTCAGCTTTCCACGAGGGATGAGAAGCAGTATGCTCTGCTTTGGGTTTTGCTTCAGCCCACCCACTTCCCCAGGCTTGCTCCTGATTCCTCCTCTTCTGAAGAGGACATGTCCACCCTGCCAGGCACCCAGGCACCCAGGCACCCAGGCACCAGCACCGCTTCACTCTCCCTCCCCTCGCACCCAGTGCCTTGCCACACTTGTTTCTATCCCACACGTGTTCTCTTCTCTTCAGTCATAGTCGTCGCTGTAATTCAGACCTTCTCCTCTCCTCCGGGCTACTCTTTTAGCCTCTTGACTTTTCTCTCTGCTTCCCTTCTCTCCCTTTTCCGATACGTCCTCGCTCAGCTGCCAGATCAATATCGTGGAACCGACCCAATCGTAAAACCTCGGGCGGCTCCCCGTGGCCTCGCGGACAAAGGGCAGGCTCTTCCGCCTCGCTGCCCAGCCCGCTCCAGCCTGGCTCGGACGGATCTGCCGCCCCACACGTTCCAGATGGTGGCCCTTCGCTCAGTTTTTGTTTTCACCAAAATCGTCTGCTCGACTCTTCTCCCTTTAGGATATTCTCTCTCTTGCCTAGGGGCTTCTGCCTAGGCTGTGTCCTATTCCGGCGATGCTCTTGGGACCGTCTGTGTTGTGCCACCATATGAACAGTGGCAGCAGGAAGGGAATGCATGATGCAGCACATAGGGCAGGGACATCTGTGGGGGGTTTGTGAACAGACATTACGATCTTGGGTCAGCAAGACTTGGGCTCCAATCCTGCCCCAGGTGCTTTCTTCCTGGGTGACCTTGGGTGAGTCCTTTTACTTTGCCTAGCCTCAGTCCCTTCATCTGTCAAATGGGGCCAATAAGACTACCTCAAGTATCTATTTTCCAAGGCTGCTGTAAGGCTTAAATAAGATGAAGCACCGAAAAAATGATGATGATGAGGGGATTGACTGGTCCCTTGTGTGTGTGTGTGTGTGTGTGTGTGTGTGTGTTGGGGAAGTGTTTGTGGCACAAATCTAGGAATACAGGGTATCTATTGGGTTGGTCCGCATGGACATCCATTGTATACCCATATCATTGTTTTTTAAGCGATGCCCTACAATTAATCAATGGGTTTTCATGCATTAACAAAAAGCACATGAGGAGTCCCGTGTTTGGAATGAAAAGAATCCTTACTTTCTGTGTGATCTCAGGTGAGTTACTTTACCTCTGAGGGCCTCAGTTTCCTAGGCTGTTAAACAAATAACTTGGACCAGATGTTTTTTGTGTCCCTTTAGAGCTAGGGGCCTATGACCTCCAATAGCTCCAGCGAGAATCACTTGAAGGTAGGTTGCTCCAAATCTCTAGGTTCCTCTTTGGAGGTAGCAGGAGGCCCTCAGAGATGGACACCCCCTCTTTCAAAAAGGTCAGAATCGACCAACCAAGTCATCGCAGTCCAACCTAGACAAACCAATCAGTAAGAATAATGATACTGTGAAACTTCCCACTTGACAAGACACTGCCCATAATGAACTTATTTCGGAAAAAGTGCATGTTTTTATACCCATTTTATGGATGAAGAAATGGAGGCGCAAGGAGACATTAAATGACTAGCTGAAGGCCACAGAGCTAGTAAACAATGGAGTGAGGGTTAAAATCCAGATATCCTGTAGAACTCTTTTCATTTCATTTCCTGTATTAGCAAGTACCATTCTATCTGTGTGTGTGTATATATTTAAAAATAAAATCAGACTAACCTTTTTCATGAAAAAGCACAATATTGTAAAAAGTAAAACAAAATAAAACAGTTTGTCTAACTAGGCTTGGGGCATGCAGTTAGCGATTCATCCATGCTTGTTTAATTGGATTGAACTGGCTTATTACCTCACCAACGTTGAAGGAGCTGAGAATGTTTGGGCTGGAGAAGAGAAGGCTCAGAGGGGGCAGGATAGTTTGCTTCAAGTTTTTGAAAGCCTCTCAGGTGGATAAAACATTAGATTTCAGAAAGTAGAAGCAGGTGATGGAAACCACAGAAGCAGATTTCGCCTCTGGGCTGGGGTGCTGGTGGAACACAGCCATGTCCTCCAGTGAGGGCCATCCCACAGTGGTCTGGGCTGCCTTGGGGGATGGTGGAGTCCTCTCGGAGAGCACGGGCAGCCACACGTTGGATGAGTGTTGTGGGGACTGGAAGGGTGGCTCAGATGAAAGGGGGTGGGGCCTGAAATGCTCTCCATCTCCGATGTGTCTTCTAGTTCTTTGGTCACTTTAATGACGCTTCAGTAACGTAGAGTACCCTATAATGCCAAGTGACCCAGTGGCAATGGAAAGGGATTGGAGGGCATGATTTATGAGGGAAGAAGAAGAGGACTGAACATGGCCAAAGCAAGGACAAAATTGAGGCAGAGCTCCATGGTTTCATGGATGCCAACTTTCACCAAAGATGGAAAGCAGATCTCAAAGGAGGTTTGGTATAAGGGTGGGAAGGAAGCCCGGGATGAAATCAGGGAACTAAGCTCTAGG
>NW_020954595.1:9308850-9324751 GCF_900497805.2 Vombatus ursinus | reverse complement strand
GTGCCCCAGAGAATTCTCTGAGTGACAGAGGAGTTGCTGGTCTGGATCAGAGTAAGGAGGTTCCATACCCAGAGGTCCCCATCTTGATGAAACCGTAACCCTGGCCACCAAAATCATGATTTTCCAAATGCTTCTCTGTGAAATGGCAAGGTAAATACTATTTATTCCATTTCACAGATGAGGAAGCTGAGGCATAAAGGTTAAGCAGCTGAAGTGGGCCAGGGATGCTGTCCTTGTTGGGATCTCCACTGGGCCATCGCTGCCTTGCTTCAGGTACCACCCTCCCACCAAATTCTGGGTCCAGAAGACCCAGTGCAGTAATGTAGGGGAGGAGCCAAGAGGTCTGGGGCACCCAGAATCCTGGTCTCGAGGCACCAGAACTAACCCGGACTTGGAAACAATAACAATAGATCCAATAAAGAAGCACTGGGCTTTCCTTGAAGACCTCCAGCAATGGGGAACTCACCACCTCTGGTGACAGCACATTCGTGTCTCAACTCTGCCTCTTACTATCTGTGTGACCTCAGGGAAGTCACCTCTATGAGCCTTGATTTCTTCATCTGCAAAATGGAGAGATGACTGCTTAGCCCATCTGCCTTCCCAGGGGGTGCTGAAACTCCCATTGATAATACACACTCACACTCACACGCACACACACACACACACACACACATGATACAAACTGTAAAACATGATAGTAACTGTAGGCATGGTCTACTCATCCCGTTGTTTGTGCCTTCTTCCTTTTGGAATAACTCAGAATCATGTTGTGCACGTCCTTTGTATTTGCTCTTGGTGGGCACTTTACATCTTCCCCTCCCTCTCCCCCAGAGAACGTAAGTTCTTCCCAGGAGGAGCTGATCCCCCCTGTTCTTGCCTGTGCTTCTGCAGCACCCAGCAGCTGGCCCGGGACAAAGCAGGCACTCCCCAAATGCATGCAGAGTTGGTTTGGACCGGGCACAGCCAAAGCCTTAGGACCCTTCCTGCTGCTGCTGCTGGCAGAGTGGGATGAGAAGGCTGATGGGAGGGAGGCATGAGAGGCTGGGTGCAGAAGCAGCCAATCTTCTGAGCACGCATTCAGGAAATCCACTTGGTGTCAAAAGAGTTTGAGCAACGTCACAACAGACAGCTGATGCTGAGTCCTTCGGGGGAGGCAGAAGGGTGTCGCCGTTGGGATGGGCTGTGCTGAGCGGTTATGGCTGGGGGCTTGGTTCATCTCACGGACCAGATCCAACCTCGTGAAATGCTGTGTACAAGCCCTCCCATCCCTCCCACCCCCACTTCACTATCTGTGCCGATCTCTGTGAGTTACCCCCGCCGGCACAAGGGAGCCCTGGGCACCATGGCAGCTGCCACAACCTGGGGGGGGAGTCTGGAGCTCTTCGGTGGTAAGGAGTGAGAGGGACGTGGCAGGGGCTAGAAGGCTGACCTGGTCTGAAAGACTCCGGTTGACAGTGCTGATTGATAGCGGGGCCCTCTTTGACTCTAAATCCTTTGAGCCTCTGAAAGTCACGGAGGACATATTTCATCCGAACATTATGAAGGGCTTTATGAAATCATCTTATTATCTGCTCCTAGGGGCACCTGTCCGATGGCTATCAGAGTCTCAGTGGAAGGTCCAAAGTATGCTGGGTCTTAGTGTTTTTCTCTACCTACCTCCAAGCATTCCCCTAAACACTGAGCTGAGAATGTGCTGCTTCTAAAGACCGGATCACCCCCTGCTCCTGTAAATGCCCATCTGATCACCCATTACAGCGGCTGTGTGCATGGACAGAGTGCTGGACTTGGGGTCAGGAACGCCTGGGTTTAGATCCCACCTCAAGCACTTCCTAGCTCCATGAATGGCTCCATTCCTCAGTTTCCTCATCTGTAAAATGAGGGTGTTGGACTTGATGACCTTTTAGCCCACTCCAACTCTAAGTGTGCGATCCATGAACTTCAGATCCTTTGTCCTGATAAATTAGGGTTTGTCTAAACTAGAGACTCACTGTTCTTAGAGAGGGCGACCCAGAGCTCGAATTAAGGAGCATTTATCTGTGGCTGTTGTCGTTGAGTCATGTCTGACTCTTTGTGACCCCGTGGACATCGTCCATGAGGTTGGTTTGTTTGTTTGTTCTGGGAAGGGGCAAAGATACTAGAGTGGTTTGCTATTTCCTTCTCCAGTATTTCCCCATTTTATAGGGGAGGAACTGAGGCAAACAGGGAAGTGACTCGCCCCAAGTCACACAGCCAGTGAGTTCCTCAGGCTAGATTTGAATTCAAGTCCAGGGTTCGATCTGCTGCATCACCTCTTACTCCTTTTGAAATAAAAATGTCTCCTTTCGTTCTAATTACTTCACTCCCCTTGTACTTGCCCCCCCCACCCCACCGAGGAAGGCAGGTTGGGCACTTGGGCACACAGACAACTCTCTTCCCTCTTCCTGGTGTAACTCTTTATTCAGTGAGATACGTCTGCCTGGAGCCTCTCCTCTTTTCCTGATTTTTGTGAATTTTTGGTCTTCAGATGACTTGCCACTTAGAATCTTAGCCTGCAATCCCTCCGTTTCTGAAAATGCATTCAGAAATCAGATTCAGTAGCTGGAAAAATCCCTGCTGGAGAAAAGGGCCCTGAAGAACAAGCGTGCGCTCTGCATGTGGAGAAGAGGGGAAACCCACTCCCTCAGCAAGACTCTGGGACAGCCCACTACCCTTCAGAATAAGCCAGCCCTCCTCAGAGTAGGGGCCTGGCATTCGGTTTGTGAGAAAGGTGACTCTCCATTCATTGTGATTGCCCCTGGCCATTCAGTCTTGGTCAAGACCTCCAGGTTGCATTTCATTCGTTGTTAACAATGGAGCCCCTTGACCCTCATACAAGGGAGTTAGAAGCACCCTTCAGCTCTGGCCCTTCTCCTCCACCTCCAGTTTTCCTTCTCTCCCCTCAGCTTTTCATCAAGTCCTCCCAAGTTTCCATCCTCCGTTCAATCTCTCCCTTCCCTCACTATTCCCAAACCTTCCAAATCACCTTCACAGTTTCTTCTCCTTTTTATTTAAAAAAAAAAAGCTTTGTTGATGTCATTTTACATGGTCATCATTTCCCAGTTACCCCTTCCCACCTTGACAGAAGTACAATTAGAAAGAGGGAGTATGAATATTGACCAGAACTAGTCCCACACCCATAGATTGCCATCTCTCTGCCATCCTTTTTGTCTTGTAGGGAAAATCCTTCTCGGTTAAAGGATCGTAGTGGAAATTGATTAGTGTCCTCCATCTGAGAGATTGCCCAATATTGACTTCCTATGTATTTTATATTTATCTGTGTTCATGTTGTTTTCTCAAAATAGATTGTAAGCTCATTGAGGACAAGGGCTCTTTTGTCTTCATGTTTTTAGTGTCTAGATAGTTCACAGTCAGCATTTAATGAATATTCGCTTTTGGAATGAAGTAATGAATGATTATTTAAACTATGTCCTAATTATAGCACCTTATTACTACCTTCAACTAAGTGGCACTTTAGAGAGAGAATGGGACTTGAAATTAGGAAAACCTGAGTTTAAATACAGTCTTATATACTTGTTAGTTGTGGGAACCTGGACAAGTTGTTTAACCTATTCCTTCCTCAGTTTCCTCATCTGTAAAATGAAAGGAATAGGAGCACCTACTTCCCAAGATTTTTTAGTAGGATCAAATGAATTAATATATGTAAATTGCTTTGCAATTTACAAAATGACTGTAATATATCAATGCATTATCATCGGATTCATCCCTGGCATTAACATAGAACTATGCCATGCTCTCATATTCTCTTTCTGTGTTTTCTGTCAAATTGTTTTGCTATTGGAATTCTCCTGATGTTTCTGTTAGCCATTATCCTGTGACAGAGATGCATGTTTGGGGCATCTCAAAGGTTCCTTTAATTTTTGATTAAATATGCTGGAAGCCAAGACATATCTCATAGATTCACTACTTAAAAATGACCCCATGTTTTCAGTCAGAAATGTTTGTCTTCATTTCTTAGCTCTGTTCCTGGGGTAACTCAGGGCCAAGCTGATGATGTGTTAAAATGGTATGTCCAGGTCTTTAGGTGGTTTGTCTTCACTTCAGCTATGGGGATTACGAAATATGCACACCAATGAGTGATGGGGGAAAACAAACAAGCAAACAAACAAACAAATGCAATTTGTAGCATGCTTTTATTTTCAACCATGGCCAGACTTTTCCCAAAGATTATAGCTGAGGCAACTGGACAGGCAACTGTTACCCACTTCCCACAGTAAAAGCATTTTTTCAAAGCTTAGAGACATGAGCACAGTTTACTTAGCTTGTGCCCCTGAGGTCTGCCTAATGACCTATAGATACTGGACAGAACATCTGGTCTCCTAACTAGGGGAGAGAATAAAATAGAATGTGCTGTTGGTACTCCTCCCCTCTAGACCGGCTCCCTTCTGGCCCAGGTCTGATGTCTTAATCCAGACCACAGCAGTGCTTTGCCTAGTTCATGCCAGTCACAGAATTTCAGAGTGAGGCTCTGGTGCTGACTTCGGTTATTGACTATGTTTTCTATCAGTTCCAGTGGTGTGGTCAGTCCAGAATGCTCAGGGCCACTCTATAGTCTACCTTAGAGGAGACACAGGCCTTAGAGACAAGGACTCTGGTCTTGCCCCTTCTTTCTGCTGGACCAGAGTTCATATGACCCAACCTAGAAGCATAGAAGACAGCAGCTTTGGTACGTGAAGAAATTTCATTTTATTTTAAAAAATATATATATTTTATTTACTTCATTAAATGTTCCCCAATTACATTTTTAAAAGTTCTTAACATTCATTTTAAAAAAATTTGAGTTCCACATTGTATCCCTCCACTCTACCTCTCCCACACCCTTTGAGAAGCAATATGGTACCGTGTTCGAATCAATTCAAATCAAATGATCATTTACGAAGAACCTTTGTGGGTATGGCAGGGGGTTAGACACTTGGGATGCAAAAGCCAAAAATAAACCAAACAAGACACAAAACGAACCCTGCCCTCAAGGAACAAACAGTCTACTGGAGAGGCTTTTTCTTTTTATCCATTTGAATCATTGACATGAAAAAGTCGGTAGAAATGAATGATTCCAACCTTCTAGTTTGAAATAAGCTGAAGCCCGTAGAGATGAAGGGAGCTGCCCAGAGTCCCATGACCCACTGGAAGAGGAGACTCTGCACAGCTCCTTAAGTGTTATGGAAGCTTCCTGAGGGCAGTGATTGGGCTTGGGACTAAAATGCTTGGTGATTGATTTATCGATCTCTCGAGTACAAATTTGATGCCAACATTGTATTTCTATTTTGCAATTTTGATGATAGGTCTGTTTTCCAGGACCAGAGGTAATTGATTCTCTAAAGCAGGTATGAGTTGTCACATACAAAAATTATGTCTGTATCATAGTGTGAGATACGTGACAGCTGATATGACCTATTAGAATTCCTGTACAAGAAATGGTGTATGGAAACCAAAGGGAAGTGAGAGCAGGATCTTGAGAAATCTTGGGTCTCTTCCCATTTTTTCCCAATGGTAGATTTTGTATGTAGATAATAGTAATTGTCATTTCCCCCAGTGTTCCCAAGTTAACCAATCTCTGGGAGGTTTGTAAAAGGACCCAATGAGATAATCTCTGCAAAGCACTTTGCACGCCTTAAAGAACCATACAAAATGGTGATGATGATGATGGTTTTTTGGTGGTAATTTATGGTTGTTACATGAACCTGGACCCTGTCAAAGGTTCTTCCCAGGAATCATTGCATGGTTTGTTTTTTTAACCTGCAGTTGTAAGCACGTTTAAAAGGTTGTTTCCATCCTCTTCTTGATCCGATCCAGTTAAATACCATTTCCCTCCATTCACATGTAGCACCCCCCAAATCCCAGGATGCAGAGACTTGGGGAGCCTGTCTTGAACAGTTTCATGTTGTCCTGGATTGTCACGTCTCATCTCTTTAAATGTGATTATTAATATACTTCTATATTATAACGTATCTCAGATATGCAGCTTTCCTATCTTGGCTCTCAGCATCCTTGAACTCCATTGTCCTAGCCCTCCATGGAAAAGCCACTGAGTTCCGACTCTCAAAAATAAGAGGCTTGTCTCTGGAGAACTGCTCCAGATTGCGGGTGGAGTCTAATCCCCAACATTGTTTTTTTTTTCCTCCCCTTCTTTTCAAAGAGCAGGGAATGGTGAATCTGGAGTGAGAACCCTCTTTATTCCATGGAGTGTGCATGGCAGGGAGAGAATGTAGCAGAGCAGAAAATGAAGAAAGACATAAAAGAATCAGCTCAAGGAGGTCAGATCTATTACAGGCTTAGCGTTGCCTTCAAAGATGCCTGGGACAGCTGGCAGTCCAAGACAATCAGAGGAGAGACATCCGTTGGCGAGGAGATAAGGGATTCTCACGGAATCTCACTATCTGGTCCCAGTTTGCTTTGATGTAACTCGGCAGCGAGAGCAAACTTTGGGGAGCGCACTGCTGTGGCTCTCAATGCCGGGCTGCCATTGTTCAGCCTTTTAAGGTCTCATTACACTGGTCCTTGAGGATCAATCCTCTTTCAGGTTTACACAGGATGGTTTTGTCCAAGGGCCCAGCCGGGGACCTTAGTGCCACCTGTAGGAGACATGGTAGGCGCTGGTCCCTCCCTTCTCCCCTGGCTTCTGTGTAACTGTATTTGCCAGGAAGCCGACACCAAACATGTTTTCTTCTGCTGGCTTCTGCTTTCCTCCTAGACTATTCTGGAACATCCACCTTCCATAGCTTGAGCAGGTCTGAGGAGATCCTGGTCCACCAGCTTTGGGATGGGAAGGATTGGTGCCTTTAAGGAAACAAATCAAAGTTTTCTCCAGAGTGTATGCTCACACGTGTGTGTGTGAATGAATATATGTGTACATGTGTGCATGTTTTCATTTTCATTTCACCCCATCACATTGTAAAGATGGGTGATTTAAATTACATTGGGATCTAGTATCAGAAGATAGTCTTTAAGCTCACTTGACATTTTTACATTATTTTTCAGAATGAGACTGTCCAGTTTTGTTAGGAAGAATGTTTACCCTTCCCCTTGGCCTCTTGGGAATCCCTGTCTTTTGCTAGGATTCAGCTATTGCACCACCTTCTGTGGGCAGCCTTTCCACGTTCACTGGGAAGGCTGTCTCCCTCTCCCCCTCCCTTGAACTTCTCATGTTTATTCATTCTCATTTATATAAATGCTGTAGCCCCTCCTCCCCCAGGGAAGTGTAACCTTTCTGTGGGCAGGGACTCTGAGATTTTCTTTTTCTCTTGATAAAATTATTTTTATTTTGGTCTTTTTACCCCTAGAGCCTAGGATAGGACTTGGCATGCAGTGGCTACTTAATAAATTTATGTTGTATTTTAACAGGAAAATGGGCTATACTGTATCACTAGGAAGGTGTGAGTTGGGGGCTAATTATTGCAAAGAGCGAAGTTGCCTAATTCGAATGGGTTTTCAAGAGCACAGTGAGTTTAAAAATCAGGAAGATTCTGATTTCATTTCTGATCTTTTTATAACTGAGAGTAAGAGAAAAAGCAATGTGCCCAGAATGTTCAGAACATTTGATCGTGAGCCTTGGCTCTCCTTATTGAGAAAAGCATTTCAGTGTCATTTGGAAAAACAAATAAACAAACATACATTTTAGTAGGGGAGGGGAGAAACTCTCTGAGTTAAGGTGAGTGAAAATATGGAAAGGGTGATTCTTCAACCCAGTGAGACCAGGTTTGTCATATTGTTTTTGAAACAATAAAAAAAGAAAGGAAAGAAAAGCAAAAGCAGATAAAAGTTCCATATAGAAAGCAGAAAATAAATGACTGAGAATTAAGGATAGGCTGGGGGAATTTCCTCCTTGAAACTGAATGAGCTGTAGTCACCAGGGATTAAAGGTAGCCTTTACTGAGCCCAAAGGTGGCCTGGAGGGAGCCTTTCATTAGCTATATTCATGATCTCAAGATCATCCCATAAAAGTGAGTCGTGCCCATTATTAAGCCTGCTGGTCTGTGTGGGCAAGGCTCCCTGACATCATTGGTCTTGCCCAGATACATGGTGTCTCAAAGGCCTTGGTGAAGCTCTTAGCCATTAAAGCTGTCTTTACTCTATACAATGCCTTGCACACAGGAAATGCCTGATAAATGCTTGATAAATGCTGACCATCTGAAGGGACTTCATGCTTAGTTTCAGCCTGTCCAATACCGAAATTTTGTCCATTCAGATAAAACACACACACACACACACACACACACACACACACAAATACACATGCACACAATTTTTGGGGGGGGATAGGTCTCCTCTTTCATGACATCATAAACTTTAAGAAATATTTTAGTTGGAGTGGGTGTTTTAGATCACTTCAATTCTTTTCTCTAGTCTCCTTTAGTAGGTGGTATAAAAAATTATCTGGTTCAATTTCAGTTATTTCAAGCAGATGACTCTGAGACAATATTGATATAGTTTTACAATATTGAACTTTCCAAAACAAGAAAACAGAGTCTCCAGGGATTAGAGTTATCAAGTCAGTCATAATCTCTTTAATTATTCAAACAATAAAACACTAAAATGTTCAGGTTCTTTTTTTTTTTTAAATTTAGCTTGCTTACTTTACTTCCCCAGAGGGCTGCCCTTTCCTAAAGGGACTTTTGCTTCTTAGTAGTCAGCTAATAGTCCAGAAAATAGTCAGGTGGCTCTCACCTGTTTGAGAAAATGTTTCTAATTGCCTGCTGAATGCCAAGGTGCTGGGACATACTTTATTTTTGGTCCCTTATTTCCAAGTGCTTGATCTGTGCCAAACTCGTGATAGCCAATGATGGCTGTGCGCTCTCTATTCCGTAACTCTTTCCTTAGTACATCTGTACTTGGTCGATCATTAATGTTTGTGTCCAGCACAAATGTACCCAGCTTGAACTTCACTAAGATTTTTGGGTCACTCCATATATTTGTTTGTATGTATGTTGTGGTTAACCACCAAACCAGGCGAATATGTGTGGTTACAAAAAGTTGCTAAAATTATAGATTGTTTTCTTATTTGCCTCTCTGTTATCAAGGCAGATGATCCATAATTAACCATAATTATGATTAACCATAATTCAATCAGCAAACATTTGTGAAGCACTTGCTACATGCCAGTGAAAGGCGATGGGGACAAAAAACTATGACAGTCTCTGTCCCCAAAAGCTAATGATCAGAAGCAATTGAGTAGGCTGAGGTGTGGGTTGAGTCTTAATTTATTCTGAGGTGTGAAAAATCATAGAATAACAAAATGCCTGAGCTAGAGGGGACCTTGAAGATCATCTGGACAAAACTCTACTTAGCTAATTAGGAAACTGAGTTCCCAAGAGAGGAATAAAACAGACCGAGGGCACACAGGGGACTAGTGACCAAATGAGGTCTATGATCCCAGTCTCTTGACCCTGAGGTCAGTGCAGCCTCAATCACCCCTATGAGAATCAAATATGATTCATTTATGACTGGCTAGCAAAATGGCCTCATCATGGCAACATCGATTACTGAAGTGACTAGCTTTGTAAATAGAAACAGAAGCAGAAATATAATTAATATACTACCTCCCCTGCTTAGGTTTGTGCCATACATTCAGTTTTTGTTTGTTATCAGCAGCTCCAGGCATGAAATACCAAGTCGGTGATACACACCTTCCTGAGATGCCTCTCCCCATGACGCGTTTGTAATAACTGTTGTTCAACTGTAGAGATATGGAGGAAAATTAGAAATGAGAAACGGGGGGAGGGGGGACATTTGGCAGGTTAAACTCCAAGTTGTTTTTCTTCCTCGTTTCTTATCTTAGGCCTAAAAGCATTTCTTTTTTCAATAGCAAAAATATTGTAAACCTTCTTTTTCACCTCAAAGCAGGTTGCAGGGTCCTCTGTTCTTTGTAGGGCTTTGTGATACCTTTCAGATTTCAGTCATTTAACAAGGAAACATTTTCAGTCCTGGACCTATTAGTTTTTTAAAGTTGATCATCTTTTAAAATGTTCTAGCTTTTCTCTTCCCCTCCCACAGCAATCAAAAGACAAAGCCATAATGGATATGAACAAAACCTAGGGTGGTTGAGGGTTTAGAGACTCCAGGGAGTTTATCTTGTCTGACTGTGGCAAAGTGTGGGAGTATAAGAAGTCACTTTTTGTCCTTTTACATTCCTCCATTTGTTAGTAATTGCCAAAGTTCAAGGTCTTTCTCTTGTCAGTTGCTGCCCCACCCATACATTTGCAAATCATTTTTGAGAGGTGCTTGGGCTAAAAGTTGCACGACCCTGTGGCCAAGTTACTGAAGAACTTCCTGGAATTAGCTCTGCTCGCCCTTGGATGACACATTAAATCTGAACTCTGTCTATGTCACTGTACCAGGGAACCACCAGGAACCCAGGGTCACCTTCACGGCATGGTGAGAAGGATTCTAATGGATACCCTCCACTCTATTGACCAATCACTCTATCCTTTTCTGAGATGGGGTATCGTGTAATGGATAGAGAGAGGTGTGTTGAAACCAGGATGATCTGGGCAACTAAGTTAAGCCCTCAGTAGGCAGCTCTATAAAATGTTCAGCTGCAGAGAACATGGCAGCCTACCTTGGGAGAGGAAGAGTCCTCAACTAGATGTTTTCAATATGAGTAAAATCGCAGGTTCGGGACCTATCCTCATCCTAATCTGTGCCTGCCATTGTCTTAAGCATTGGGGATACCACAACAAAAAGTAAACTATTCCTGCCCTCAAGGGCTCACGTTCTATGGGATTCTCTGATCAATAACATTGGGAAACTGAGTTTATATTCTTAGATGAGAGGAGTGTTGATTTGGGATACATGTAAAATCTAGAACTTTTAAAAAATGTAACTTAAAGAAGCCCTCTGATTTTCCTATGATTTCATCATCTTCTTTTAGCATTGTTCATTCCTGTATTCTTCTATAGTCATGAATTCACTTTTCTTCAAGTCCCAAACATTGGGGAATTGAGGGGGTCTCATTTTCACTGTCTTAAAAGTGCAGAAGTCACAATGCCATTGTGTAACATACCATAGACAAAAGGAGCTCCAACCCCCAGCCAAGAGAGTTATTCAGTACAAATTGTAGTGACTCTATGGGTTCCCGGACCAGTCCCTTTTATTTTACAGCTTAGGTCCAGTTTTGTGATATGGGGATGGGGACTAAGGGGTGGATGGTGGGGAGAGAGAGCTGAATTCTGCCTCTGGAGAAGGAAAGCACCACAGAATGAAGGCCAGTGTTGATGAGCCAAGCTCTGGACAGTAGAAAAGTTAAGGAGGTAGGCCTGGTGGGGGTTGTTGGTGTGGGAAAGGATGCTCTGTTTAAAAAAACAAGAGCAAATAGAATCCCCGTTTTGAGGCCACTCACCTTCTCTGACAACTGAAGGTCATGGAACCTCACTGTGAGGCAGTAATGGGGAAACCATCGTCAGACTGGACTCAGGAGTCCACCATGCTATCTCATTCCTCTGCTGCTTGGAGCGGTCCAGGCTGGTATCACCTGTTGAGTAGAGGGTTTAGTTACTGGTTGGGGTGGAATAGGAGCAGGAGGAGAATGCTTGGTCAGGTAGATGGTGGAGGAGATCCTTTTGAGGTTCAGCTTATAGTCCATGAAGCTTCCTGAGCTCTGAAATTCCATGGTCCTGAGATTCGAGTCAATGTTTTTAGCCATAGTGCTTTTCTTAGTCTTTTCTCTGTCCCTTCTGTGTCCTTTTCCTCTTTGAAATGTTTCAAACATTGATCCTTGATTGTCTTTAAGAGATGGCACCTCTGGCAGACTTTTGTGCTATTTATTGAGTCAAATCCAATCCTTCTTTGCATTGTTGTTTTGCCAATCTTTTTTTTTTTTTTTTTTTTTTTTTGGCAATTGGGGTTAAGTGACTTGCCCAGGGTCACACAGCTAGTAAGTGTCAATTGTTTGGTCTGAGGCCATATTTGTCAATCCTTTTCAAGAAATGTTTATTCAACCTGCTCTGGAACTCCCCTATCAGGTACTGGAGATACAAAGATAAAAAAGAAACAGTCTTTGTCCTCAAAGAGTTTACATTTTACTTGGGGAAAGCATGCTCCCAGATCAGTAGATACTAACTATGTGCAAAGTAGTGTTGGGAATCAGCTATGACCTCCCGATGGGGTAATCACTGAGCGCCTTTGGAGAAAGTTGACCTGAGGGTTAAAGGCCACCAGGTGGTCAGGTGCTGAGGCATTGGAGGACACATCGGTGGATCTCCCTGCCATTGGCAAAACTGTGGAGATCAATAATACCAATGTCAGCCCATCTGTTCCATTTACATGGCGTCTCTCCTGGGGGGTGACCTGGGGCTTATCTGGCTCATTGTGCTTCATTGATTTTGCCATTTTGTGAGGTAGATGATATGGCCCACAACTTTATATTTCATTCCATTCCATCGTAGAAGAACAGCCACAAAAAAGAAGAAGAAAATCCATCAGAAAACATTGTGTTCCTATAGCAATGATCCTCAATCTGAGGAAACTTGTAGATCTTAAAGGCTTTTGAGTGTTAAAAAATGGGGCAGTGCCAGTGGCCGCCATGTATGTGTGTGGGTTGTCAATCCTGCCTTCTCACCACAGCAATAACTCAAGAACAGGAGCTTGCCAGGTAACATCAGTCCAAAGGATTATTTTAGCCCCTCAGTTTAGGAGAAACAGCAACAAACTGAAAAGTCACCCAACTCTTTCTTCCCCTTCCCTGTCTCAGCAAGCTGCCTGAGAGAGAAGAGAATAATAAAATCATGCTTTGCTGATGTCTGTGTAGAAATGAGAGTTTACCACATCCCGTAGCAGCGAGCAAATACACACAATTACTTGCAAATTTCTCCAGTGTTGGGACTTATAAATCTCTGCCTAAACCTCGTCAACTGGGAGTTAGGTTTGCCTTCCTGCAGCCGCGGAGCTGGGCCTTTGTTCTCTGCTCAGCTCAGCTCAGCCTGGAATAATTCAGAAACACATTAGATAGATCGCTGGTCCCCAAAGGCATCATGGAATAACCTTCACTCCCTGCCGTAGGGAAATAAGCCCAATCAGAGTTCGGGCAGATTTCTCGATTAAACAAAGGCCTAACTGTGCACAAATTGAACCTCACAATTTGTAGAGAGGCCACCTTAGAAATGTCTTGCAGATACATAGCTGCTTTTTTAAATCAGGGCAGCAGAGCTGTCCATGTCAGAATGTCGCCGGGGGTTTCCCAGAGCTCAGCAATTAGCATCCTTGAAAAATTAAGTGGAAAGTTGCCTTGCTCTTCAGCCTCGGTTGGGGAGAAGCATGAAGGAGAGGCGGGTGGTGTCAAACACAGTCCGAAATCCCCCTTTATTCACTCCGGGTTTAACTCAGGCCAGCTGGCACCTGTCCAGAAAGCCTTTGAGGTATCAGTTTTTATTCCTGTAGATTTCATATCAGGCATCCAAAAGGGAAGAAAAGTCATCACCTTTGATATTGTCATGACTTTGCGTGCTCTTCAGTCAAATTATTTAATACATCAGATTCTGGCTCGGGTGTCGGGCCTGGTGGAGGCATCTAGCGTGCATTCAGACTGAGGTCTTTGGGAGATTTCTTGTAGCTCTCTATTGATTGAAAACAACACTCATGCCAAGCCCAGGGGGAAAAAATGCCATATTTTGATGAATGGTTGTATTAGGTGGCAGGGCTGGGGACACCGGGACCTTGGGCCACATTTTACTCGCAGTTATTTTGAACCTGAAGCTTCCGTTGCCAGAAATCTCCCACTCTGACACTGGGCTTAGAAACAAGTCACCTCTAGGAGAGCTTTCCTTTCAAGTGAAGATCACTTCTTTCTCTTTTTTTTCTTTTCCTGAATCTGAGAATCATGTCTATGCTTCGGCCCGAGCCGGTGACCTCACTCCCCAGCTAATTAGCCAGATCTTCGTTCGAAGCTTAGCTAACCACACAAGGATGCTATTATGCATGGCTCGAGACACTGGAGAATTTCGGATTCTGTTTTCATGAAAAGAAACGACAGCCCCCATGCCAAGACCTCTCTGGTCACACTCCCACTTTGATGTGCCTAGAAATCAATCGAAGCAATCATGGGGAGTTTGGATTTGATTTAAAACCTGTTTTTCTTTGTCTTTTTCTTCTTTTCAATCTCAAGGCCCCCGTTCAAGGAAAAAGGAGAGACTTTCTAGAGTTAGCTCCTGCAGCTGTCTCATAAATTCCCCCAAATGGTTCCCTCTCATGGCTCCGTGCTCTGGTGACAGAAATGGCAGCTAGATCCCGCAATTGTAATTTCAAAATACTGAGTGGGCCCCGGGGGGCTTTGGGAACCATCCAGGTTCTGTTAGTGACTGTTGTGCGGTGTCAGTGACCTGAGAAGCCGGGGCTGGACGCCCACACCGAGCACTTAGTGCTCTTAACAGAAACTCGGGGACTAGTGAAGTTGGTTTATTGTTATGACCACAGACACTATAGCCTCCTAGAGGTGAGGAAAGCTAGACGACCTCGCAGAGAGAAAAAATCGAAGGATGCATGCAAAGAGATAGGATCAGCCTGCACGATCCCCCATTGAGAGCATTAAGCATTAAATGGGGCAAGAGTATTACAAAACAGCATGTTGTGTTTTAAATTAAAGGGAGGAGGAGGAGGAGGAGGAGGAAGAGGAAGAGGAAGAGGAAGAGGATGAGGAAGAGGAAGAGGAAGAAGAAGAAGAAGAAGAAGAAGAAGACTCAATTAAAGCAGAATTCATTTTGTCTTTTGCTCTGTTTGATAATTGACAGAAATTTCTCCCAGTTCTCACCTGTCAGGTATCCATGAGGCGTGCTTTTTTTTTTTTTTCCAGACTGCATCTATTCAAGTTGAAGGCTAGAAATTTCTCTTCGCAGTTAGAATCCACATTTACTTAACCGTAGAATCCTCCTCTTGCCAAGAGATACGGTGCCTGTGGGGGAAACAGTGGCCACTAGGAGAGACTGCAGCTGTTGGGAAGACAGGACCAGTAGGAGAAGAGCAGCTGTCTTCAAAACAGAGCACGTCCAGGCATTCGCACAGCCAGGAGAGCAGGAAAGCCCTGGCTTGGTTTTCCTTTCAAATGGCATTTAGATGTGCACCAGATACACATTCATCACTTTAATCTAAACTCTACCGTAAATTAGCGCGTCTAGCCTCTGAGATCATACACTTTCACCCAAGTGCACTAATGTGACTTGGCAGCTCCCAACGCCAGCATCGTTTGCTCCATTCGACAGCGAGGCCAGACATCCTGCAAGGCAAAACTGTTTTCAGTAATGAATTGTACTTCTTGAAAGCCGGAGGTTTCTGACTCTGGGGTCCATACCTACTCTGGGGATGCAAGGCTGCCCCCAGAGCAGGGATGGTGGCCACCTGAGAGAATAAGGCTAGAGATGTGTGCTGAGATCAGCGGCACGTCGTTGAAAGTAAACTGAGGATGAGGGCTCAGTGAGCATCTGAAATAACTGTGACATCAGCTGTGAGATGGACGCTGGTGCAGTGGAGAGAGTGTTGGGCGTGGAGTCAGGGAGACCCGAGTTCAAAACCTGCTTCATGCACTTATTAGCTGTGCGGCCCTGGGCAAGTCACTTGGCCTCTTTCAGTCTCAATTTCTTCATCTATAAAATGGGGATAATAATAGTATTTACCTCAAAGTATTCTTGTAAGGATCTAATGAGGCAGATCATAGGTGTAAAGTACTTTGCAAACCCCAAAGCACTACATAAATGCTAATTGTCATTAATAATAATCATTTATTTTTATTAAAGCTTTGCTGTCAGGTGGATGATTATGAAATAAAGGACTTTTATTCTTTGAGAATTGAGATTAAAACCTTGATTAAACAATTTTAAGATGTGTTCACGGGATCAAAAATTTATCTTCTTCCTCTCCTCTCCTCTCCTCTCCTCTCCTCTCC
>NW_020954595.1:9245351-9308450 GCF_900497805.2 Vombatus ursinus | reverse complement strand
CTCCCTCTCCCTCTCCCTTTCCCTTCCTCCCTTCCTTCCTTCCTTCCTTCCTCTGCCCTAGTCAGATTATACCTGGAGTGTGTATGGAGTGTGCCCCACTTTGGGGCACCATGTTGACAATCGGAGAGCTTCGGGAGGACGGTGCCCCAAGGGCCATTTCCTCAGGTGCTCCAAGGAATCCCGAGGCATCAGGCCTCTTCTGGCGCCTCTGACCCTGGGACCTCTTTGCCACGTGCCCTATGAGTGGCTGCCCCCTCCCTTCTCTCGATCGGCTTCTCTTTTTATTCCTGAGGTGCTACACTCTGCCAGGTCTCAGCCTTCCTTGCTCTCTTCCTTCTCTGGTTCCTCCTTTTCCCTAACATTCTCTCCTCTAGAGTCATGACCCCCAGTAGATGATAAACACTAGGGATTAGTGTTCCTATTAGATATATTAGTGTTTGCATTACATACAGCTGATTTAAGCATTGTCTTACCATCATTGATCAATTAGGATTTATTAAGTGTCTGCTGTGTGATAACCCTACCTGGGGCAGCAAAGATAAATAGATTGCCCTCACAGAGCTCATGTTCTATTGAGGGAAATACCTGGTGCATTCATTTTGCACATACAAAATCACCGTGAAGTCTTTTTTGGTGGGAGGCCCCTGGCCACTAAAGACTTCATGGAAGAGACAGGGATTCTAAGAGAGACAGAAGGGAAAAGGAAGGGAAATCTAGGTGTTATTTGGGGGAAGTTTGAGAGATGGCGTGCCTAGCCCAGTGCTCTGCTCATAGTGCTTAAATGTAATTGGATAGAATGGAATCATGGGGTCCAGTTGCTCCCACCTTGTGGGGTTATGGAGTTATTACAAGGGGATCTGAGTCAAGAAGTCTGAATTCAAATTTGGCCTCACACACTTAATAGCTGTGTCACCCTGGGCAAGTCATTTAACCACTCTGCCTCAGTATTCTCATCTGTAAAGTGGTGGAGATAATAGCACCTACCTCCCAGAATTATGGTGAGAATCAAATGAAAGAAAGTTGATAAAGTGCTTTGAAAACTGTAAAACTTTACATAAATGCTAGTAGTTATTATTCTGTTTAATAGTAGAAGTAGCAGCAGCAGCAGCAGCAGCATGCTTTTCAACATTTCAAGGGGCAAAGTAGATTGAAGAAGAGGATTGTGTAAGAAACTGAAAATCTGTTACATACAGATTTTAAAAAAAGAAATATGTTACATTTTACAAGCTGTTAATAAAATTGCTTTGTGTATGACTTCTTTAAATTTTTTCCTTCTGTGCATTATTAATGCTCTTATTAACGTCCATCACTACCCACCAACTTACTCCCTCAACCCCTAGCAAAGACCCCCTTTATAACTAATATGTATAGTGAAGCTAATAATAATAATAATAATAATAATAATAACAATAACTTAACATTTATATAGCTCTTTAAGGTTTGCAAAACATTTTACAAATATGATCTTATTTTGTCCTTACAACTTTTCTGGGAGGTAAGTGCTGTTGTTTTCCTCATTTTACAAGTTGAGGAAACTGAGGCAGCCAGTGGTTAAGTGACTTGCCCAGGGACATACAACAAGTAAGTATCTGAGACAGGATTTTTAATTCGGGTCTTCTTGATTTCAGGTACAGTGCTCTATGCACCATACTGCCTACCTGTCTTTTTTCTGAGATTAGGTAAATGTGGTATGTAAAGAGCTGGCCTTGGAGCCAGGTTCGAATTCCACCTCTGACACATGCTGGTTCTTTGTCTTGGGACAAAGCCCTTAGCTTCTCTGCGTTCTAATCAACTTTCTCAGTCTTTAGGTTGTAAGGGCAGGTCTGAGCTGCCCCGTAGGGGCTGCCTCTCCCAGTGCATTCACAAGTCCAGACCATGCCTCATGTCTGATTCTATATGACTGGTCTACCACTTGGGCCAAGCGTTGGGTCTTTGCAGTTGTGATGGGCTGCGGCGTGTGTCAGCACGGCTTTCCCTTGACATTGTTATTGTGGCCATCATGTAAATTATTCTCCTGCCACTGCTTATTTCATTTGGCAACATGCCATGCAAGTCCTGCCAAATATGCTGAATTTCTTTTGATGCCCCCAAATCCCATTATATTTGCAGGTTATTCCTCAGCCTCTTTTCTTTCCAATTCTTCACCATAACAAAAAGTGCTGCTCTAAATATTCTTATATGTATGGGTCCTTTCCCTCTGGCCTTGACCCTGACCTTGGGGGTTATGTGGCAAAGTAGTGACATCATTGGGTCAAAGAGCGTGTGTGCTCTAGTGACTTTGGGGGCATCATTCCCAGTTGCTTTCTGGAATGGCCGGGTCAGTTCACTCTCTACCGTCAAGGTCTGGAAAGTCAAAGATATTTACCAGTCACCTCTATTTTAAAGCTGAAAATACACTGCCACAGTGGGGAATGGGGAGCACTCAAAAAGGCTGGTAGTTTTGATAAGCAATGGGATTAGGTGATCTTTAGGCCCATGGCACCCTGGGCTTTGGGGGTTCTAGCTGCTGGTCAGTTCTGCTTCATTTTTTTCTTGTGTCAGCTGTATCATAAGGATTCATGGGCTTCCTTAAGGCTGGAACGAATCCATTTCTCCATCCAGCTTTCAAGTTTCCCTTCTTTACTAGGACTATTCATAAAGGGTTGTAAGGGAGAGGGACTTTTCCTCAAGGAAAGGGAAGGAGAATGGGTATGCATTTATTTGGGACCTACTATGTGTTGCACACCATGTACAAAGATCATCTCATTTTCTCCTTACAACAGCCCTATTGTTGGCCGTCTCAGGCATCTTTGGGACATAGTGTTGGCACAGTACTGAAGTGGCGGTCATCTTAAGGCCCTGGCGTTGGTGACTGAGGAAAATCTTTTATGGATAAAAAGAAAAAAACCGGTATTCATAGCCTTCCGTTTACTGCCAGATTTTCCAGCTCCTTGTAGATCTCTGCCCTGAGACACATAGCTCCAAGGTAGGCAGCAAGATGGCTTTCCCTATCAGTAGGAACCTCTTCATCTGCTCTTGGGTCCGTTGGGAAGCCTCTCGTCTGATGGAATTCTGCCTGTCACACTGTGCAGATTTCTCCTTGCCAGGCCCACTTCAGACCTGCTACTTTTTGTTCATTTCATTTCCCTGTTGCCTCAGGAGAGTTTCCTATAAAATGCTGACACGTTGTTGGGCTTGGAACCGTCCCTGTCTGCACTTCTAATTTAGGGGCTTCAAAATAACAGCATATTATCATCTGATTCATTGAATCTGTCCATGAAATACCCCTCCTGGGCAGTGTTGTTCTGGTGGTACCCTGACTTGTAATCAGCCAAAACATTAATTATATCTTCAGCTTTGTGATGGTGCCCATTATACAGATGAACAGGATGAAGAGAAGGGACTGCATTGCCTTTGGGAAAATAAAAAGTCCTTTTAATGAGCCCAAGACTGCTTGAAACAAGCAGACCTGTGCTTTTAATGCCAATATGCTGGTGTTATCGTATGACTAGGAGTCAAGGAATAATGCAGTCTCTGAAGAAATGAAATTGGGGATCACTGAGGAGGTGATGGTGAACTCATGGTGGGCATGAGCTGGTTCAAGTAAGGACTTCTCCAGGCATAATGGAATAAAAGGAGGTCATCAAATAGCCAGGTCCCTGGGGAGAGAAAAGATGGCTGGTCATTGAGTCGGAGTAAGAGATGGCCAACAGCTAGCCCCTGTGCTCTGGCAGTGTTCTTGTTATGTCAAGAGAAGGTGAAGAAGGTCTCTAGCATGTTGAATGAGAAATTTATCTGAAGTAATAGACAAGAGTTTTGGGGTGGGGTTGGGATTGCCATCCTTGGAGGAAAAGCTCCCATGAAGAAATTGAAGAGCCATTGGGCCACTGGGGCATTGAGGTGCGTGACCAAACGCCATCATTATTTTTGTATTTCTTTGGCATGGTAAGTCTTGCAGAATACTTGCTTCCAAACAACCTTCTGAGGTGGGTGCCATGTTGTGCATGAGTGGGCATGTCTAACATTTTTTGAGCTCTTCTATTCATAGATAGGGCCAGTGTTTAAAGTGACTGCCACTTGGAAAATGGGTTAGTCTGCCCCAGGGGACAGAACAAGGAACAAGGAAGGAGAAAGGAAGAAGCATCTACATAGTGCCTACTGTGTACCAGACACTATGCGGAGCACTTTAAACATGTGACCTCATTTGGCTGGTGGCACAGTAGATGGAGCACTGGGTCTGGAGACAGGAAGACCAGAGTTCAGATCAGGCCTCAGGAACTTCCTGGCTGTGTGACCCTGGGCAATTCATTTTACTTCTGTCTGCCTCAGTTTCCACAGTGAAAAATAGGGATAATAAGAGCACCTCCTTCTCAGGGGTGTTTTGAGAATCAAACATGATACTGTTTGTAAAGTGCTTAGCCCAGTGTCTGACACACAGTAAGTGCTTCATAAATGCTTGTCTCCCTCCTTCCCCTATTGGCATAGATTTCAATCACTCCCTCCGTGTTTTATTTTATTTTTTTAATTAAGGTGTTTTTTAATGAACAAAACATCATTTTTCTCTCCTTCTTTCTCCCTTCTGCCAATTGAGATAGAGAAGGAAATCTTATAAATAAGTAGGCATAGTGGGGCAAACAAATGCCTACATTGGTCATGCCCACCCAAAATGTGTTTCCTCGATAGACTCACGCTGCATCCATCCCTCCATCCTTCTCACTCTGTCCCCCTCCCACCCATGCACTTCTGCCCAGCATCCTGGAGGAGGGCCTTGGTCCTTCTGTGTGTTTTCTTTCTCTTACATTTTCCCCACTTGCCTGGCTCTACTCCTCTTTACGGTCACTTAAGCCGTTGGTTGAGACAGTTTCTCATCACTCCCCAGGAATATCATTAGTTCTAGGTGGCAGCCAGCTCATTCCTCCTTGGGATCTTTGCACCCCTTTAAGGGTGCCTGCAGGGTGGATTTCTGAGATCATGGGGAGTTTTTAGCGCATTTGCTGCTATATAGGCTCTCCAGAGAAGATGGATGTGATAGATATGGGCTTTTCTAGTGTAGGGTCATTAAAAGGGCTCCATCAATTCCCAAGCCCAGGCTAGCCCTCTTTCCTCCTCCTGGTTTAATTTGAGTTCAGCTCCTGATTCATTTAGGTGGTGTCCTTAGAATTAGTCTAATGTGGGTTCAGATCCTGCCTCTAACACATACTGGCCATGTGATCCTGAGTGCATTACCTAAACTCTCACTGTCCCAAGAAGCTCTCAAAGACTAGAAGTTGGTGAAGAGTTCTCTGGCTTCATCAGAGGAGGCAGGTTCCTTACTGCAACCTTCCTGTACCAGGAAAATCCCAGGTGTAGATCACATCCCACACATGTGGGTGTGAGTGTCTAATAGCTGACATCATTTATATGGTGCTTTCAAGTTTGCAAAGCACTTTAAGTGTTATTATTATTACCACCCTGTGAAAACATGTCCTCGTGTGCCTGTCCAAACACACGTAGATGGACTAACTCAGTGGGCTGCCCGTCCATTTTCATGGTATTATCTGAGCTCCATGTGCTTTTCATCCATTTTGCTTTCTACATATTGATGGTTAAATCATTCTCTTTTATTGAGAAGCTTTATCATAAACCTGGGCTTTAGTACACAAAAATCAGAGAAAATCTGCATTCCTAGTGGGGTTTCTGGGCCCCTCAAAGGAGGGTAAATTGAGTCTTTGCCAAAGTGACCTCACATCTTTTTCTTGAGAATTGTCCTCCAACAGCAGGCTTTGCCCACTTTGTGTTTTCGACTTGCTCAGGCAAAGGCTTCATCGAGAAGGTTGAACCCGAGGGGTAAAGACAGGCAGCAGGACAGAGATCTCTTTCCTTCTCAGTGAGACAGTCTCACTGGACTTAAGTGCAGGTCTCAGCTCCCCAGCCCCCTTATTTTTCTCAGCAAAAGTGAGAACACCCAGATATTTGGAAACATCTGGATAATTGGCTGCTTTTTTTCTCTCGATTTTTATTTTTCCTTTTTGCTTTTTCATCTGAATGTTTGGCAACATGTAGACACAGCCTGTTTACAATTACTGGTAGGTCCTATGAGTTTCCACGCCTGTGCACCGTGCAGCTACGATGTGTTGGGGTTATAAATACTGCGAGCAAATTTACAAAACACCAACACCTAAAATTGTTTGGATTCCTGATCTTCTTGCCGGATGAATGAATTCCTCCTCCTCTTTTTCTTGGGCGTGCAGACGAGAAGAGTAACAAAATATATTTTAAAAACAATAATCCAGTGCTCTATGGACTATGCTTGTTATTAAAAACCAAAATCCCTGCAAATCTGCCACTGGGCAGTTTGCGAGCTTGGAGTTGGCCTTATGCTAAATGTGACCAGTGAGGTGACTCTGCCGATCCACTTTTGCCATTTCTTCTGGGGAGAGGGAGTTCTCCATCCTCTGAGTTGTGGCTTTCTTTCCCCCTGGAGCTGGGAGGAAATCCATCCCCCACGCCCACCCATTCACCCAACCTTGGACGGGCTCCAGCTTCCCTCCATTTTTTCTCATCTGCCAGGCCTGCTCTGCCTGAGGCTGCCCTTCCCCCTCTCTCCCTGGCCAGCCTCCCGCCCCGCCCCTTCCCTTCCCCCTGGGCGGTTGCCCGCCGAGCTCCACCACGGGCAGCAACAAGTGGGGGGATCTGAAAGGCTTTGCTGCCATGTTTTCGTGAGAGCCCAGACTGCTCTTGCGTGACCACTTTTCTGGCCCTAAAGCCTCAGCCTCCTGGGCTCCTCGGCTAGATGGGCATGCCCATGTTTACCGATGGGCTGCTGTTGCTTGTCTGGGTTATAGCGCTATCCTTGTGTGTGATTTAAACAAAAAAAGGAAAGGGAAGGAAAGGAAAACTCTTGGCTGGCCTTCATTACTGTGTCAAAAAGATGCCCATTCCTGGTGGGGTAGGGGTGAGAGAACGAGAAAGACAGACAGAGAGAGGGGAAACAGGCCAACCCCGTCAAGCCTTGGCCGAGCCCAGAAGCTGCTGGAGACTTCCAGAAGCCAAGCCTTTGCCCAGCCCTCTGTCTTAGCTTGTTTGTCTGCAAGAAATGCTTGTCTTGACTGCAGTACCATTGCATCCTAATTCCTGAAGTGTAGTAGGGTTGAGGGCTGCGGCGTGGCATGTCTCTGAGTGTCGTGAAGCTGGGCACTGAGAAATCCCTGTACTGAAGAGCCCCAGGGCAGGATTCTCAGCCCGAGCAGCCTGCAAGGAAGTTCCGGGCACTTGCTCTGCTGCTAGGGTCCGAGGAGGAGCTGGGATCAGAGGGGCCCCCATTAATCAGTCCTGGCAAGGATCTTTAAACTCCTTCATTTTATAAACCAAAGTCTAGTGAGGTCACTCCACTCGCCGAGGTCTCACAGCTGCAGGGGTGCCCAGAGAAGCTGCCCCAGCATTGGCCAGGTGAGGAATACTTTGCTCCCCAGGTTCACACCTCTCTCTCATACCCTTCCTAAGGTTTGCTTGACTTCAAACCTGTACATAAAATAGAAGGTTGTGAGAGAAACTTTCAGGGACCAAAACACCAACTCCAAGTTTAGATATTTCCAGAAAACCAAGCTGCCTTACTTGTCTTGAGGGGTTTCTGGATTCTGATTCATGGCCCACGTGTGGACTTAGCCACAAACTGTGACCATCTTGGGATGTCAATCAGAAGTGATGTTTGTGGCCTTTCATCCCACCAGTTGCTGAAAAGGACACCCCTCTTCAGACATCCCCAACCCTGGTTCCCATCCGTCCCTTTGTGCCAGAACCGAGAGGGCCCACAAAGAAGTCAGGCAGGGAGATAAAGGTGCAATATTTAACCTCAAGAGATTGAGTGACATGCCAAAGATCACACAGCAGCCGTGGGGGCAGGATTGGAATGCAGAGCTCCTGCCTCAGTGAGAGCGCTCTTTCTTCCACTGATGAGCGGCTGGGCCTCTCTCCTGCATGCATTCCTTGTCTGTCGCCCTCTAACTGTTCAGCTGCTGTCACAAGAAAACAAACTCAGGCTGCTCATTCCTCAAAGAAGCTCCTGATCTCCCAAACCCTCAGGAGAAATAGAGGCCCAGAGCTGCTGGAATATGGTGTCATCCCAGCATTCATTGTACCGGACAGACAAGGAAAGGGAGCAAGTCCTTGATCGTCAAAGGAAGCTGGCGTGTGCCCCGGCTGCTGTCGGGAGGGGCCAGGCTGCTCAGGCCCTGGGTGGCCTGCAGAGCCCTTGAACTTGCTGTAAGCACTGCTGAGTTGCACCAAGGTCTGTTGGGTCAAGGGGAAGCCAACCCCTCAGTCACGCTTTCAGCCTCAGAAGAATCCAGCCCTTACCTCTCAGAGCAGCCCATTCCCAGGTGATAAGGCACCTGTCAGAGACCTGAGGCATTCCACCTGAGGCCCTGCTCCAGATGCCAGAGCTCGACCTCTCTGACTTAACCAGGCACAAGTTACAGGGTTCTGCAGAACTCTGGGTTGGATACCTCATTCTTTAGACCTTGTGTTTTCCCCTAAAGGGGTGACATACTATTGAAGTAAAATGTTTGAGTCTATGGATGAAAGGAACCGAACAAATGAAAAAAAGGTGGGTGATGATGATGGCCTCAAATAAAAAGGAGGCTCACTGCATCCCCTAGGCCTGGAACTTCCTCCCCCCTCCTCCACCTCCCCACTGGTCATCACCAACAGTCCCCATGTGCAAAAGAAGGAAAGAGGATGTGGGAGAAGAGGCTGAGGGGGGATCCCCGTCTGCTGAAAGGATGAAGCAAGGTGATCGGTGGGCATCGCCTGGGCTCTTGGGGGGATACAGTGAAGCAGCATGGGTGGTACTTGCAAGCCCTAAAGCACTCTGGGAATGGCAGCTTTTAGCATCGTCATCATCATCATCACTTTCCTTCCCCTCCCAGGCTGTCGAGAGCCCTCATTTGTCCCTGGCTTCTTCAGCGCCCAGGGGTGCACTGGAATCAGTGCAGCATCTGGGCTCCCTACCCAACCATGCTCGGAGGGTACTTTGTACGCTGGACAGGACGAAATCCCTTGCCCAGCTATAGCAAGGGGGCTACCAAGAAGGGAGGCTGGGAAATATTAGGGTTGGAAAAGGAATAATTAAATTTTTATCTCTTTTCACATTGCATTCATTTCAAGGCAATGAACTTAGAAAGAAATTTATTTCTAAAGGATTTGCAAAACAAGCCTATAACCCACACTTATAAGTCAGTCAGCTGGCATTGTCCCTGGGAAAGATGTTTTACAACCCCCCCCCAGCTAGATAATCCGCATCTCTAAGATGGGCGTGGGCAAGGTCGGCTGGCATCACCATGCTCTCTCTCCCTGCCCCCTAGTCATTTCTGCTCTTTGGCTGAGTTTAGGGAGTGGGACATCGAGGTCCTGATGCCAACTGCTCTCTGTCATACGTGTTGGAGCTCTCGCCTCGTAATCGTCCAAGGTGGAGTCGCTTTCTCTGTAAGAGGGGTGGGCACAGATGGGCTTCCGGGCTCCGAAGAGCCTCATGGCCCCTTGGATTAACGCCAGATTGTGAGGAGCTATAACAGCCAAATCAGAGTTTGTGTTTTAATGTAGGGGCAACAGGAGCCGTTGATAGTTCTTGAGGAGGGGAAATGATACGACGTAGAGAGAGGAGGGTTCAGGTCAGAGCCCAAACAAGAGGCACAGATGGGACCTAGGATTCGAGCTCTTCCCCATGGCCCAAACCTGTTCAAATGCTAGTGGGGATTTGGAGTTTGAGAAAATGAGGTGTTCTGTCATTCCACTGAAGCAAAATCACAACAACACTGATCGAACCTTTTCTTCTGGTTGTCGAGAGGAAGCAGTGACAGGAGCAGGCACGTGCTTGGGGGTCTCTGAATCTCCCCTCCAAGCTGACGATCTGCTGCCGCCAGCTCCCGTCTTCTTGTCTGTCCCCCTCCCTTTTTCTCAGTCATCCTTCCCCTTTGCCCTTCTCTCTTCCCTCCCCAATCCTCATCACACGCTCGGGGTCAGGCAGTAAATCAAGACACAGTTCGGGGAAATTGCAGGGTAAAACTGACCACAGCTTTTATTAAATAACCGTTTGGCCAGCCCCAGCCACAGCTGCTGGTTTGCCTCTTAAACCCAGAGCTAAACCTCCCCAATCCATCCCCTCCCCTCCCGCATCCTCAGCCTGGCCCAGGACCCACCCCAGGGTGAGGAAAGCCGCGTCTCATACACGCCATCACCATCTGGTAGCCAAGACCAGGCTGGAGGGAGACCCTGTGAGTCAACCCCTTTCCAGACTTGGGTTCTTTCCTTGGTAGAGATGATGCCTTTGCTTCTTGATCTGGGTTCTTTCTCTTACCCCGCCAGCTGTGCTGACCATGGATGCATGATGTGTGTAGGGTAATCATCAAACGTCCAGCATGGAGCTGGGCCTGGTAGGAAAGAAGGGAACATTCCAAGTGGTGGAATTTTGGAAGGGAGGCCTCCCTTTCCCCTCTGGATCTGGTGTCATGTCCCCATATGCCCGGCTACCGCCACTTGGGCTACTTTGGGTCATAACTCTAGAGCCCACTTCGCCCCTCCTCCCTCGGGTGTTGGTTGGGACCTCAGGAAAAGTCTCCCAGGCCCTGAGCCCCAAGAAGAAGGGCAGGGGGCCCTGACTTAACATGCTATCTTACGGTTTATAGACTTGCTCTGTTAGGACTTGATTAGACTCTGCATCACAGCAAACGCTTACATTCAGCTTTCATACAGTTTTAATTAGGGGCTTTCCTCTTTAGGGAGGGATGCAAGCCCTGAGTGCTCAGAAGCCTGAAATGGCTTCACATCCTACAGCGTCCAGCACATACGCCGAAGGGAGAATTGGGATGTCCCGAGGCGCCCAGATCCCTCCTAATATTTTCTCTAACTGAGGTCATTATTTCAAAAGTCCCCATCAAGGAGTAGGAAATGGTGAATGTAGGAGGCTTCAAACAGCAGTGCCTGTGAGCATCCTTCTTAGACAGCAGATGTGGACTTTAAAGTACCGCTTTGTGTCCTGGATAAAGAGGAGGCCACAGGGGAGGGAGGCTTGTATGCTGAGGCTGAGACTGGGGATGAGGGTGGGCAGTGTTGTTCTCCAAGGCCTAAGAAGTAGCTGTCTTCCACTGAGATTCTTCCTACCTTAGACAGGACTGTGGGAACTGGACAACTGGCACTGGCCTTTGTCCTGGTTCTGTGGCCAACAAGGGTCAGAGGGCAGGGTTATGCAGCCTGGGGCTGTGTCTGGTGGCTGTGGATATTAGCACCCTCCTGCCTGACAGATGGCTTCAGGTATTAGTGGCCTGATCCAAAGGTCACCCTAGACAGACTGGCAAGTGTGGCTCTGCATCCCAGTGCATTTTCTCCTTCCCTCAAGTTTTGTTAGCTAAGTGGTCAGCTCAGTTCCAGTTTGTCTTCGCTTAGAAGCCCTTGTTCACTTCTAGACCAAAGCTCCCCATGAACACGAAATCCTATCCAGGGTTCTTGCTTGGTTCCCAAAGAGGGCGTTTGTCCTCCTTCACTCTTTAGACTACTATAGGGAGAATGAAGGCCTCCGGGTCAGGAAAGTCCAGGTTTCAAATCCTGCCTCTGATGCTTGACAGCTGAATGATCCTGGGCAAGTCACGTGAATTCTGAGCCTGTTTCCTCCCCTGTAAAATGGTATCTATAATACCTGTGGGCTCTTCCTCAAAGGCTCTGCACCCCAAAGTCGCTTTCATCTCTCTCTATTCCTTGCCTCCTTTTTCTCAAAGCTGCTCTGGTGGCTGGCCCACTCTGAATAGTCAAAGTGAATCCTCCTTGTTTAGAGGAAAGTTATCAGTGAGAATAGGTGGTTTCCTGCTCTTCACCACCCACCGTCCCACTCAGATGGGCTTCAGCAGCTGTGGTCACACCCTTTCTGAACGGGGAGCCCCTCCCAGCTGCGCCAGGGGGAGGAGAATAGCAGAGCCCCCATAGTCACCCCTGGCTCTGAGCCCACGAAGCCTCCCTCCAGAGTCATCGAGCTAGGCTCTGCTTACATGTGAAAAGGGGCTTCTGGAGGAGGGGAGGAGCCCCTGGCTGAGGCTGCTGCTGCTGCTGCCCCCAGGCAAAGACGAGGATGGGGGGGACTGTTTGCACAGGTCAGAGGTCCCTCTGCCCCTCTCTGTTCTGCTTAAGTGTGAGGATCTCAGGACAAAGTTGTTAGCCTTTCTAATGAAGTGAACTGTTGTTTGAAATTGGTGGTCAGAGGTATTTAAACAAGGGCTAAAGTAAACTTTGGAGTCCTCCAAATAAACCATGCAGATCTGCTTTGTGAGAGAAGGAAAACACTCTGGCTGAAGCTTACCTCTGGGAGGAGGATGGATGGTCTGAACTGCTTAAATAATCAGATGAACAGAGCGATGATGCTGGAGCGAGACCTGATCAGGGGGGGGGGGGGGGGATTGCTCCTCCTTTCCCCTTTGCTGGGGCTCGGACACCCTGAGCACAGGCAGCCCTGGGAGGCAGGGGTTGGTGGGGAGAAACCAGCCCTGCTCTCGCAGCAGCAGAGCATGGTGGGGAGTTCAGCTTGCCAGCCTCTTCCAGACCTGCTCCAGACAGAGCAGTGAGGGGGCAGGTGGTGTCTTAGCCTGGGATTCTAATTCTCACTTCAGTAGTGAGCTGAGGCAAAGGTGTGGCAGCTTGGAGGTGGAGGGAGCAGGGGTCGACTCTTGTGGTAACAGAATGAATCTGATGGGTTTGAGGAACATGGGCAAAGTGCCCACATCCATATATATATATATATTTTTATCAGGAGAAAGCCTGGCTGGGTAGATGTATTGTAAGGGTTGGGACTGGGTAAGAGGAAAGGAGGTTTATAATAGAAAAAAATATGGTGGAGAAGTCATTGGATCCTTTGTGGAGCTGAAAGGGACCCTCAGCGTTGTATGTCACAGCCCTTCATATTGCCGATGGCCAGACAGCAAGAGCTTTCAGGTCAGGGGACCAGGGCTTGAACCTGCCTGCATCACTATCCACCTGTATGGCCTTGGGCAAGTGTCTGGACCTTTCTGGGTTTCAGTTTCCTCAACTGAAAGAGGCTTCGTTGGGTTAGAGGACTTTCAGTTTTATGATCCTGATTCTTCATGGCCCCATCTGGGGTTTTCTTGGCAGAGATACTGTAGTGGTTGTCCATTTCCTTCTCCAGCTTATTTTACAGATGAGGAAACTGAGGCAGACAGGGTGAAGCGACTTGCTCAGGGTCACAGAGCCAGTGAGTGTCTGGGGCTGGATTTGAACTCAGAAAGAAGAGTCTTTCTGACTCCTGGCCCTGAGCTCTGTGCACTGTGGTGCCCCCTCTCTGCCCCAGGGTTTGGCCCACAGTCACATAGTAGGAGGCTGGGATTTGAACCCAGATCCTCTGACTCCATATCCATGGTCTGCCCATTGTCCCATACTGCCCTTTATGTTTGCCTCTCTCTGCCTCTTCCCCTAGCTCTCTTCTTTCCTCCCCCCAGATCCCTCCTTCCCTCCTCCTCACCTTGCTTAAACACAGAGGCCCAGTGGACTGAGATCACTTGCTAAAGTAACAGATGGAGTTGGTGATGGATTTCCCATGAGCCCTATCACCCAAGTTCGGGGTTGGATCTTGTAGGTCTACGAATTACAATGGGAGACAACTGACCTTCCCTCCCACCTGCAGGCTGGACTATGCTGATGAGAAAATCGTTCAAACAAAGCTGACTTAAAACTTGTAAGCCCTCACACCTGAAAAATGTTTCTGATGATGTTTCCCCCTTGAGGAGAACGGTCCACATCTGCACTTCATTTTACCAGAGAAATCTCCATTTATCAAAGAGGAGAGAGCCGGAAGAAAATACGCATATATGGAATTGGCTTCATTTTTTCAGAAATGGGTCTTTTCCAAGATTAAATTCACCTTCTACGTATTTTGGATCTCACAAGCACTTATTAAGCACCTGCTGTGTGCCAGATCTTGTGCTAAACGCAGGATCACTAAAAAGACAAAAACAGCCACTGTCTTCGTGGAGCTTACATTCTAATGGGGGACGTGGGGAGCCAACATGTCCATGAATGGTACATGCAAGACACAGACTGAGTGTAGTGTGTAGGAGGTAATCTCCCTAGCAGCTGGACACCAATGTAAACGGGAACCAGGCAGACCTGCCCTCAGGGAGCTTATTCTCTGTCTGGAGGAGAGAACATACAAACACATTCAATGAAAGGCATTTTTAGCACCAGCATTAGAGAGATCTGGACTAATTGTGGGCAGTGATTGTTGAGCTTACTTTGAAAGGAATGTAGAGATTCTCAGAAGAACAGGTAAAGAAGATATGCATTCCTAACTTTGAGGACAGCCCTTGCAAAGGTGTGGAGGTGGGAGATGGCCTTCCACATCAGGGAAGAAGGGGAGTCTCGGTAAAGAAGTCTGGAAAGGCGTGAGGCAGTGGACAGCGAGCACACTGTTCGCCTCTGCGGTCAGAGGAACCAGCTTCAGGTCACCCCTCTGCTGTTTACTGCCAGTGTGATGCTGGCCAGGTCATTTAACCCAGCTAAGTCTCGATTTCCTCACTTATAAAATGGGGGATCGGATGTGTTGGCTTCCAAAGCCCTTCCCGGTTATAAATCTAATTTATGGAGCCAACCTGTGAATGCCTTCAAATATCAGGACGATGAATTTGCAATATATGCTGGAGACAACAGAGAGGTGTCACGGGTCTGAGTGGGGGAACGTCACAGTCAAACCTGGGTTTTAGGAAGAATGTTTCAGCAGTTGGGTGGAGGTCAATTGGAAAGTATTTTACTAGTGCACTTGCGAGGTGATCAGAGCCTGACCTAGGTGGTGGGTCATGAGTAGGGGCAGAATGGAGAAGAGGGCAGCTAGGTGGTACAGCGGTCAGAGTGCGTATAGACTAAGTATGGAAGCTAGCATTAGCAGATGAAGAGGATACTTGAGCATTCTCTGTTTAAAATGGTGTTAACCGAAGGAGCCTTCTTTGCCTCTAAATGTTGGCCCATCTCCTATTCGTCTATCTCTCAAGTGGGAGGGCCCTTATTTACCTCGTCAGCTGGTTTCTATCCAGATTGGCTATTGCAGTCACATTTTTGTGCATGGGAGACGTCCTACGGATGCAGCCCCCCGTACTACATCCCCCTACCCCCACTGTAGAATTGGAACAACATACTGGGAATCTTGAGTCATTCCACCAGAATGCTGGCTCTGTAGAGGGGTGTGTGTGTGTGTGTGTGTGTGTATTCCCCATGATTGGTGCCCTCCATCACTGGCTAACTTGTCTCCTTTGGGCCCTAGCTTCAAGTCCCTTTCTCTGATTGAAAGCATGTTTCCCAAGGCCACTCTTCTCTCTCGCCATCCTGCTTGACTTGATCAGTTGCCCTCGGGACCCTGTCCTCTTTGGCTATTTGGGCATTGAATTTCTGGGTCCGCGTGCTCCTTCCAGTTGGAGGCCTGTGTGCCTCGCTTACCTGGTCTACCTTGCCTTGACTGGCGGGAAGGTGTCAGGGAGAGGAGCTGGGGTTTGGCTTACACGGTGGGGGTTCAGAGCCCGTGTCCGATCCTTGTTAACTCTGTAGCAGGGCTGCCCCACTTTCCTCATCTGTCCAACGAGCACCCGGCTCCCAAGGTAGTTGTGAGGATCATAGATGATAACGTCCACAAGAGACTGCTCACTTCCCTTACTCTTCCAAGTGCAGTATGACACCTCCCTCCAGACTGACAGTCTTTGAATTCTGATGCATACCCATCTGAGGATGATGGTGTATAAAGCCATTCACACCCGTAGTCCACCATTGCAGAGAAGGGAGCTCAGCGCATCTTCCCATCTGCTCCTTGGGCCCGTTGAATCTCAGCCCGTATGTAGACATCCAAACCCTCTGCCTGTGGTCAGGGCCGGGCTTCACCATCCCTCTGGACTTCCTCAGGCTCCCCACGCATGAGGTTTGGAGGCCTTGTGCCTCCACTTACTTTGAGGGGCTACTCATTTTGTTTAATGAACCATTTTCCACCTCGTATCCTCTGAGAGCCTTTTTGGATAACCTTGTTTATATCCCACAGTGGGGTGGCAGCCGCCCATGTCTAGAAGGCAAGTGGAGGTCTGGAGGGAAAGGAGAAACTGATCCCCTTGAAAAAAGTGAGGAGAAAGTTCTCTGAACCATGCTGTTAGCACAAGAATGGTTGGAGATTTGGAGACAATCCAGCTGTCACCATTCACGGACTCAGCTCCCAGGCCATTCCTGAACATGAACTTGCCCTGGGTGTTTGTTCCTGTTTTATTCCAGTGAAACAATCCCAGTTAAAGAAACACTGACACAGATACTCTGCTCTCTGTGGAGATCTCTCCTTTCCCCTCCCCCTGCCTCCTGCTTAGGTGCTGGCTGGAAGCTGGGAAAGATGGTGGTATGGGAGCAGCCGGCAGCCGAGGTCTGGCCTGCAATGAGCCAGCTGGACGTTCACTGGCTGCCGAAGGGTGAACTCCAATAATTTAAAGGCCAACCTCGTCCCTTTGATGTCTGTGCCCCCAAAAAACCTACAGGGAGAGAAGGGGCCCTGCCATTTCTAGCAGCGGCCTGTAAACTTTTGACCTCCAACCCTTTGTGCCAAATGGCTTTTCCATGTGGGTGTTGAGATGTCTCAGGTATCCCCCATTCACCAGAGCCCTGGAAGCTTTTCAGCGGGAAACCCCTGTTGAGTATCTGAGACAGTACCAGAGAGGGGAAGCTATTGCTACCGGCCCGTCCTGGTCATTGCCGTCTGGGAGGCCTGGGTGACAGCAGTGAGGATGGCTGGGTAGTGGGAGTGAGCATTAATTTCATGCTCCCTTGAGTGGCAGGGGCTGCCTGGATGGAGGCAGGCCACTGGTTGTTAGCTTTGAGGATTGCTAGATGAGCTTAGAAGTCACAAACTACTTGTACTTGGTGAGGTTGTCTACACAACTGCCCAGCTTATCTACCTCTTGGCCAAGAGGCCTGGCATTAAATCCAAGAGGGAAGTTAAGCAGGTGATGACTTCAAAGGGAGGTTAGAGGGAACAGAAAGTAGGAGGAGAGAGACAGAGACAGAGAGAGAGAGAGAGAGAGAAGAGGAGAGGAGAAGAGAGAGAGAGAGAGAGGGACAGAGAGACAGAGAGAGAGAGAGACAGAAAAAGAGAGAGACAGAGACAGAGAGACAGAGACAGAGACAGACAGACAGACAGACAGAGATGCACAATGCACAATGCACTGACCCTGCCTTTGGGCAGCCCAGGGACCAGCAGGGATCTGCCTCACACTTAAGAAAAAGAAAATATTGATAATGTCTATTTCTTACATTGTCATATTTATTCCAAATACCCCTTCAAGAGAATAATCTCATGTGGAAAAATAACATTTTTAGGGAGGGAAAAAAGTCAGCATAACTGATCAAAACATTAAGAAAGTCTGAAAACCATGCCAAGTATGGCACCTGTGGACCTCTCATGTCCACCAAGGCATAGGCTGGCGGGGTCTTCTCATCCTTCTTCTTTTCAGTACTGTTTGATCTTTACATTTATATAATCTTTATTATATATGATGATCTTTATGTTGTATTTTGATCTTTATACTTTTCTTGCCTTTTTTTTAATTCTTTGGCGCATTGTTCTTTTCATGGACATTGCTGAAGTTACTGTGTATATTGTTTCTTTGTTCTGCTGACTTTGCTTTGCATTGGTTCATTCAGATCTATCCAGACTGTTTTATATTCATCACCCATCATTTCTTATATACAGTAATTTTCTTTTGCATTCATGTACCACAGATTTTTAGCTATTCCTCAACTGATGAGCATAAACTTTGTTTTCAATTATTTGCTATCACAAAAAAGTGATGCTATAAATATTTTGTAGTATATAGGAATTTTCTTCTTATTGGTGTCTCTGTGGGATATGAACCCAGTAATGTAGTCTCTAGTTCAAAGGATATGATCATTTTAATTGCTTAATTTGCTTAATTCCAAAGTGCTTTCCAAAATGGTTGTACCATTTCACAGATCCACCAACAATGTATTAGTGTACCTATCATTCCACAACCCCTCCAATATTGACTATTGCAATTTCTTTTCTTTTCTTTTTTTTATTAATATTCAGAATATGAGATAAAACCTTGGAATGGTGTTGATATGCATTTCTCTTATTAGTGAATTATAACATTCTTTCATATGGTTGTGAATAATTTTTCAATTCTTCTTTTAAGAACTCTTTGTTCCTATCCTTTGACCACTCATCTATTGAGGAATGGCTAATAAATACACACACACACACACACACACACACACACACATCCATATATATATATGTGTGTGAGTGCATACACACCTGTGCATATATGTGCATGCATACACACATATATGCATGCATCCATGTATATATGTGTGCGCACACACATGCATATATGCACATATCTGTGTATACATGTGTACATACACAGACACATATATCCTTAAAAAATTGAGGTAAAGTAGCTGAAAAAAATAGTATTGTGTTTACAGCAGAAGGGGGAAAAGTCATAACTTGAAAAAAATATTAGGGACAAATGGAGAAAAACATAAACCTAATTCTAGTGACTTTTAATGTGAATGGATTAAACAATCCAATAAAATGCAAAAGGATGACAGCTTGGATGAGAAAACAAACTCCTACAATCTGTTGTTTACAAGAAACACATTTACGAAAGAAGAGGATACACAAAATTAAACAAGGGATAGAAAAAATTACTCTGCATCAAGTGAATTCAAAAAAGCAGGAGATGTAATCATGTTGATAAAGCAGAAACAAACATTCAAAAAAAAGAGATAAACAAGGAAATTATATTATGCTGAAAGAAACCATAAACAATAGAACAATTTATATTAATAGACTTACATGCACCAAATGCCTTAGCATCTAGATTTATAAAGGATACATTATCTGAACTGCAAGAAGACATAAAAGCTAATACAGTACTGATAGAAAATTTCAGTATCCCTCTCTCAGTTTTGGATGAGTCTAACAGAAAGAAAAGAAAAATGAAAATATGGATCCAGACAAATTGCTAGCGAAAGTAGACTTGTGGCGTCATCTCAATCAGACAATAAAAGAATATATGTAATTCTCAGCATTACATGGATTTTTGTAAGATTTACCATGTATTAGGCATGGAGATATTACAAACAAATGTGGAAAGGAAGTTAATGAATCATTTGTAGACCATAACACACACACACACACACACACACACACACACACACACACTTACATAATTGGTTCAGGGTCCATAAACAAGAGATAGAAACCCAAAGAGAGATTTATCGTCAAAATCCTAAAAAGGTCAAAGAACAAGTCATAGAAACAATTAACAACTATGTAAAATAAAATGATAATGATAAAAAAAATGCCAAAATTTCTGGGATGCAGTTAAGTAGTCCTCAGGGGGGGAAAGCATATCCTTATACACACACATTAACAAAATAGAAAGAGAAGATTAATGAACTGAACATACTTTGAAAAAAATTAGAAAGTCAACAAATCAAGAAACCTAAAATAAATGCAAAAGAGGAGATATTAAAACTTAGAGGGGAAATAGAGCACATTTTTAAAAGTTATTGGGATTTTTTCTTTGTTTGTTTTTCTTCTTCTAGATTGCCCTCCACTTCTGTATATTTGTATTACCAAACTCTTGTTCTCTCTTTTGTTTCTTTGGTGAGGCTTGCCATGGCATATTCCAGTTTTTCTATTCTGTCCATTATTTTTGCCCTGCAGGCCATAAATTCTGGTCTCAGAATTCTCTTTTGTACGACTCCAGAATAGTTTATTGTGGTTCTATGTCCTAACATTCCACAGAGTTCTCTGTCTCCTCAACTGTTGAATTATTTTGTTGTTGTTGTTTTTGTTTTGGCAGCATTCATTCTAGATGACTGAACTCATTTACTAGACCTGGGAGTCGTATTTCCTCCTGTTATTAATGATTTTTTTCCTATTGATTTATCTGCTTATGTTCAAGATCTTTGGGTTTTCTTCTTCTTGAGATCTTTGATAATTTCAATCTTCTCTTTTGATTTTACCCATTTACTTTCTGACTTTGTTCCCTCTGGTGGCGGTTTCTCTGGAAGATCAATCTCAAAGCATCTCAGCCTCCTCCCCCATGGGGCAACTCATGTTTCACCAGTATAGGTCTCTACCTCAAGTGATCAGAACTGATCCTATCTGTGATCTTTCCCTCAGGTTCTGTGGAGTGCTACACAGTCCCACCCCTCCCACCCATAGAAAAGATCATGCCCTGCTCCCTCTGTTCCTAAGTTCTTTGACCCAGCACCAGAAGTTCAGAGACATCCATGCTTGTCCTACAGGGTTTTCTGCCAATTCAGATGTGCCATGCTGGTGCTATTGGGTTGTCCTCAGAGCTTTGCCATGTTGATGCTACAGGGTTGTCTGCCCCAGCACCAGGCACTTCAGAGCTTTGCAGCACTGGTGCTATGAGGTTAGGGTCCCCCGTAAGCCTTTGTTCCTGAAGGACCGTGGCCCCACTGAGTTCCATGACCACTGAGTCATGGTCCAGTCAAACTTCTCCAGTCTGGAGCTGGTGTCTCCATGACACTGCAAAGGAGGCAAAGGGATTGGACCAAGGAGGGGGCGGGGGGGGTTGTGGTTAAGCTGTGTCTGGTCCTTAGGTCTACTAATGCAATCTCACTCTCAGAGTAGAAGAACATGGCAAACCATCCCATTATCTTCGCCAAGAAAATCCAAATGGGGTCACGCAGAGTCAGACACAACCGAAATGACTGAATAACAAATACCTTGGGCAAATCACTCCTACTCCTTAAGCCTCAATTTTTTCACCTGTAAAATGGTAGGGTTAGACTGGGTAGCCTTTGAGGTCCCTTTTAGTCTTAATCTAGGATCCCCTGGTTCCTAATGTCCATTTTCAAGATTTGCTTTTAGGTTCAAATGAGATAATGTTTATGAAATGCCTTATAAAAGTTGAATCCCATGGAAATGTCAGCTCTTATTCTGGCTAGGCTAGTCTACTCGCTCTCTCTTCAGTTAGCCACGTACATTCCTGCGCCTAGCGCCCTTTTTGCCCCCTGCCGTGCCGTCCTCCCTCTCACATCTGGCCTCTTCTCTTCACACATACGGCTATCTGCAGAGTTCAGGACCCCATCACCTCTTGCCTTTATTAACGCAGCAGCATCCTGACCAGTTCCCTGCCTCTAGTCTCTCCCCACTTCCGTCCTTCCTTTGTGGAACGGGAAAGACAATTTTCCTCAATCACAGATCTGACCATGTCACTTTTCTATGAGACGAATTGCTGTGGCTCCCTATTATCTTCAGGCTCAAGTAGAAACTACTCTGTTTAGCTTTTAAAGGCCTTCACCGCTTATCTTTTCAACTTTGTCACATATTTCTCCCATTCTGTGCTTTGGGCAAACTTGTCTTCCCTTTCCTATTTCGGCTCCCATCTCCACACCTCTTACCGGCCAGTCCCTCTTTGCCTCTCCCTGGTCAATGGAGCCTTTCCTGATTCCCTCCAATACTACTGCCCCCTTTCCCAAACTACTTTGCTTGCAACTGTTTCTTCTTTACTCGTACTTGGTCTCTGTATATTTATTGTGTCTGTGCTTGTATATTTCTTATCATCTCCCTTATTGGAATGTAAGTTGCTTTAGAGTAGAGATTATTTCATCCTTTGTCCTTGCACCACCCTTAGCTAGCGCAGTGCCTGGTGCTTAATAAACGCTCGCCGATGGTGTAATTGATGACTGACTCCTTTAAGACCGAACTCTGTTCTGGTTTTCCTGTTCTAAGAAGCCTTCTTTGCTTCCCCTCTCCTTCTACAGGTCCGTAGATGTGAAGATTCTGTGTAATCTACCTTCCATTGACCTTTCTTGACGCTTACAATTGGACTTTGGTTCCTGCACATTGCCCCCTGGCCACTGGCGGGCTTCCTCACCTCTCCAATAGGTTTCGCAGAGTACCTTCTTTCTCCTCTACTTTGCCTTTGAAGGAGTCATCAAACTAAGGATTTGGGACTTGATCTCCTCTACCAGAAACAGTACTTGAAGCTGGGAGTGAAGCTTCATTTTCATATTTTCCCCTTCCCCCAGTACACTCCCCTGGCTAATATGATATAGATAAAACCTCTTTCAAAGTAATCAGCATTGTCATATTTGGATGCAGCCAGAGGCCTCTTCGTTGATTTGTCCTGGGCTTTCCTAGGAGAGCTATGGAGCTCACTAGCAACAGATGCTAATTCTCTGCATTGCTGTTTTCGGACTCCTAAAAGCTGCCTTTCCTCTGTTTATTTTTTCTCTGTCATCTCACCCAGAGGAATGGAAACACAGCAAATGTTGATGATTCATCTGCTAATGGAGTCCCAGGCCTTCTGGAGGAGCTGCATCTGCACTTGGGACTGGCTTTTCCAGAGGGAGATGGGTTGGGATTTGGGCAGGAGTGATGTGGGCAAAGCCTGGTTCAGATGGGCATGATATGCAACCACAGGGGATGTGCTTAGGAGACTAGATAATGGGAAGACCAATTGTTTTCTCCCTAACCCAGGGCATGTGTGAGTTCCTGTAGACAGAGGTTCCTTCTGTCAGGTCCCTGGCGCAGGGCAATTTGTCATCTTCTTGTGGAGAGCATGTAATTAAGTTTGTTAAGGACTGTTGCAGGGATCCAGCTGTTATGAAAAGGATGATCTGTGGTGCAACAGGGGTGAGGCCAAGCTCAAGGGAGCCTCTTGGGCCAATCAAGTAATTAATGAGGCGAGGAAATAGCCTGTGGGTCACCAGCCCCTCTGGATGTTCCCAGTGCATGGCTGAGAGTGGAAGTTCTGGCCATTGGAGAATGTTCATGGACATACGAGAAGAGGAATGAGGGAGGCCAAGGCTTTTACCCACTGTCACCAAAGAAGAAAGAATTGGGTTTTAGCAACAGGTTAGTGATCCTTCTGTTGGTGGTTTGTTGAGGTGAATTGGGATGAGCTCTCTCACTTAATCTGTGATTCAAGGTTACTGATGTTAAGTGCATTCTTTTGGCACCAGACTCCTGGTGTGGAAGCTTCCTCCTCCAAGGCATAGCAACTTCACTGAAGATCTTAGAGAGCTGCCTGGGGCACTGTGAGATGCTAAATACTTTGTCCAACAACACAAAGCTAATATGTTATTGAGGAAGATTTTGAACTCAAGTCCTCCTGCCTGCAAGTCCAATGCCCTACTTACTACACTATACTACACCACTTACTACAAAAGTCTCTGATGGAGATTTTTCAAGAGACAACAACTCTAGTACATAGGGCACTGGGCATGGGGTTCGAAAGATCTGGATTCAGGTTCTATCTCTGACACTCACTAGCTGTGTGACTCCAGGCTGGTGGGGTAAACTCACAGAATCTCATACTTGGAGGGGATGTTAGTGGCCACATATTGAGGGAGGTAAGAATCCCTCCTCCAATATACCTGCCAGGTGGTTATTGAATTTTTGCTTAGAGACCTCCAACAACCTGCAACCTCCTGAGGCTGCCCCTTCCACTTTGGAGAAGCATTGATGGACATTACAAAGCTTTCCTTATGTCAATGAGACTCCAGTTGGCCTCTTGCTATCACCTGCTCCTTGTCCAAGATTGCCTCGGGGCCAATCAGAATGAGTCAGCTCTCCCCTTTGCCCTCTCAGTCTTGGCTTCTCCAGGTGGATCAGAGTATCTCCTGGTCCTCTCGCGACTGCTCACGTGGCAGGAATCTGAAGCCATGTACCCCCCCTTGGCCACCTTCTCTGTTCACTCCCCAGGTTTGCGATTTGGATTTTAAGGTGCCCTTTCCACCTTTCTTCCCTCCTTCCCTCTCTCCTTCCTTCCTTCCTTTCTTCCTCCCTTCCTTCCTTCCTTCTTGTCTCTTTCTCTGCCTCTGTCTGTCTCTGTCTCCCTTGCTTTCCAGTTGTAGGGATGGAAAGAAATAGATTTTTGGTTATTGAAATTTTTTAATTATAAGAAGAAAAAAATTGCTTCTGGAATTGGAGGACACAGGGTCAAGTCCCAGCTCTCTTGCTTGTTACCTGTGTGACCTTTGGGTAATCATTTAGCTTTCCTGGAACCCAGTGAAAATCCAGGGATTGGGGTCAATGGCTTCTGAGCTCTCCGCCATCTCTGGGTAATGTTTATAGTCAGCACTGTGAGAGTTGCAAAGACCTTTGCAAATATGATCTCATTTGGTCCTCACGATGATGTTGGGAGGGGGTGCTATTAGTATCCCCATTTTACAGATGAGGAAACGGAGACTGAGAGGCATTAAGTGAATTGCACAGGGTCACACAGCTAGTGAATGTTGTGAGGCAGCTTTTGAACTCAGACCTTCCTGACTCCAGGCTCGGCACTTTATCCATTACACCAGTTGGCTTTATGGATAATATTAATTTTAATGACAATGCAAATCTCCATTCAGAGAGATGGGATGGAGATTAGACCTGTGCTTTCTCGATCTGCCCAGCTCCTTGTTGCTCATCTGTAAGTCAGAATCCCAGGGCACTTGGGGGCACAGAGAGCCTGAGCGACTGGCCCACAGTGACACAGCACGCGTGTCGATCAGAGGCGCGACTTGAACCTGGGTCTCTAGCTCTGAGGCTGGCTCTCTAGTGACGTTGCAAGACTGCCTCTAAGGTATATGCAGCCGTCACTCCGGCAATTTCAAAGAAGCCCTGAGAACCTCGGTGCTCGGGCAGTTCCGCCTGTTGGAGGGTTCGAGGCCAGACTCTCTCCTCTGGCGCCAGTCCTGAGAGAGGAGCCCCCAGGGACAGCCTCGGCCCTTCTGCTCTTGTCCAGGAAGAGGCTCTGCCGCACTTTCTCTCAGGAATCCCGGCCTCTCTTCTTTCTTTATCTGTTTATAACCTTCACCTGAAACCTCAGGAGGCAGGTGGCCGGCCTCCCATCCCAGAGCTCTTCTGTGATTTCCTGGGAGGATGATGCAAGGTCGCGGAGTCTCAGGTCTCTTAGCTTTAGCCGGGCCCCGGATGGGATGGCCGGGCCATGAGGGTTCTCGGGTCCCAGTAAGGCTCTGGCCCACCCCCAGCCGACATGGGGTCCTAGCCCAGGTGGATGGTCTGGCCGTTCCCATTTGAATAAGCACCAGGCCAGTTGCATATTGTTTGAGCCTGGTGCACGTGGAGTGTCTAGATAATCCGAAGCGCTCTTCCCAGGCTGCTCTGGGTGAGAGGTGCGGGAGGTGATAGGCAGAGCCCTTCGCAGTCGGTAATAAATCATCTGCGGAACCATAGGCACGTCCACATCGCTGCTCCCGCAGCGCCTCGGCCCCTCGCCCGCGAGAATCTTAATTCCCCAGTAAAATTGACTCCCCTCGTTCTGTGCGTGCTCCTCGCGGTCTCCCATCCCGGCCCGTTAGTTTGCTGACAGTAGAGTACACAGCACTTAGCAGCTCGTTTGTGCAACCATCAGTCAGGACATCGTATGATAAATAGGAGCTCGCCGCCTCCCCGGCTTTAGCCTGCCTCAGCACTTTCTGCCTGACTTTGGGAAAGTCAGCCTGGAGGAGACGGCTGCGTGGAGGCTCTCCCTGCCCGGGGATGTGACTTATGGGGCTCCCCGGAGACGCTGCTCACGGATGACCGATGGTCGGGAAGGGCGCAATGCTCTGCGGGAGGTGAGGTTCATGGGTCTTTCCCAGTCCAGTGGGTCCTCCAAGGTGGGGGAAGAGAGCGGAGGGTGATGCTGATCCCACACAGGAACCTCATGAAGGAGAGCCCTGAGAAGCCAGGGGAAGCCGGCACATTGTCCTTGATTCAATTCAGGAAGCATGTATTAAGCACTTACTGTGTGCAATATGTTGGGGATGCAAAGACATGGATGAAAAACAGCCCCTTGTCTTTGGAAGGGTTTCCTTGGAGATTTCTGTTGTGCAGTGTTTGGGGACTAGATGAGAGCCAGACCTTCATGCCCCACCTGTGAGTCATGGAAGATTGTGATCTATGCTGCCGTTACTCTGGAAAGCAAAGTTCCAGAATATTAATTCAATAAGGATTTGTTGTTTTTCAGCCTTTTTCAATTGTGTCCAACTCTTTATGACCCCATTTGGGGTTTTCCAGTCAAAGATCCTGGAGCAGTTTGCCATTTCTTTCTCCAGCTCATTTTACAGATAAGGAAACTGAGGCAAACAGGGTTAAGTGACTTGCCCAGGGTCACATAGCCAGTAAATGTCTGAGGTCATACTTGAACTCCAAATAGGCCTGGCTCTCTAGCCACTGCGCCCACCTAGCTGCCTCCAATAACCATTTATTATGCATCTACTGTGCATCGCCACCACGGTAAGTGTCAGTTACAAAAGGAGGTAAATGGTCCCTGCCCTCAAAGAACTTACATTCTACTGTGAGATACAATCTCTAAATAGAGAAGACATACAGGCTAATTTAAAGAGGAAGAAAGAATCAACAAGTAGAAAGCATGGCCAATATTTATTTCCTGTAGGAGGTGGCACTTTAGCCTCGAGGGAAGCAAACAATTCTAAGAGAGGCAAGTGAGGAGTGAAAGCATTCCAGACACAGACACTCTGGACAAAGGCATGGAAGTGGGAGATGTGATGGTGAATTTGGGGAGCAACAAATAGGCCAGTGTGACTGAAAACATTCTATAGGTGCTTCGTATTTCAATATATAATTCAGAAATTAAAAGCCCCCACACAACCACATTGTAGTCTACCAGAATATGTGTCCATATGGATAAGACTTCCCACTTGTCACCAAAATCTTATTTTCACAGATACTGCATCATGGTAAATAGTCCAGAAAAGATTGTATTAAAGTGAATCAAAAGGGAGGAGAATGCAAAGAGGAAAACTCTTAAAACTTCCAGCGGAAAATGAGAAGGGCTTATTGAATTTCCCAAATGCTTGAGCCTTCTGACCTTTCCTGTTCCTTCCTTTCCTGCCTCCTCCTCTTTGTTCTCTCACATTCTTATGAGGGTTTGAAAGTCTCCTATTTCATTCATGGAGAGAGTGTATTCAAGAGCTGTCAGGATAATCTTTGGGAAATAAAAAAGCAGGCAATTGCACTTAAATGTCAGTGATATCATTTCTCTGTTTAGGAGGGGAAGTCAGATTTCCTTAGGGAAGGTATTTTTATTCTTCCTTCCTTCTCCCTCACTCCCCCTGCACTTACCCCTCAGAGCTAGGGGGCTCATCTTGGACATGACCCACACAATCATAATTATAACTGCAGAGATCGTATAAAAATAATGACCCCCATTTCCGGCCATGGAAAGGGTGCTGTTGGGAAGCGGGTAGAAAACACACTCATTTAAAGTCCTGACGATGTTTCAGTATGTAGTCAAAATTCATAGCAGTATCAGCATTAAGAAAGCCAGAGAGAATAATATCACCCAGTTATGAGACATCAGAAGACACTCAAGATGGAGGCAATACGAAAACTGTGTGACTGAACACTGGAATAGTCACCACACAACTCATATTACCAATCCCAGAATTTCTTTTTTACTCTTTTTTTGGGGGGGGCAATTGGGGTTAAGTGACTTGCTCGGGGTCACACAACTATTAAGTGTCAAGTGTTTGGTCTGAGAATGAATTTGAACTCAGGTCCTCCTGACTCCAAGGCCAGTGCTCTATCCACTGTGACACCTTTTTTTACTCTTAATACACCTGGGCTCCTTAAGGATAAGCTTTCTGTAAGATCTAGTGGCAATGGCTAAATCCTAAATCCCAAACAGATGTGCCTGTACGTCTGTGAACAAATCTACATGTCACAGTCATTTGTTGTATTTCTTTGTTGACATGTTGATACTTCACCCTGAGAAGGGACGTCAGGAGCCATTTGGCAGAACCCTTAGCACCAAGAGAGGTCCCTCCACACCATCCCAACAAGTAATCATCCGATGTTTGGATGAAGATCCCCAGTGCTGGAAAACTCCCCACCTCCCAAGGCAGCCTGACCCATTTTGTGAGGGTCAGGGAACGCTTCTTTTATGTGGAGCTTAAATTTGCCTCTTTGCCACTTTACCTCTGCCCAAACAGAGTGAATCTCATTTCTCTTCCACTTGACAGACTTTCAAGTATTTGAAGACATGTATCCTGTTCTCTCCCTGCCTCCACCCCCTTTTCCCCAACAAGGGCTGAACTTTCTCTTCTGCAGGATAAACAGGGCCATGGCCCTTCACCTCTCTGGCCTCTTCTGGACACTCTCCAATTCATCCATATTCTTCCTAAACTCTGGTGCCCAGAGCCACAAACAGTATTCCAGCTGCGGTCTGACCAGAGCGGAGTGCCTAAGGCTTCTCATCACCTCTTCATTCCTAGAAGCCAACACTCTCTTAGAGCAACCTAAACTTTCATGAAATTGTTTTGTACTCCAAATCATGTTGATTCATAAGGTGCTTGAAATAAATAAAAAACACTCAGACTTTTTTTTTTTCAAACTGAAGATTATGTCAATATCTAACTAATACATACAGGCTAACTCTTTGGCAAAACTAGAAAGCACCATCTTTAGATAAGAGATATTGCCTCTGTCAAATCATTTACCCAGATAATGTGTAATTAGGTGCATACTATATATATGCATATATAAATATACACGCATACACACATACATATACATATACATATATATACATACATATATTTGGTGGAGGATAATCTCAGAGGAGGAGGTGCTGGGCTTCATCTCACGGAAACTATATCTAGTGATAGATAGCATATTGGTTCAGAAATTCAATGAACTTGACCAGCTTTCTCTTTGGTCCATGCTGTATCCCATATTTCTTAACAGAAGACATCATATGTTTAGTACTATAAGATGAAGGGAAAAGCCACCCCTTCCAAATAGAAACCAATTATGTGTTTCTATAATCTATATAAAACAATGATAGCTTATATCAATTCAAAATCCACTAAAACTTATAGGAAAACAGGGTATTGGATGAAAAGTGAGAAAAGTATGCCAAAAAGTTGCAGGAGATGTAAAAGCAATTCATTATCTATTTGATGACTGTTAACTAAGCCACCTGAAAGTGCTGTTAACATTAGACCACTTCGATTAATGATCACAAAGCCTTGACTGGGTTCTGCATTAGTGGCTTAATCAATACGCTGCAAATGATAAGAGAAATCCTAGCATGATGAGGATGCTAGTCTAAGCTGACGTTAACATGGAAAATTATTCTCTGTTTAAAATATGTTACCAGTGCAATGAGGTCAAGGACAATTGATATGGAAGTGGCATTTTCCAAAAAGACACCTTAAACTTGTGATGGCTCTTCCTAGTCCCTGAATAGAATGGAATCTAGCTTTTAAGACAAAGAAGGAGTCTTAAGAAAACTTTGTAGTAATTGTTTGTGCATGGATGGCATAAGTTAATAGAACTTTGAAAAATTCATTAACAATATGCATTTATTGAGTGTTTATTTCATGCCAGTCTAAGTGCTAAGTGGTGAGGATGCAAAGAAGGGCAAAAAACCCAGTGCCTGCCCCTAAGGAATGTACATTCTAATGGGGAGATGACATGTAAATAAATTCATATAAGATATAGAGAAAGTAGATGGAAAATAATCTCAGAAGGAAAAGGACTAGAATTCATCTCATGGAGATTTTATCCAGTGATAGCAAAATGCTATTTAGATTCAATAAGTTAAAGGTTTTCTGTGCTCAAAGGAAGAAAAGAAACAGAAATGTTTGAGTTTGAGTCTGGAGGTCAACTTGAATTAGTGGATGAAGGTGATATCTCCCAATGCCTTGGTCTTCTTCAAACAAGACAATGAGCATGAGGCTCGTGAAGAGCAAGCCGAGATTGTGTGTATTGAGGCTGGCTGGTATTCAGAAGTCAAAACTTATCAGAAAAAGCAAATTTAGATCAATTGGTACCTTCTAAGCATCGGTCTTAATGTATGCTTTTGGCACAGGAAAATAGACAACAGTCTAGAAAGTGTCCAAACGAAGTCCTATCATACTGTGTTAATGAAACTGGGTTCATCGCACCAAGGCAGCCATAAAATCAACACTTCCCCATGAAAAAAGAAACTAAGGAGAGGTAGAGTCTTTCAAACAATACACTAATCAGGATGAAAATACAGAAATAATTCTGGAGCAAAGAGACCTTACCTTCCTTCATAGTACCACAGTAGGTGCTGAAAAGTATACACCATCCATTTGTCTAATGTAGACAAAAGTGGTTTATCTCCATGTGGAGTCATACACATAGTTATGGCCTCAGAGTAGAATCAAAAGGTGGCTTGCTTTGCAACATCTTCATAAACTCAAGTATTAATGTGTCAGCAAAGAAATACAAGAAATGACTGTGACATGTAAACTGTTCACACATGTAGAGGGTCATCTGTTTGGAATTTGGGATTTGGCCGTTGCCACCAAATATTAAAGAAAGCTTATCCTTAAGGAGCCCAGACATACTGATCAATGACAGTTACATAATAAAATGAGAGGAACTGTGCCGAATGTCACTACAGGCTGCAAAAATTTAGCTAGAAAATTTTACTTATAAAAATGGAAAGACATGATCAGATGATTAGAATTACATTCCAGAAGCTCACTATCTTTTATAAACTAAAAGATGACAAATCCCTGCACTATAAATGCAAGTTATTCTTGGAAACTCAACAAATAAATTCTATGAAGGCTGGAGCATTGATTCAACTGTTGCCTGTGACTACCTGGCAATAACATTGATTCATAAAAATTTATTAAGAACACCTTAAAATATTTTTCATACTAAATACTCATAATTTCCAAATAGCATAAGGTTAAAATATTTCAAGATACAGTGACCTGGTAGGAGAAATTAACCTCATGCAAGCACAGGAAGAAGTACGTGTAATCCTCTCCCCAGTGGTCCCAGGCTGACTCTCCACCTTCCTAGATTCCTACCCCTGGGCACTAAGTGTTGGAGACTACTGGATTGCCCAGGACATTTTGCCCCAAACCTCTCAAATTGTCTTTTGCTCCGATCTCCCCAGATTCCCCCTTCCCATTTGTTGTGGTCCCTGGGTCCTTCCAGGATACTGCTTGTGGGGTGTATATGGCTACCCATACCCAGTGCCATCCTCTCTGCTGATGAATTCTAGGGACATCTGGGTCTTGCCATGGGCCCTGCTTCTGTCTCTCCCATATACCTTGTCTCCTCCAATTAAAATGTGAGCTTCTTGAAGGGCTATCTGACTTTTCATTCCTTAGCATGGTGCTTGGTACATATAGGCATTTAAAAATATTTTCTTTTCTATTTGCCCTCCGCTGTCCTGTCTGCTCTTTTAGGTTTCCCTAAAGAGGCTTTCTGTTAGCCAACTGGCTATGAGTTTGTGACCTAATAAGTTTGTGCAAACTGTCCTTTCATCTCCCCAGAATGTTCAACACACAAAGCACTTGACAGGTTGATGACTTGTCCCAGGGCTCTTTTTTTCTGAATTCTATCATGACAACAGTAGCGGTTACTGTTTCAATGACCCTTTGAGCCCTTTATACACAGCATCTCACTTGATTCTTACCATCCCTTTGGGTGGTAGGTGCTAGTACTGTGTCCAATTTAAAGAGTCAGAGAGGATAGCTTACTTGCCTCATACCGTATTGTTGTCGTCAAAGAGGACCAAAATGACATCACTGTGTTGTCCGACTAGGGCTGATCAGACCATAGCAGCTCCTAACTAATGAATCTAAGAGTCAGAATTAGAAGCCAGTTGGTCCTGACTCCAAGTTTAGATCTTGCTTTGCTCTGTACCACTTCTTTCTTAAAGAGGGGTGTATGTTATAGTAAACATAAATCCAAATGGGTAAGGCAGAAGGAGCAGAAGGTGACTGTGCACTGTCAGAGGACAGAATGTTGAAGGTGACTGGAAACATCCCCACCCCAGCATTTTCAGTATTACCTTAGCCGCCAGCACGACCTTTAAGTAAGACATCATCGGAGCCAATCACTGGTGCCTTAGCTTAGCTTTGCTCCCCTTCCTGTCTCCCTCTTTCTGCTGTGGTTCCTCAGGCCACAGTGCCCACTGGCTGCATAGGGGAGAATCCCAGCAGGGTCGTGGACTTTTCCTGAAAATGTGCTAAGGCAGCCTTGGATGCCATCCTCTGCCCTTGTGCACCATGGTCTGTCTCTGTACATCATTCCCCGTGGTGTCTCTGAATGCCTCCTGGGATAGGTAAGAGGCCCAGCAATGACTCAGCTGGCCAGGCAAAGCACTCTTCTTGCTGTGACTCAAATCCTTTTAGGTGTGAAAACTAGGGATTGGTGGTGGGTCCTGAAGTTTGCTAGGGAATTCATCATAAGGTAGCTTTTTGTCATCGCACTTACTGTTTTCCTCACTCTTCTTTCCAGATTCATATGGTCATTGATTTCTATTTGGAAGGTTTCTTAGTGATTAGCTACTCTAACCTCCTCATTTTTCAGATGAGGAAACTGAGAGCCTGAGAAATTAGGTCATTTGCCCAAGGTCACAGAGATGGTAAGTAACTGAGCCAAGATTGAAAAATGGATTCTCTGGCACCAGATTGAGAGTTCATAGGATCTAGCACTGGGAGAGACATCATTCGGCATTGATTCCCCTTCCTTAATTTTACTAATGAGGAAACTGAGGCCTCTGGAGATTAAATGACTTGCCTAAGGTCACATAGGTAATGAATAGTCATGACCAGAAAGCTGCCACATCCTACTAAATCCAGAAACTGGATTTGAACCCATGTCTTCTGATTCTAAGTCCCATACTCTTATCACTATATCTCTCTGCCTCTCCCCCCTTCCCTCAAGATTATGTTGACCTGTCTGGCTTTGAATTTCTGCATGAAGTCTGACTATCAATTATGTTTGTCTTTTTAAAAACCTAACTATAGCTTAATCAGATGAGTATTAACTTCCTTGAAAGTCTTCAGCTCAGAAGACAGAGACTCCTCTTTGGAAATGGCCTTTAGGTCCCGGGATTCTTGCCTGAGGGCCAGAGTGGTGGCAAACATCTTTATTGAGAGAGTGGTTTTGATTTGAGGAAATGTCCAGAATCATCTGGGACCAAGGTTTGAGAATAATGTAGATGACTGAATTGTGTCACAAGGCTTTGGGCCCCAGACAAATTGTGGTGATCATTTTTTGTTATTTTAGCCCATTAACCAAAGGAAATTCCTGAAGAGTTGTTCCTAAAATGACTTTAAGCAAGAAGTTTGGAGGAGGGCATTGGATGATAGGTATATAGAAGAGCAATAGCTGGGACATGTGAACAGAAACAATGGCGGGCTAGTCTCTGCATGAGAATGGATGAACCATGATATATATCCTGAGTGCTGTCCTGGTGTCTATGAAACTTTACAAGAACCCAGGGAAAGCCTCTTGGTGACTGATCTTCTCTCCAGGCTTTCTGGGAAGGCTGGAATAAGCCAGAGCAGGTATAAAGCGGTTGTAATCCGATCTAGTGAAACCATCTCGAATCCATCAAAGGACTCTTAAACAGAAAAATATGAGAACATGTTCCTTGTCTCGTTTGACATTAGGTCATAAAAATTCAGTTAACCTTTTGATTTTTCTCAAATAAATGAATCAAAAGGTCTGTATTCATTCCTTTTGCATTTGTGACTACTTCCTTTTCCTTCCTTTCAGTACTCCTACCAGTGCCCCTTGGTGGATCCGGGAAAAGGGCTCGGTGGGAGGACCAGATTCGACTCTTTAGTCTCCTTATATTTGGAGGTATTGAAGACACAGATCTCTTGTACAGTTTTCCTGGAGATTTTTTTTTCTTCATTTCATTCTGTCTCCCTTTCTTTGCCAAGCACAACAGTGGCTCAGTCATTCTTTCATCAAGATTTTCCAAATTTGCTGTTACCATTAAAGAGTTTCTTCAAAGTTTGAGGACAAAATTGTATCACATAAACCCCAACAATTTCATATTTTGGGTGGAATTAAGTTTCACAGACTTAGCAGGAAAAGGGTGTGTGTGTGTGTGTGTGTGTGTGTGTGTGTGTGTGTGTGTGTGTTCGATAGTCAGGGTGGATGTTTGCCAAATTGAATCCTTTTAAAGTCTTGAAAACCTTGTTTCTTTTTCAGACCCTCCTCATCTTTTCCCAGCATTCCACCCTCCAGTCCCGATCGATGCGAGACATCACGAGGGACGTTACCATTATGACCCGTCTCCCATCCCTCCACTGCACGTGTAAGTAACTGCTTTGCACACTAAAGAGATGAGTTTCCTACTTCCGATGACTCAAGACACATATTCTTGGTTCTCTGCGGAACATGCTGGAAGCTCAGAAGGACTAATAGAAGGGAAAGATTTACTTTTGAAAGGCAGTGAGTTTATCTGCTAGAGGAGTCACTGGAGCAGAGAGCCCCGCTGTCTCCTTTGGAATGACCGGGATAATAGGTAGCCAGCAAGTGTTACCTATATATTCCACCGACATGTATTCCCTAAGCTGCTACTCTCTACTAAATTTTAAGAGGAGCCAGCCTGCAAAAAGAGCCCAGGACAAAATATGGACTTTGTCTGGAATTCTCCTTTGTGAAAACTTGGGCAAACACAAGCCCTCTCCTCAGGATTGCTATGCAATGTAATCACATTTTTATGCTAAATTTTCATATTCCCCATTGTGCATATACCAGGCTGGTGTGATTGATGGGGATGTCACCCAAACAAAATGGTAAATGAGATAGAGCCTGTGGTTTACACAACGATAAAAGGAAAGAATAGAGGTGATAACATACATTAGCAAAGGAGGAATAAAAGGGGAAATAAATATTATCTTACTTGGGTTAAGGGAGGATAAAGGAATTGGAGGGTGACAAAATAAAATGATATCTTTGATAATCCTGACCAAAAGCTGTCATAACCTTAGGGAGCTAGAAGGGGCAGGACTCATTGGGAAGGAGAAAAGAAGGTTCACTCATTTGCTAAAAGACTTGCTTTGTGTATTTAATCATATCTAATAAACATCCACCATCTTGAGACAATAAAAGGAGAGGAGCCCACAAAATACTTTGAAGAATTGTGCCAGTTATTTCGATGGTAGATTACATCTCCCTGACTATTAGTTACAGCTGCATAATTACATATGGGCGGAAGAAAAATGAAGTTGTTTTAAAACAAGTCCTCCTCTGTGAACAGAATTAATTGATATTAACAATCCTAACTACATGCCCAAGTACACACATAATATTTTACCCACTGCCTTTTTTCCCTTCTGGAGCCATCTCCCATTACAGGATTGTAATTTCAGAGCAAATTTGCCTGGAGGGAGGTAATAAATCTGTGTGGCTAGCTCCCATGAGCATTAAGGAAAAGTGGGTATTTATAGAGAGGGACCAGGAATTTGTGATTTATCCTCCAGAAGGCCCCTGATACATGAGGAAGCATTTATAGGGTTCGGAAGCAAACTAAAAATACATTTAGCTCCAAAGAGGTCTTCTATACAAAGGGAAGGAAATTCCAAATTAAGGTCAAAACATGACATGTCATTTAGTCCATCATTCCACAGAGTTTTTACAGTGCGGATGAGACCACAATTCTATTCTCAGCCAAGAATGTATCTCCTGGTACACGGGGAGCGTCTCTTCCTTAGAGACCAAAATACTGGATTTAGGCAGGGCACAGTCAGTGACATGCCCAATGCTGACTGTGGAAGCTCTGGCTTCAATCAGCCCTTGGATATATTTTCACATAGATTTTGAGCGTGTGATGTGTTGGGTGGAAGAAGGGCTCTTGGATTTTTTTTTGATGATCTTATTGAAATATTAAAAACTTGATTGTGGAAAGAGTAGACTCTCATAATTCCCATTGGGCCACGGCAGTCTGTTATTTACTTCAAGGCAATAGGAATTGAGGAGAAAAATCTTTTGTTCTTTGCCAATGTGCAGCATAAGCCTTTGTTGGTGTTCAAGACAACTACATCAACATATGTTTGGAGCAAAGGCTGTCTGAGTAGAAGCAAGGGTTCCAGCCTCTAAGCATTTGTCTGGCTGGCAGGATTTGTTGGCCTGGCCTGTATCTTCAAAGTCTTTAAAGACTGTTTTAAAAAATGTCCATTGACAAAATAAACTGTTTAAAAAGTTAAGCTTCGTATTAAAAAGTTCAGCTTCGTATTTGCGTTCTTGTTTTGAGTACCCTCCTTGAAAGGAGATGCTAATGTTAGTTCTACTACAACCGAGTTTAGGGGACTCCTTCCCCAGTGGGTTAGAAGGAGGCTGTTTGTACATACCCACCCTCACCCCCATCCCACCCCGGGAGCTGCCTTTAGGATGGCCAGAGGGTGTTTCTCCCACAGTTTGCTGCCATTGTGTTTCTCAGGCCACACAGGAAGTGTGGTTGGGGTTCAGAGAACTGTATCTACTCATATGGGTTCATGTCTCTCTACAATAGAATGTGAGCTCTGTGAGGGCAGGAATTGTTTCATTTCAACCTTTGTGTGGCCAGTCCCTGCAAAGCACTTGGCACAGAGTAGGAACTAGCATTAAGAGGAGTTGAGGAAAGCTTCCGGTAAAAGAAGGGATTTTTACTGAAACTCAAAGGAAAGTAGAGAGGTCGGTAGGCAGAATGAAAGATGGAGAGCTTTCCAGGCTTGGAGGACAGCCAGAGAAAATGCCCAGATCTGAGCGATGGAGTATTTGTGCATGGCATAGTCAGGAGGCCAGTGCCACTGGATTGAAGAATACATGGTGGAGAGTAAGGTGTAAGACGACTGGAAAAGAAGGAGGGGCGAGGTTATGAAGGGCTTTGAATGTCAAGCAGAGTATTTTGTATTTACTCTTGAAGGTGATAGGGAGCCACTGGAGTTTATTGAGTGTGAGGGTGGGGGAAAGTGGAGGGGGAGTAGGGGATGGGTGACATGATCAGATTTCAGTTTTAGGAAAATCCCTTTAGTGGCTGAATGGAAAATGAACTGGAATGGGAAGACCTGAGGAAGGGAAACCAAACAGCAGCTATTGCAGTGGTCCAGGCATGAAATGATCTGTAAAAAAAGAAGGGTCTGTACCAGGAGGTGGCAGTGTCAGAGGAGAGGAGGGGGCTTATTTGATAGATGTTGCATTGATGATGATATGATGATAATAGTTTGATATGATGATAATAGTGAGGGTTCTAAGCCACTTTGTAAGGTACTGAATTGTTTCCAGGGAGCTGATTCATCAGATCATAGATGAAAAGGTGGATGGGGACCTGAGAGGTCATCAAATCCAACCCCCTCATTTTACAGTTGAGAAAACTGAGTCTCAGTGAAAAAAAGAAGTAACTTCTCTAGAATGGAATAGAGGTGGGATTCACACCCAGGTCTCCCTGATTTCAAATTTCATCTTCTATCCTATTCAACATGCCCCCTCCCAATGTGTGTGTATCTACATTTATATTCAGATGTATCAGTTTATCATCCATCAATCCATCTCTCTCTTATCTCCCATTCTCTTCTCTCTTTCTTTTCCCTCTCCTCTCCCCTCCCTTCCTCTTCTCTCTCTCTCTCTCTCTCTCTCTCTCTCTCTCTCTCTCTCTCTCTCTCTCTCTCAAAATTCAGGTAGGGAAAAAAAGTATCAGAATAACAATAAGAGTTTTGATTCCAGCTCTGATCCTTTCAGTTATTCATTAGACCTTAGACTACTCACTACACTCCTCTGCCTGAATTTGCTCAGCTGACAGTTGAGGCACCTTGGTGTGCCCTGCTCCCCAGTTCACCTGATTATTGGGAGAACCGGATGAGGTGGTACTATACAGACACATGTGGGTGATCCAGCAGAAGCATTAAGGGGGTCAGTAGTACTGGTGTTGACTTGTTTGTCTGAAGGTCTCCTCCTCAGCACAGGCATTTTCATTTTGACCTGAGCTGGATTAGGCATTGGATCATAAATCTTGATCTATAAGAGACCTCAGAAGCCATCGAGTTCAATCTTCCTTGTTTTATAGATGAGGAAACTGAGGCACAGAGACACTAAGTGAGGAGCCCAGGATCACACTGCTAGAGAATGTGTAGAAGGATAGTAGTTGAACCCAAGGCTTCTTGACTCCAAGTCCAGTGCCCTTTCCATCATTGCATACTCCCTCTCAGGAGGCTACTTGGGCACCCATGGAGTGAGATGCCTGTTGCCAGCCCACAGCCTTCGGTGATGGAAGGATATGATTTCACACCAGAAAATCCCCAGGGCCTGGCTCTAGCCAACAAGGCCCTGACTGGAAACTCTAGTTCTTTAATAAGTGATGGAAATGATGCCTAGTGAAGCAGACGGGCTGCCTGCACACCTGGAATTCTTGGATGCCTTATTTCGAAAAGTCTGTTCTCAGTCTGGCACAGAGTGAGGGCCACATCAGCTGAGGCCAGGAAGGTGTTTAAGCTCCAGCGTGGGGCTTCCAGGTCCGAGCACATGGTGGGCAGTTTTGCTGTTTGGGGGAGTGGGTCCCGACTTATGTTGTGCCAGCTACTTTTTTTTTCCCCTGGAGCCGACTGGAACAACTGGCTTCCAAGCCCCAATGAGGCATCTTTTGTGTGAATGATGGAAATGCTGACAGATTAGCAGAGGGCAGCAGGACTCAGGGCCCGTTGTAATTATGCTTTCATATCCTATCATTAAGGATTCCATGGAAAGGGGCTTATAAATCTCTCCTCTCCTTAGATAAACCACCCGGCATTAAGGCATCAACACCAGGGTGCAGAATTAAATTAAAACCTCATAAAATGAAAGATGTTCTGTATTAGCTGCTTGACACTTAATTTGCCTCTGAATGAGGAGAGGAAATCACAAATTAACCTGCCTTTGTTTTTCCGACCAAGGCTTATTAGGTGTTAGAACAACTACAATTACAGGCTAATAATAAGCATCAAGCCTTATAAATCTGTCCTGAGGCCTGTCAGCTTGTGTTCAGGAGACCTGTTTGTTAAATAGAGGCTCCAGCTTGGGGGGGAGTGGAGGTTGGGGGGCTTTGGGTAACGTCATCTCCTCTGAGGTATCAATAACGGACAGTTCAGCACCATGGAGATTGGACAGTTCAGCACGGTGGGGAGCAGACATTGCTGCCTCCACACAAAAGTGCGAAGGGTTCAAGAGAGAAGGGAGATGAGGGTGATGGGGCACCCTGAAATCTGAGTATCAGAGAGTTGTGGCTGAGACCAGAGATTCAGCTGAGTCCAACTCCCTTACGGATGAAGAAACTGAGGCTCAGAGAGAAGTGATTTGCCCAAGGTCACCAAGGCAGAGGGAAGATAGGAACTCAAGTCTTCATATTTCCAATCTCACTCCCTGTCCATAGGTGCCGTATCCTGAAAGGGACCTCAGGGGACACCAAGTCTAAAGCTCTTTGTTTTACAAAAGAGAAAAATGAGTCTCAGAAGTGAAGCAATTCATTCAAGGTCACATAGGGAGTGACAGACAGGAGTGGAATTCGAATCCAGGTCCTTTGGGTCCAGCTAGTGGAGGGGGCACTTTCCACAGCTCCTCCTTCTAGTCAGTAAGCTAGGCTGGCATCCATCTGGCTCTACCTTCTGGCCATGGACAGGGCAAGTTCAGGAAACACTTCCCCAGTCTGCTTATCCTGTTCTATAAGAAGAACTCTACTGGATATTTCTCGCATCATAGAAGCCTCTAGTTTCCTTCTAGGGTCATTCATTCTCTACACTTACTTCCTCTGCTTTCTTTAGATGCCCAAGCCAAACAGAGAAGACAGAATAGGGAGAGTGAGATTAGTATTGTGGATAGATCATGAGACTGGAGTCAGGAAGACCCAGGTTCAAATCCCCTTTAAGACATTTATTAGCTGTATGACCCTGGGAAAGTCACTTAACCTCTTTCTGCCTCAGTTTCCTCAACTAAAATGGGGATATACCTCCCAGAGTTGTTGTGAGTTTTAAATGAGATAATATTTGTAAAGCACTTAGCACAGTGCCCAGCATGTTGCAGGCCCCTATGAGAATCCCGCCTTGTGAAGGTGGTGCCAAAGTATGAGTGGCACTGCCCTTAACACAGGTGGAGTTATTTTGGTTTGTTTTTTGTTTCTGAAGTATCACACTAGGGCTGAGGTGAAGTCAATAGCTTGCTCAATTAGAGTCCAGGAGACCTGGATTCTAGACTGCAATGGTTAATAATAATTGTAGCTCCCTTTTAGATGGCGCTTGAAGGTTTAAAAAACACTTAAAATATTGTCACATTTTATCTTCATAGTAACCCTGGGAGAAAGATGCTATCATTATGTGCCCTTTACAGATAAGAAACCTGAGCCTGAGAAGATGGTGAAGTGACTTGCTCAAGGTCACACAATTCCTAAGCAGCTGAGGCTGGATTTGAGCTCGGATCTTCCTATTTATTAGATGAGAGCTTTATGAGCCATGTGAATTTGGGTGATCATTGAGTCTTCTTGAGGATCAATTTCTTCCTCCATAAAAAGAGGGTAATAACATCTTTCATTCCTACCTCATAACACTTTTGGAAGGATGAAACAAACAAAATGTATACCAAAGCTCCCTACAATTTTGTCCCTGTTTCTATGTTGGGTCTTATTATGATTTTGTAAGGCTTCCCTTCAGTTATGGCAGGCTTTCCTTCACTTCTGGCAAGCAGAGTGATGTGGTCCCCAAGTCTGTGGCCCAAGGCTTTGGGTTCAAGCATTTTCTCTGCAGTTTGTGATCTTCAGGACTTAGGGCGAGTCAGATAACCTATTTGGGTTTCAGTTTTCCTAAAAGTAAAAGCAAGGGATTGAACTAGATAGAACCTGAGGTCCCTTCTACCTCTCTGCCTGTGACCAGGTGAACATTGGCTTCTTCACTAGCTTCAGGCCATTGCTTTCATGTGAGCCAGCCTCTGCAGGACTATACCTTCCTTTCATTTTAGACCGAAGAGCTATTTTCATTTAAAGAGACCTCAAACATTTTCCCCTTAAAATCAGCCAAGGGACCACAAGCCAAGCCTCCTGTGGGAGGAGGGGGCAGCACTAGGGTGGGGTGGGAGAGATACTTGTATCTTCTTTATATGTTTTGAACATACACAAGTATGTGAATGTGTGAACATACACATGTGAATACATATATAGTGTATATGTATATATTGTTTTATATGATGTAAATGTGTATATATGCATACATGTTTGGATGTATACACACACTGACACATGTTCTGTCCCCAAATCCAATGAAAGCTCCATGGTGTCAGGGAGTATCTCACTTCAGTCTTTGAATTTCTGCACCAAACACAGAAGGTGCTTAATAAATGTTTGCTTTTTTAATTGGCCAAATGACTTCTGAGTGGTATCTCTCAGAGATGGCCTGTCATAGAGCAAGGAAAGACCTTTATGGCTTCCTGGGAGATTTCTGTGCTCATGAGTGGGTAGAAAGTGCTTGGGGGTGGGGGTCGTTGTATTAGTTCTGTTAGTAGATTCGATGCCTGCCCTAAATTCATGCTTGCCTTAGCTTACTGGGCACCAGTCTGTTGGAGAGACCGTCTTTTCACTGAACCTATTCATGTGAGCGCAAATAGGATTTTTGTCTCTGGGTCAGTAACGTGAAGTCCTAAGCCTTCAAATTCGAGTGAACAGTAAACAAAAGATCAGAGAATGCAGAACTGGGATTTGGCAGGGACCTCAGAGACCGGATAATCCAGTCTGTGCCTGATCAAGAATTTCCTCCATGGTGTTCCCCACATGTGGTCAGTCAGCCAGCATTGCCTATGGAGGGAAGGCACATTCTGCTTTGGGGTTCCTCTCAATCTTAGGACATTTTCCCTGGTATCAAGGACAGGAAGTCTGCCCCTTGCAACCCCTTCCCCTTCCCCTGGCTCCTGGTTCTGCCCCCTGGGCCAAACAGAACCACAATAATCCCTCATTTCCAGGGCAGCCCTTCAGGGACTGGAAGGTAGACACTCTTCCCCCCTTTTTAGTGTTCCTTTCTTCAGGCTCAGCACCCCCAGACCCTTCAGCCAATCCTTGTGGCATGAAGAGCCAGCCTCTTCTGAATGTTTTCCATTTTAATCAATGATCTTCCTAAAATATGGTACCCAGAACTGAATATGATTGGAAATCACTCAATTAGCAAGTATTTGTTAGTCATCTACTATGTATGGGATCCAAGTACAAGGAATGAAATGATTCCTTCTGCCGATGAGCAGCTAGGCAGTGGGGTAGGAGGAGTTCCAGATTCAGAGTTGGGAAGATTAGAATTCAAATTCAGCCTGAGATGCTTACTGGGTGAGTGACCTTGGGCAAGTCACTTAACCTCTGTCTCCCTTAGTGTCCTTTTCTGTAGAATGGGAGTAATCATAGCACCTGCCTCCCAGGGTTGTGGTGAGGACCAAATGAGATATTGGTAAAGCACTCTATGATCTGTAAGGAGATATATAAATGCTAGCTGTTGTTGTTATATTCCAATGAGGGAGACAAATACAGTAAGAATGGAAAGTGACTAAATACAAAGAAATACAATGTCATTCTACACAAGGGTGTTGGGAGGAGCACTAGTGGAGTGTAGGTATGGGTGGGGAATCAGGAAAGGCTTCCTGCATAAGGAAGAGAAGGCCAGGGGTAAAGGCAAGGAGTGAAGTGTCCCAGGCATTGGGGACAGTCGGTGCAGAGGATGGAGCTTTGTGAGTGAGGAACAAAGATGCAGCCATTCCAAAGACACAGGGATGAGGAGGATGGAGGGCATGACAGACTGGGAGTGACTGTGAAGAGGGGGGCAGAATCTTGTGTATGGGGGGCAGGGAGTTAGATACTTTGACTGGAGCCAGAGTGTCCAAGGGGGATTAATGTATAATAAGCCTGGAAAGATAGGCTGAAGCCAGCCTGGGATGCTCCAGATATGTCCTTTTCAGTCCAAAGATCATCCTTCCTGGCAGTGAAAACAAGCAAAAAAAATGAGGTCGGCAGATATGGCTGCTGCCCATCATTCATGTGTTCACGAGCCCGTCCGCCGTGAGCTGCAGCCCCTATCCCTGCTTTCATCTGCCTCTTTGCCTATTACAGCTTCAAACAAATCCTCCCAGCTCCCCTTCACACTCTGCTTTCCCCACCAACCTCTGCCCAGCCTGAGCTCTTGACCTTTGGATGCTGTTCTGATGGGGCCATTCATGCTAGACTGGAGGGCTCACCCTCCCTTACCTTCCCTGACTCCATCCCAAAGCCAAGGCTGACTGATAGACCCCCTGTGTGCCTATATCATTCTCACTGAATAATTCCCCTTATAGTGAACTCACCATTAGAATTGTGGATACTGGTGTCTTCAGAATCCATTCTTGAGGCAGTAGGGCTTTACTTGCCCCAGGAGAATTTCATGCCGCTTGGACAAAGGCTCTTCATGTGTTTTTCATCCTGAATCCCTTGGGCAGCACTTTTGTAAAGCATATGGACCCTTTCTCAGAATCATACTTTTTAAATGAATAATATAAGATGTGTGGGATTACAAAAGTTTAGGGGTAGCTAGATGGTGAAGTGGACGGAGTGCTGGGCCTGGAGCTGGGAAGACCTGAATGATAATCCACCTTTAGGCATTTCCTGCCTGTGTGACCCTGGACAAGTCACTTCACTTCGGCCTGCCTCAGTTTCCCCAAATGTAAAACAAAGGATAAAAACCACATCTACCTCACAGGGTTGTTAAAGGACCAAGTGAGATAGTATTTATAAAGTGCTTAGTACAATGCCTAGTCCATAATGGGCACTTAATCAATGCTTGTAAAAAAAGAAAACAACTCTATTGAAATACAAAGAAAATTTCGATTATCAAGATATTTAAAATATTTGAAAATCCCCAGTTCCTAGAGCCCCAGTTCAGAACCCCATGCACTGGGGTGCCTACCTACCTGTCCCATATCTGTACTTTTTCTGACCTGTTGGACTCTTGCCTCCCATAACTGTGTGTGCATCCTAGACTCTGCTTGGGTTTCCTCACTGTCTCTCTTATACATTTTAAAATGGACTTCTTGCTATTTAGAATTTCCCTTATAGAGCCAGTTTCACTTTGATAGTCAAAATCATCCCCAAAGCAGCAATTCCTTGTGTTGCTTCCTCCACCTTTTAAAGGATGAAATTATCATTAAGGAAGGCCAAAGAGTTCTTTATCTGCTGTGCTTTCAGTAGAAGGATAGCTGGGTAATGGAAGCCCCCTATCATGATTGCACTGAGCCAGTACACCAGTCCTGTGGCCTTGCCCCCCAACTCCTCATCTCCTTTTCTCTTCTGACCAGGTAGTCTACAACATTTTCTTGCCTCAATATTGCTTCAGGTTTTTTTTTTTCCTTAGCCTTCATCAGATAAGTTGAGTTTGACCTAAGCTTTGAAGGAATCCCTAGGATTCTGAGAAAAGGAAGGAAAATATTACAGGAATGGGGAGGATAGCGAGGGCAAAGGTGTGGAGAGAGGAAATGAAGCATCATGTGTGAGGACTAGAAAGAAATTCAATTTGGCTGGACCATAGAACTTGTGTCGGGAGATAATGCATAATAAGACCAGAAATTTAAATTTGAATGCCAAAAGAAGGAAATGTTATTCTATCCAATAGACAATTGAAAGGCACTGAAGTTTCTTAAGGAAGGACATGGGTCAACTCATGCTCTAGGAAAATCACTTTGGCAGCTTTGTGGAGGATGGAGCAGAGAAGAGAGAGACTGGAGGTCGAAAGACCATGTCAATAGTCCCAACAAGAGGTGATGAGGACCAGAACCAGGGAGATGAATGTAAAGAGAAGGGAGTATATGCAGGAGATGTTGTGAAGAAGGAATCAACAAGAATGGGGATTGATGGAATATTTGGGGTAAAGGTGAGCAAAGTGTCAGGTATTCCTACTAGGCTGGGAATTCTACTGGATGCCTGGAAGGATAGAGAGGGATTCTCTCATGGGATTGGACCCCCATTTTGTTCCTTGCCTTTGCCTTTCTACTTTCAGTTCTATAACTGGGTGAGATAACCCTTCATTCAACTTTCAACAATCTTCAGTCTTTGGCAGCTTTTGTCCACTAGTGGTAGCAGCTGCCATGATGCCATTTTGTCAGGGCTTTACAAAATACTTTTCTTCTTTCAGTGAAGTGACTTTGGCAAATAGTATCACCTCCTTTTGGAGAAGGAAACAGGCCCAGATGGGTGAAGTAACCATTCAAATGTCATTTAATTTGTACATGGTCAAGCTGAGACTTGAATCCAATCAACCAACAAATATTTATAACTACTAAGGATACAACAAACAACAAAAACAATGCCAAAATAGCCATTGCCCTCAAGGAGCTTACATTCTAATGGAGGAGACAGAAAGTGCATGTATAAGTATGTGTAAGAAAGTAGAGGACATTTGTGGGGAGGGCGGAGCCAAGATGGCCGAGGGAAAGCAGTGACTGTCTTGAGCTCTCTCCCAAACCCCTCCAAATACCCAAAAAAATGGCTCTAAACAAATTCTAAAGCAGCAGAACCCACAAAAAGACAGAGTGAAACAAATTTCCAGCCCAAGACAGCCTGGATGGTTGATCAGAAAGGTATATAGCGCTGGACAGGGAGAGGAGCTCAGTTCGGTGTGGGCGCACAGCTGCAGCGACCGTGGAGCAGGCTTCAGAGGACTGAATTATGGGCAGCTGTGGCAGTTTCCAGACTTCTCAACCCAGGAACACCAAAGACAACTTAGAAGGTCAGTGGGAAAAGTCTGTGACTGTGGTGAGAGAGGAGCTAGGTCTCAGCCAAAGGTCTCCAGCACGGCCTGGGGCAGCAACTGTTTCCTGAGCTTCTGGCCTACAGACTAAGGGGGAATCGAGTGGCTGATCAGAGGGGGATTGCAAGGATCTCTTTGCCAGTGCTGAGGCAGGAATCTCTTGCTTTACTGGTGCTTGGATCGGGGTCACAGTTCTGAGGGGTGGTCCTGGGGTGAGGAGAAACATTGGTGTGGTGAAGCTTGTTGTGACGGTAGAGAGGAAATACCTCACCCCTTATCGTAGCACCTTGGAAGAACTGAAAATTTACAGGTCCCTAGAAGTACCTCTGAAAACAGCTGTACAAACCCCCAAAGCTTGGGACAGTACACTCTTCACATTGGAAGCAGACTTTTACCTTAACAAAGAGTTTAAAACTCAAGTAATTAGCCGGGATCATGAGTAAGCAGGGCAAAAAGAGTCAGACTATATTATCTTACTTTGGTGACAAAGATGATCAAAACATACAACCAGAAGAAGACAACAAAGCCAAAGCTCCTACATCCAAAGCCTCCAAGAAAAATATGAATCAGTCCCAGGCCTTGGAAGAGCTCAAAAGGGATTTTGAGAAGCAAGTAAGAGAAGTAGAGGAAATACTGAGAGTGATGCAAGAAAATAATGAAAAACAAGTCAACAGCTTGCTAAAGGAGATCCAAAAAATACTGAAGAAAAGAACAACTGAAAAAATAGCCTAACCCAAATGGCAAAAGAGGGCCAAAAAGCCAATGAGGAGAAGAATGCCCTTAAAAGCAAACTTAGCCAAATGGAAAAGGAAGTCCAAAAGCTTACTGAAGAAAATACTTCCTTAAAAATTAGAATAGAGCAATTGGAAGCTAGTGACTTTATGAGAAATCAAGACACTGTAAAACAAATCCAAAAGAATGAAAAATTAGAAAACAATGTGAAATATCTCATTGGAAAAACAACTGACCTGGAAAATAGATCCAGGAGAGAGAATTTAAAAATTATTGGACTATCTGAAAGCCACGATCAAAAAAAAAAAAGCCTAGACATCATCTTTCAAGAAATTATCCAGGAAAACTGCCTTGATATTTTAGAACCAGAGGGCAAAATAGAAATTGAAAGAATCCACCGATCTCCTCCTGAAAGAGATCCCCAAAAGAAAACTCCTAGGAATATTGAAGCCAAATTCCAGAGTTCCCAGGTCAAGGAGAAAATATTACAAGCAGCCAGAAAGAAACAATTCAAGTATTGTGGAAACACAATCAGGATAACACAAGATTTAGCTGCTTCTACATTAAGGGACCACAGGGCATAGAATAAAATATTCTGGGGAGCAAAGAAGATAGGATTACAACCAAGAATCACCTACCCAGCAAAACGGAGTGTAATTCTTCAGGTGAAAAACTGTTCATTCAGTGAAATAGAGGACTTCCAAGCATTCTTGATGAAAAGACCAGAGCTGAATAGAAAATTTGATTTTCAAATACAAGACTCGAGTGGAACATGAAGAGGTAAACAGGAAAGAGAAAATCATAAGAGACTTATTAAGGTTGAGCTGTTTACATTCCTGCATGGAAAGATGAAATTTGTAACTCATGAGACCTTTGTCAGTATTAGGGTAGTTGGAGGGGAAAAAATTATATGTACGTATATGTAGACATAGATAGATAGATAGATAGATAGATAGATACATAGATAGATAGATAGATAGATAGATAGATAGATAGAGGACACAGGGTGAGTTGAAAATGAAGGGGTCATATCTGGAGAATAAAATTAAGGGGTGAGAGAGGAATATACTAGGAGAAGGAGAAAGGGAGAGGTAGAATGGGGTAAATTATCCCACAAAAAACAAAAAACAGAAAAGAAAAGGCTCTTACAGTGGAGGGGAAACGGGGGAAGGTGAGAGGGAATGAGTGAATCTTATTCGCATAGGATTTGACTTAAGGAGGGAATAACATACACACTCAATTGGGTGTGGAAATCTGTGTTACCCTACAGGAAAATAGGGGGGGAAGGGGACAAGAGAGTAAGGGAATGATAGAGAAGAAGGCAGATTGGGAAAGGGAGTAATCAGAAGCAAATACTTCTGAGGAGGGACAGGGTCAAAAAAAAGAATAGAATAAATGGGGGGGTGGGATAGGATTAAGGGAAATAGAGTTAGTGTTCCAGTACAACTGGTCTGTGAGCTGTTTCTCATACCAGGATTCAATAGAGATTTGCTATACCTAATTATAAGTAGAAGATGGGTAGAAACCCTCCTCGCCATTCAATAAGTTGTATCTTCCCAACATTGCCAACCTGTGCGTCACTTCCAGGCTGGCTTAACCTTATCTGGTTTTGCTGATTGACCTTCCATGTATTATTTTTCTATGTATCCTATTTCATGGCTAGGAATTTCAATCATGCCTGATTGAAATATCGAATTCTATCATCAGGCTCCCAGAAAGCCTGCTCAAATTCTTGGGCACATTCACAGGGCCGCCAGGAGGCTCCTTGGAGGCAGGGCCCAGGTTCTTTGTGCCCTCGTCACTGGTATTAGTCTGGTGAGTAGATATTGACTGAGGCATTCGAAGGCAGTGAACCAGAAGGGAGCCCTCTCTATAGTGGCTGCTGGCAAACCTGTTGTGGGGGCTTGAAGCTACTCAGCTGTAACAGACTTTTTTTTAAAGCATAATGCACCCACTCATGTTAAGCCTTGTTTCAAAGAATACTGAAATTTATGACTGTGAGTTTTATTTATTTTTTAAAAAATCTGTATGTAAGAGAAATGGAATGTATAAAAATTCCAAGTGTCCCCCCCCATAAAACAAAACAAAAACCAGTGAACACACTACTCCAGAATGACTTTCAACAGCCACTGATGATAAAAATGACATGGCATTCAGTCACTTCATTCACAACCACGGGCCCTTCCTCTCTGCAGGGAATAATGCTCCTGTTTTCATGGAAACAAAGATAAGGCATTTCCCAGGGGGGAGAACAAACCAAGGTCCTCTCTGACCTTCCTTTTCCCAGGACAACAAAGCTCTGTTCATAGGATCATAGGCCAGAATGGGGAAGGGGCCCCAAGGCCACCACTTCATTTTACAGGTGAGGAACCTGAATCCTGGAAAGAGAAAGTGAGCTGTGCAAGGTCATCCCTCATGCTCATCCCTCCTTCCCTCTCACAAGGAAAGTAAGCATGCAGGTCCAGGCTTGTGCCATTGCATTGCCCTATGTTTAATTCAACTCAACACACATTTAATAATAATCCTAATAATAACTGCTGGCATTTGTGTAGGACTTGCAAATTTTGCAAAGCACTTTACACTTATGATCTCATTTAATCCTCAGAACAGCCGTGGGAGGTAAGTGCTGGATTTGAACTCAGGCCCTTTTCACTGCACCATGGATGGTATTTCATGCCCATGGGTTGTTTTGGCTTTGTAGTTGTTGTTACTAGTAGTAAAATGTATGAATTCATATGGTCCTATACATTTAGATTTAAAATGAAGGCAGTCACCAATCAATTAATTAAAAAAAAACCAAAACATTTATTAAGCATTTATGAAGTGCCAGGCACTGTGCTAAGCAATGAGGATGCCAAGACAGACAAAAAAAAAAAAGTCCTTTCCCTTAAGGAGTTTAAACTCTAATAGGGAGACATATAAAATAGAAAAAGAGCAGATGGGAAATGATCTCATAGGGGTTGCACAAGTAATGGGGAGGACTTGGGAAGGCCTCTTGCAGAAGGCTGGTTTAAATAAAAACCGTAAAGGCAGGATTTAGAAATTACCTGCAGTTAGACTTGAGGTTGGGGAAGGGGGAATCCTGCTAATTGGAGCTGTTCAAAAGTGGCTTGGAATACCTTGGGATGGATCGAATTCTCTGTCATTAGAGCAATCTAAGAATTGACTGAATGAACATTTGGCCACTAGTCAAGTATGCTGGAGAAGAGAGTATTGGATAGACATTGGACAAGGTAGACATTGAGGTCCTTTCCGACTGAAAATTCTGTGAAATTTAGAGAGCCCCTAAATTTCTGTGGACTCCGTAGACATCTGGTGGAAGAAGTCCAGGCTGGAGCGGTCATGGCACATTCCATGTGCATCCTTTCCATTTCCTTCTTCCTTTTTTGGATGGAGCGAAGGTTAGGCAGAAGAGGCCAGGGTGACCTTTCTTTTTGCTCCAGGGGGAGCCCTTCTCCCAGCCCATAGCCGGGCTCTTCAGGCTCAAGTCCTGGAGCAGCCCAAGGAGGCCCTGCTGGAGGTTTGGAAGGTCACCCTTAGTTGTCTTTGTGGCCTGTATGTTTTGTTTTCTTCCCACCCAGTCCCAGCTTCCTTCTGACGACTGCATTTCTGCAGGAATCCCAACCCTCCCGCCCAGGTTCCCAATTCTTCCAGACCATTTGATTCGGCCTTTGTGAACCTGCACAGCCCCATTGCAGGCCACCATCAGCCTTGACCAAGTAGGTCTTCCCTAAGTGGCCACAGCTCAGACCCTGGAGCCCAGAGCCTGCTTAGTAACCTCATTAGTGAGCAGGGCAGTGCCTCATTCCAGGTTAGTAACATAACTGCTATGGAATCATCCTTTACTTTATAATAGGTTAAAGAAGGCTCCACAGAGCTCTGACAGCCCCACTGATGATTGTGAGGAGGCCTAGAGATGGGAAAGTAGTTGGCCCAGGTGACAAAGGTAGTAACCAGTGAAACCAGGACTTGAATCCAGGCCCTCCATCTCCTTACAGTCCCATCAGCTTGTCTGATGGGGCAGTGAGGCACAAAGGAAAATAGTTTACAGTGAAGGGATCTGGATGCAAATCCTACCTCCACCATTTCATCTCTGGGTGACCCTTCTGGGCATTAGTTTCCTGATCAAGGAAATGATGTGGTTTGTACTCAATGATGTCTAAGGATGCCTCCATCTCTAGGTCTAAGCCTATGACAAAAAGTGACTCAAACACATATGATAAAGAGGGGATGAGTGGGAGAGGAAGCATCACATGGGAGGCCAATGAGAGAAGAATTGTGGAGGAAAGAGCCTATCACACACAAGCCATTTGGGGTGTGATAAAGTGGTAAGGAGCAAAGGGAAGGGTGATAACAGTGGCTTTCTCTCTCCCTCTCCCCTTCCCTTTCTCTGTCTCTGTCTCTCCCTCTCTCCCTCTCTCTCTGTCTCTCTCTCTCTTCTTCTCTCCTCTTCTCTCTCTCTCTCTGTCTCTCTCTGTCTCTCTCTCTCTGTCTCTCTCTCTGTTTCTCTCTCTGTCTCTCTGTCTGTCTCTCTCTCTCTCCCTCTCTGTCTGTCTGTCTGTCTGTCTGTCTGTCTGTCTCTCTCTCTCTCTCTGTCTCTCTCTCTCTCTCTTTTTCAAAGAGCCAGCAGTAAGGTTCAAGTTTTTCTTAATTTACTCAGGGTCATTAATGACCTTTATGGAGCTAGAGCCTCCTCCTAGTGGAGAGCCAGCCTCACAGTCAGGAAGATGTAGGTTCGAGACTTGCCCCTGATACATATTGGCTGTGTGACCTTGAAAAAGTCATTGAACCTCTCAATGTTCAAGACGACTCTTTAAGGCAGTAAGGCACATTGTTAAACCAAACTACATTGGTTAAGGGAGTTTCCTGGCAATTGCATGTACTAGTAAATTCCCTGATCCAGTCCCTATCCCCGGTCCATTGCAGACCAAGAATGGACCTAGACTCTACTTCATTCTGCTACTGACATTGTGGTAGTGGTCAAATCCCTTTAGCCTCTGGCCTTCTGCCCTTAGTCATAAAATGAGGAGGTGGATATTGGGCAGCTGATGAGCATTTAGGCACAAGGGAGATTCCTTTCAGGAAGGGGCTGGACCAGAGACCCCTGAGTGAGTCCACAGACTTCCCAACTCTCAACTTCCTCAACAATAGGATTTTGCCAATTTATTTATTGATTTTACTATTATAAATATGGATTTTAAAAAAGATCCTAGAGCTGAAACTTTCCATATGTGTTGTTCTCCCCGACCCTTAAAATGTGAGCTTCTTAAGAGTCCAGACTGTCTTACTTTTCTCTTTGTATTCCCAGGGCTTAGCATGGTGCTTTGTACATGCTAAGTACTTAATGCTTTTTCCATTCATTCATTCATCTTCCCTTGGGACAACTTTCTCCTACCTTCCAGATTTCCCTCACATCAATTTGGAACCTGGACACCCGAGCTTAAGCCTCTTGCACAGAGGCTGGCTCTGTGTCACAGTTCAAATGTAGGGTACCTCCAGAACCGAAATATCCAGAAGTCTATTATAGAAGTCTAAGTCTATTTCTAGAACATCCAGCATGTTTCTTTCTAAGATGAATTCCAGAAAGTAGAGCTTCCTTGTCACATTCTCTCCTAAGAGAATGAATGGATAAATGAACCAACGAACCATCGAAATAATGAAGCAAGTTCTGCCATCTTGATCCCATCATGGCAGAGAGGAAGAGGTTTCTGTCTTGCCCACTGACAGCAGGCAAAACGTTGAAAAGTTTCCCCAAAGAGACAACTTCAACGCTGAGCAGGGAAGGAAGGTTGCCCTGTGGTGATGTATGAGGGCCAATGCTCAGCAGCCCAGCCACTCAGAGGGCGGGAGCGGCTCCGTGATTAATGGTGTTTATATTTGACACAGGCTTCCTTTATTTATCTGCAATACAGTTTAGCGATTTTTATCAACCTCCTGAATGAAAAATATTCCGTCATACCAATATTGCCGTGTAAATTGAGTAGAGTCACTTTTTATTCTATCTTTCCGCCTTATCATCCGCACAGTAATTTTCTAGCAGGGGTTTGATATGGAAAGGCTGGATTTAGCCATACTTGACACAAAGCCTCTTCAATTTCCCTTAAAAGTTCAGGCTGCTCTTAGAAATGTGTGTGTATATGTGTGTGTGTGTGTGTGTGTGTGTGTGTGTGTGTGTATTTTTAAGCTCTCTCTCTCTCTCTGTCTGATCCTCTCATCCAAGCAATTTCAGGATTTGAAAGAATAAAGATAAAATGAACAGAGCTGGATGGGGGAAAATGCAGCTAATATGAAAACATCTACTAACTGGAAAGGCAGTTGTAGTCAAAGCTGCTTTGGAGGGCACTTGGGCCCAGCACTCAGGCATGCTTGCACAGGCCCATTTTCTCCTAATCAATCACCATCCAACTCCAATCAGTGCAGGGGCAGAGCCGATTGTTCATCCCGGGAATAATTGCAAAGTTGAGTCTCATAATGGACCCGTCCAGGACATTCGTCACCACAATAATAGAGCTAATGACACCCTAGCTAAAGAAGGGGAAGAAAAATAAAATCTTTCTCCTTGTTGTGATATGCAAGAGGCTTGGGAGCAAATGAGCACATGCCTGTTTATTTCTTGAGTAGTGAACGGCAATGTTCGTGTAATGGATAGAAGAGAATGATTGGGATGAATCTTAAAAAAAATAATTAATTAATCAATCAGAAGTCTGCCTGTTGAATCTGGCTTCCGAGATGAAGCTTAAACATTAGATATTCTTTGGAAACATGGAGAGGGAAAAGTAACCCCAGAGTTTTGGCTTAGAATGCTGGGCTCAGAGTTAGGAAGCCCTGGCTTCACATCCTAACTCTGACACTTAGTGGCTTTGGACAATTTGCTTAACGTCTCCAAGCCCCAGTTTGCTTATCTGCAAAATGGACCTAGGTCCCAGAGGAATTAGAAGGCTTAGTGAAGATTATGTCCATAGAGTAGTTCGAAAACTGTAGGGCACTGTAGAAATGCCGGAGCATATTGATTCTAAAGACAGCCCCCAGCATCCTTGGGCTGCCGACAAAGTTGAGGATCATGCTTCAGTTTTTCAAAGTGAGACATGCAGAAATAAGTCTCAGCCCAAATGCCCTAGGATGGTTAGTCCAGAATGTCCTTTAGAGAGTGGCACTCAATAATGGTCTTTTGCAATTTTCTATGATCTCACGCAGGAACTCTTGGTTGCAAAGCGAGGAGGAGGGAAGGAGGGAGGGAGCCCGAGGCTTTGAGATTCCTTTGGGAGGTCTCAGAGCCTTGGTTTACATTCTCTTATCCACACTATTGAGATCAAGATTGCCTTTTACATCCCCACCCCACCCCAAACCATTATAAAGATAAACCCTAGGGAGTTGCAATGTCCTCATTTGGGACTTAGTGTGATGACTGGTATGGGCTGACCCCATGCTATGGAGTGGCACTTCCCTCTCTTTTAGGTAAGGACTAAAGAAATCCCCCCTCCCCCCAGTTCAGCAGTCAGTCAGTCAATCTACATTTATGAAGCCCCTCCTTTGTTCCAGGGTCCGTGAGAGGTGATGGAGACACAAAGACTCTAGCCCTCATGGATATGACTTTCTAAAGTAGGAGGCAAGGAGGCTCCATATAGCCCATACAGTGAGCCCTGACCCCTGGGTAATCTAGATGGCCTGCCACCCAATGAGGTTTGTGGCACTTGGCTTTTTATTCAACCCAAAGTGAATGGGGAGGAAGAAAACCAAGGCTATTGAGGGTCCTGGTTCTCAAAGATGGGTCCCCATTCCCTAATACATTTCTGCTAAGGCTTCTATCACCCTTCTTATCTCTGAAAGGCATCCTCATTGAAGGAATGAAAAGGACGAGTCATGCATGGGTACTTTGCCTAGAATTATGAGAAGGAAGAACCCAGAAAATAGTCTAGCCAGGAGTCACACACACACACACACCTCTTTAGCAGACAAGCCTGAGCTCTACCCACCAGACTGTTGCTGTTGATAGGACATTTATTCCATTATGTCACTGACATTCTTGTAAAAATATAAATTAAAAAACAAAAGGAGGTCCCAGGTTTTCATCTTGGCCCTGAATTTTAGAGGTAGCTGGAGGGGCTAAGCATGGGTTCTGCCTGTCTGCCCCTCCCCTCCCATCCCCAGCACACCTGCAAGCTAAGCTCAGCATGAAGCCAAGTCTGAGTAGTTGGAGCCCAACTGTGTGTTTCTAATTAATTATTTCCACCCCATATCCAAGACTTCCTTGCTGCGAGGCCCTTCACATCAACAAGAGTCATTGGCTCTGAGTTCCACAGAAATAAAAATAAAATAAAACCCAATTCTGTTCTGGTTCCCATCTTCCCAGTGGCCAGAGAAGCCATAGTTTGCATTAACAATTCTCAGCTCCTCCGTTTGTGGACTTTGTCATCTTCAACTTGAAATATCCTTAAACAGTAGGTGGGCATCGCGGTCCTTACTACAAAGATTCTCTTAAAAGAAGCCAGCTGAGCTCTGCCTAATGAGGAATGGAATTCCAGAGCTCTGGGGGATGCAGCCATAGTGAAGGGGAAGTGCCATGCCATTGGAGATGGTGAGAGGAGAATTCTTCTTCTGAAAACTCTGGCCTCGAGGGAGGGAGGGTGTCTGCCTTTCATTATCCTTATCCCAGCTCCTACTCTTTGGATTGAGCATTTATTTTGGAGAAATCAAGTCTATTTGCATTTCTCCTTTGTTTGTTCTCACCCTGTGTGTGTGAGTCCCTGTTGTCAGTGGGATTGATCAGATCCTAAATAGAATAGCCTCAGCAGAAAAACAGGTATACGCATTCATGGTTGGTAGAATTGAAAGCTGGCAGTATACAGCCAAAGATTTGAGAATAAGTCTACCCTTGCCACCAATAATTTCATTGTTAGGAATATTCCCTGAATGTGTGTGAGCTTTCTGTTCAGTGGTAAACCTTTCAGCATTATTTAGAAAGTTAAAAAAGTGGAAACAACCTCACTGTCCAACAATAGCGGAATGGCCAAATAAATTGTGGTTCATTGAGTTTATGAGAAGCAACTAAGAATGAGAAGCATGAGGGACATAAAGCAATCGGGACAGACCCTGGTGAAACAATGCAAAGTGTGGGGAGGAGGAAGGAGGGAGGGAGCAGAACCAGAAAAAATGTATTTCACAGGAACTGTAATCGTATCAGAGAAAAAGTAAAGGAAAAATGGTCAAAGAAAGAATCCTGATGGAGACATAGAGACAAAGGACAACAAAATTGTATTTAGAAACTAACAAATGAATCTAACTGATTTTATTAATTCTCAGTAGTCAGATCATAATGAATCATTCTGTAAAGATGGACAAAAGTCTCTAATTATCCCTGTGTTTTGGAAGGAGTTCCCTGTTATAAGACAAACACCAGCTTTGGCTTCTGTGGTTTACCTAGAACTGATTGAATTATTCTCTGTGTCAGAAGGAAGAGTAAAGAAGTAGGAATCTAATAATTAATAGGTGAACATTCAGTAGCACTGGCTTCTGCCTTGAACTCCTTGAGTGATGGTGAGCTATTGGACACCCCCAATTTCCTCGATGTTGTTTTGAAATCTGGGGACCATGTTTGAAGAAGGATATTGCCAAGCTTCTTGAATATGGCAGGGTGCTTGAAACCATGTCACATGAGGACAGGTGATAGGGAGTACAAGTGCTTAGCCTGGGGAAGAGAAAACTTGGAGGTGGGAAATCCCACCCTTCTTTGGGTATTTGAAGGCCAACCAGTATGAAAGGGATTAGACTTCTATTTCTTGTGTCTAAGAAAGGCAAACAAGGAGCAAACAGAAGATGGCTTTTGACTCAATAGAAGAAAGAATTTACTAATAATGAGAGCTGAGCAAAAGTAAAAGAGCCTTGTTCGAGAGGTAGTGAGCTTCCACATCTCTGGAGGTCTTCCAAAGGAAGCAGAATGACTCTTACAAAGGATATTGTAGAAGGAATCTGCCTTTGTGTGGGAGTTCAAGTAGATGAACTCTGAAATCTTTTCCAGATGCCAAGATCTGATGACTTAATATTTTATTCCTCGTTGTTCTTTGCCAATGTCCATTTCCAGTTTGTTGAATGACCCTGAGAACCAGGAGCCATTATGATGGAGCCTGAGCTGGCCGAGGGAGAAGAGGAAAGTTCCGTGATTTAGTATGCCCAGGCCCACCATTACAATGTATTTTATGTTTCCTGAACTCAACATTAATTTCACATAAAAGTCACACCCTCCCCCCTGTCCTTGGATTTACTCTGTGGAGGTGGAAAGAGAGGGTAGAAGGGATTTGACCATAGACAAGTAAGGTTACACCATCGCCCTATAGTTAATTTTTCTTTTGAACAACAAACAAACAAGCCAGGATCACTTCAAAAGCTTCTCCCAAGGGGTTGTGTAGGTACATGCAATATTTACATGATGTTTGAATTATTCAGAGAAAGACATGAAATTGACTTTTTAAAAATCACTTTTCTTTTTTTCATTTCTTCATTCATAGAGTGACTGGAGAGGTAAACACCTGAGCACAAAAAGTGAATGGGTTGGTCACATGATGAGAATTCAGGATGACCATTGAACAGCTCACATGGGCCATTTGTAACTATATGATTTAGCCAAATAGCAAGGAAAGCCCCCCACTATCTTTGTTGATGGTGGTGAACATTTTTTTTTGATAATGGTATTCTGTGTCTATTACAAAATGAAGATAGTTTTGGAGGTCATTGCTTATTTTTTCAGAGGGGAATAAAGTCCCATATTTGTTTTCAAGAGTAGTGCAGGATATGGTCCTTTCTGAAGTTTTAATCATCACAAGGCATCAGCTTCCAACTGACCATGGCCAAGGGCCAAGGACAGAAAGTTGCTTTCATTTGGGCACGTGGACTCACAGAAAACCAGCAGTCAGGGGACTTCCTTCTAGCCATTTGCTTTGGATCCTGACCTCTGGATTTGGTGGCCCTGGTCCCATATGACAGCTTTTGGGTGAAAAAGCAGGAAACATATCTCCCTGATTATTTGTGTTCTTTCCTTAAGTACCAAGAGTCTTTGTTTTTGTTTAAATAAAAACAAAACAAAACAACTCAGACATTAGATTTTCAGTAAGAAAATGTCTAGTACCTTGAAATGATTTTATCTGCTTCCTCAGAGAGGCGACATGAGAATGGCCTTTCTTCTTTGCCTATCCAAGCCCTACATGCCCTGGAGAGCCCTTGACCAGGGCCTTTAGTCATTGCAGAATCTCTCAGATGGAAAGCAACAGAGAGGGCATCCATTCCAAGCCCTGTGTGAACAAGAATCCCAATAAAGTGTGCTTGATAAATGCCTCCCACCTTTACTTGAAGACCTCCAGTGCAGAAGGAAGCCATTACCTGCCAAGGCAGGCAAGCACAGTCCATGCCTACTTCACAGAGAGCAGAAACCAGCTACTTTGCAGCCAGAATCCAGGGCTCTTCCAACTGGACACTTAGCGTGGATTCTGTCTGTCAAAATCCAGCAAGTGCCTAATTATGTGAAAAGATGGAAGCTCTCCATAAAATCATTGAGTTAGTGCTGGAAGGGCCCTTAGAGGAGGTCACTTAGGAAGAATCACTTATTTTGTGAGGAATCTCAAGTCCTGACCCCAGGTCCCATGGAGGATAGGCCAGGGTTGAAGGGCTGTGCTGCATGGAAGGCACGCTGGGCCAACGAGGCACAAGGTCTCAGTTCAAAAACTGCCTTTTACACTTAAGAACTGTGGGACTACGGGGGAGTCACAGCCTCTCTGTGCCTCTGTTCTTTGTCTGGAAATTCAGGAAGGAAGAGGAATGGATGACCTCCGTGGCTTCCTCCACTTCTAGATAGATTTATGATCTTTTTTTTTTTCTTTGCCGACTCAAGATGACAAAACATAGCAATCCTTTTTTTGTTCCCTGGCCACAGGACCCCCGTGTGGAAGTGCAGGCCTTTTAAACGCTTGTCAAATATTTACCAGTTCTGGTTTATAATGGGTCTTATAAAGTTGTCTGTCACTCATGTTGTCTTACAGGATTTGCAGCTGCTTCTGCTAGGCCTATCCATATCATACCCCCTTCCTGCCTCGTACTTCCCTGCTCCTCTGGCCACTGCTCTGGGGGACCCTTACCCTGAGTCCTGAGCACAAAGTGAAATCTGGAAAAAAATAGGAAATGCCTGCTGCTGTCTCTCTTTCCTTCCTCCTCTCCCTCCTTTCCTCATTCCATTCCTTCCTCTTTCCTTCCCTTCTACTTTCCCTCTCTCCTTCTCTCTATCCCTCCTTTCCTCCTTCTCTCTCTCATTCCTTTCCTTTTTTCCTCCTTTCCTCTTTTCTTCTCTCCATCCCTCCTTCTCTTTCTTCCTTACCCTCTCCTTCCCTCTGTCCTCTTTCCCTTTCATTCCCTCCTTCCCCCCCCACCTCCCTGAGTACTTGGCAATTGATAATAAGTTCACCAAAAAGTAGCCCCAAATTCTGGAATTACTGGAAAATACTCATACTCAGAAATTTTTTTTACTACAACTAATTTTTTTTAAAGAAAAGAAAAAGTATGAATATTGTTTGTTTTTTTGAAACTGAGCATTGATTATCTTGGATGCGGAAGACCTCAATGAGAATTATATGTATGTCAGCCTGCAGAAAACAGTCCTTCAATATTGCTTTAGGGAGTTTCTGAAAAGTCTTTACTCAGAGATGGAATTTGCAAGAAATGCTAGGATTAAGAGCATCCTAAATTCAGCTGCAGCTACAGCTGCTATTGCTATTGCTGCTGCTGCTATTACTACTACTACTACTACTACTACTACTACTTCTACTAATACCACTATACTGATGAGGAGGGGGAAGAGGAAGAGAAGGAAGAGTAGAGGCAGTAGCTCTGATTTTGAACTCACAGTTACTTGTTTTAAGCCTAACTCAGACATTTACTTTCTGTGGGACCTGGAGAAATTCATTTGACCTTGCTCAGTCTCAGTCTCCTCAGTTGTAAAATAGGAATAATAATAGTGCCTTCCTCACAGGATTATTGTGAGAATGAAATAAGTTAGCAAATATAAAATCTTTACAGAATTTAAATCACTATAAATAAACCCAGCTCTTATCATTATGCAGGGCATGTAGGTGGCACAGTGGATAGACCTCCAGGCTTGGAGTCAAGAAAGTTCAAACTCAGCCTCAGACACTTGCTAGCTGTGTGATAGTGGGCAAATCACTTAACCCTGTTTGCCTCAGTTTCCTCATCTGTCAAGTGAGTTAGAGAAGGAAATGGCACACCGCTCTGGTATCTTTGCCAAGAAAACCCCAAATGGGCTCCTGAAGAGGCAGACACAACTGAGCAAAATTACTATTGATGATGATTTCAATTATTTCTACAACCAATTTGAAGAAGTTAACTATGCTCTTCCGTTAAACTAGCCAACGGAGCTTGGTAACAAATCTCAGCATTGACCCACACCATATCTCCAGGTGGAGCTTCAGGGACCCTGTTACAAATCAGCATGAGTCAGAGATTTACTACGCCCTTTAGAAATGTGTTTCTATCACCAGGTAAATCTAATTGTGAATCAAATGCCAAGATTGTGAGTAGATTTCAGTTTTTGTGCCAGTTTTTTTTAATGACTAGATGAATATGCCTTTAAATGAGATGGGGGTCAACAGGATAGGCTGTAGACTTCCTTCCCATTATAAGTCAACAGTGGTCTTCTCTCCAATATTAAACACCTCTGCTTGGCCAATCGCGGTGATCTTGTGGGAGTCTGCCATAACTGCTTTCCAGGGATGGTTTTTGTTATTCTCAGCTCTAAAGAAGAGTCATTTGTGCTGGCCTCTCCCTTGCTGCCAAACTGGAACTATCACAAGCAGAAGCGTTTGACTCGTAGGGGTTCAGAATAATGGAGAGACAGAAAGACACACAGAGAAATACACCAAGACAGAGAGATGGAGATGCAGGAAAAGAGAGAGAGATTGAGAGAAACAGAGCTGTAGACAGAGATACAGAGGGACACACACAGATGTAGACACGGAAGAATAAGAGGGTGTAGATATCCCCTCATCCCATGCCACAGCCCCCTTTTCAGAAGTGTAGGGGAAGTGGACGGATCAGTGTGGACTTCCATTCATTATGGTTGCTAAGCTGAGGCCTCAATGGGACTGGCTTTTCCCTAAGATTACTTCCTGCCAGGTTTTGGTGAACTCTTCATTCTTTTGGTCTTTGAAGTGGGATCGGAGGTTTGGAGTTGGATAAAAGCTGCCCCCACTCCACCTTGTTCTTCTGTTCATTCTTAAAGCCGTGCCTTCATAGCAGTTTCCCGTTCCCTCTCAGTCTTGGTTCATGGGAACCACCCTCAGTTCACGGGAAAGTCAGGGGACCCCAAAAGTATTGAGCCCATCCCAACCAGGCCACATGCATCACTTGCCCAGAGATTTCATAGCTGCCTTTCATAAAAGAAGGAATGTGGCTCTGGGCAAGTTGACCGTTGGAGACACCATTGTTTGATTTGTCGGGTGACTCCAGGCCCGCTTCTATGGGCAGAGACACTCAAGAAGGGACTCAGGTCTGTTCCTCTCATCAAAAAGTTGTAAGAAAAGATGTTTTCAGGAGAAGCTAGTTATTCTCATCAAATGAGATCATAAACTCCTGCCTGAACTCATTATCATCGAGACCTTGGCATGATCCAGAGCACCCCATTATTTTCCCACTAGCCAACCCCCAAACGCTGGGTTGCTGATTGTTTGCAGAAAGCAGCTAATCAGAGAACAGCATTAAAAGAAGGAAAATAAAACAACTCATGCCTGCAGGAAATTACACAGATTGCAACAGTGCCGGGGGAAAACAAAAATGTATATTCAAACTAGCAAACCCCAGCACTGTGGGGCCGGCTTTCTTCCTGAGGATGGTGAGGGATTGTACTCATGCTCTGGTTGCAGGCAAGTCATGTGCCCGCAGTCATCTTTACTTGGATCTTGGGCAAGGGTGAAGCCACCTGGCCTCCTGGGCCTCTCCCACATAACAGGAGGCCCAGGGGCAGAGAGCATCACTCTGGGCTGTTTGACTCTGGACACTGAGAATTACGTATCAGTTCTAAGCAGTCACTCATCCTCCCCCATTCTCTCCAGAAGGCAAAGAATGAGAACAGTTCTTCAGAGATCAGACTTGGGGCTTAAAGAAACATGACGGCCAAGATGAGTGAACAATGGAGGCAAGAAGGACATCTTAGTTCCCTGAGATCTTTCATTGGGGTTCCCTTGGATGGGGACACACAGGCTGTCATGCTTGTTCTCATTCATTCTGGTTTCTGAACCAAATCATGGGATTTCCCATGGATCAGTTCTCTTTCCTGAAGTGAGAGGGCAAGAGCCCGCCTGTGCTTCTTACGGTGACTCCAGGGGATTGTACTGCCAAGTGTGGATGCCTGAGCTTTCCCAGAAGTTTTAAATTAATCCTTTTTTTTTTTTTTGCCTGATACAAACCTCTCCTTACTGTATACTATAATATTTCTCTCTCTTTTTATTCCAGGCCTTCTGCCTTATCAAGTAGCCCAACATATTCTGACCTGCCCTTCATTAGAATCTCCCCACACAGAAACCCGGCAGGCACTTCTGAGTCGCCCTTCAGCCCCCCGCATCCGTACATCAACCCTTACATGGACTACATCCGCTCCTTGCACAGCAGCCCTTCTCTGTCTATGATCTCGGCGGCCCGTGGCCTCAGCCCCACTGATGGTGAGTCTGTGACCAGCAAGGCTATCATTGTGTGGTCTCTTCTCACTGGACTGCAAGCTTTTATGGTCATCTCCCCCATTAGAATGGAAGCTCCTTGAAGGCAAGGACTATCTTTTTGGCTTGTGTTTGTATCCCCAGTGCTTGGCATAGTGTCTGACTCTAGCAAGCGCTTTGTAAGTAAATGTTCTTCCTTCCTCCTTCCCTCACTTCCTCCTTCCCTAACTTCCTCCTTCCCTTATTTCCTCCCTTCTCTCTATCCCTTTCCTTCTCTCCCTCCCTCTTTCTCTCCTTTCTCACATACCTTTGCATTTGGCATAAGAAGTGTGATGAGTCATTTGAGGATGGCTGTACTCAGACTGGAGGTCAGGGGCTTGTTTTTGTTTTTTTTTCTTTTTCCCCTTCTCTGAAGCCTTGCATATTTGGAGGATGTGTTTGTGTTTCTTTAATAGAGAATAAGACTTATTTCTTAAAAAAATAGAAATTTGTATTTCCCTGCCCATCAATCAAACAGCCAATAAGCATTTATTATGCACCTACTATATGTCAAGCATGGTGCTAATTTCTCTCCTTATTCACTTCACATCAGAATAGTCAGTGTTCTTGTGGAGCAGTTAATGGAAGTGACTCCTAGAATTGTCAGGATTCTGATGGGGTACATAGCAGGTCAAGTGCTGGACCTCAGAACCAGGAGACCTGGATTCTAATCCTGTCTGTAAGGGCAAAGTACTTGGAGCTCTGTCCCCATTCTCTATTCCATTCTCCATCCAGCTTCCAAAATGATTTGCCTCAAGTGCAGGTTTATCTGTCTCTGCAATATTGACTCAACTTCAGTGACCCTAAGTATTTCTAAGTTCAAAGAGAAGCTCCTTAATTTGTCACTAAAAGCATTTCACTGGCCCCATCTCATGTTCCCAGGCCATGCACAGGTCCCATCACCTACCCCCATGCCTTCACACTGCATGTTTACTGTTCCTAGAAAGCCCTTTCTCCTCACCTACACCCAGGCAGTAGATTGGAGAACTAGAACCTGAAAACTGGAATCCTTCAAATCCAAGTGCCACTCCCCTCCATGAGACCTTCCTCCCTCCTTCCTTCCTTCCCTCCCTCCCTCCCTACTTCTTTCCCT
>NW_020954595.1:9199865-9245341 GCF_900497805.2 Vombatus ursinus | reverse complement strand
CCTTCCTTCCTTCCTTCCTTCCTTCCTTCCTTCCTTCCTTCCTTCCTCTCGTCTTCTTCTCCTCTCCCTCCACCCTACACAGGACTACCTTACCTTACACATTAATTCTTCCCTGAACTGAGTGGAGTTACACAGACCCTCACAGCATAGTGACCTAAAATTCTTAAAATTTCGCTATCTCACAGTAGCAGCCCATCTTTTTGGAGAATGGGGCACAGTCTGGTGATGTGGGCTGTATGCTTAATAGCCCTTCACCTTGAGAGATGGAGCAGATAAAATCATTGCTCAGGCAGTGATGAGACTGAAGCAGGGTCCACTTTGTTGCCACGCCATTGTATTTACTTTGAACAAGAACTGTGATTTCATTGCGTTAAGAAACTTCCAATAAAGGGATTCCCCCGCCACCTGTAGTTGGTAGCTGCTGGAGAGTCGCTCTGGGGCAGTGAGAGATGAAGTGTCAGCCAGGTTGTGTCCCAGGTGGGCCTGGCATCCAGGTAAGGTCTTGCTGACCCTGAGGTCAGCTCTATGGCTACGTGCCGCCACATGGCCTTTCTTACATCTCATGTTGGTAGTCCATAAGGAGGAAGTGTGGTTATTTCCCTAGTTTCCCTGGATGCTTGAATTTCCCAAGGTTGACTTCAGCCGTCAAGGGAATGGGAGGACAGGGAAGGAGAAGCTGGAGACATCAGGAGAGGAAATTCTGATAGTTATTCCATCCACAAACAATAGAAGGGCAGACAGAGTAGCTGAGGGGAATTTAGGACCAGGGCCAGGGACACCACAACTCTTCCAGATTTTGTGAATTTAGCCTCAAGGTGGGTGTAAATCATGGTCCCGTTTGCCCTTCCTTACTTTAATTATATGAGTTGGCAATGAAATGGATTTAATTATATAGCAGCACTTTGATGGCCAACCTATGCTGCCTCCCAGGTATTTAGCTAATAAATAATAAAATTAGGATAGCTTATTTTTCTCAGTCTCACATGGATTATTTTATCTAAGCCTTGTAGAAACCCTTTGAGGTTAGCAAGCTAGGTATCATCAGGTGGCGGAGAAAGTGAATACTAGATCTGGCATTCAGAAGCCCTGGGTTCAAATTCCACCTCTGACCCGTAATAGCTGTGTGACCATAGGGAAGTGATTTGACTTTTCTGGGCCTCAGTACTCCCATCTGTAAAATGAGGGGGTTGGCTTCAGATCAGAGGTTTATGACTCCTTTTGGTAGTCTGGTGAAACCTCCAGTTCCCCTCTCAGAATTTTGTTTTTAAATAATTGAAAGAAATGCTAGATTTCAGTCAGAGACTGGTAAAAAGGGAAGATTTTTTTTTCTCCATCTGAGTTCACAGACCCACTGAGATCTACTCACGGATCCCTGGCTAAAACCCTTGGACTCTTGGGTCCCTTCTGGCTCGATGTCTCAGATCCTGTGACCTCTCTGGGACTTGGTCCCCGCAGAAGACCTCAAAGTTAGGTAGGGAGGAATGGACTTAATTGTTGATTTAGGGAGTGAGAAGAGAAGTTAGTTCAGTGGCTTTCTGGGGTAGCCAAGAACACTCCAGACTTGGGTTTGAGTCTTACCTCTAACACTGGCTATGTGTATGGCTATGAGCAAGTCATTTTTACCAATCTGAGCCTTCATTTCTCATTCACAAAATATAAATAGTCATCCCGGTAGCACTGGCCTCACTGGGGTATTGGAATGAGGAAACATGTAGATCACTTTGAAGATTTTAACTTGGTCTATAAATATTGGCTATTCTTATCATTATTCTCTTGGAACCTTCCATGGTTTCCATCATAGAAAATGCAGGAAGGGCTAGATGAGAACCCCCTCTTCTCCCTTCCTCCTTCTGTCACATCTCCCAGGTACTTGCTTCCTGCCACTCTCTCTTCCTTCAGCCTTGTCTCGCATGAAGAAGTGACCCTTGACCTTGCCAAGGTTAACCCTCCACGCACACAAGTGATTCCATTCCATCCTGTCTCCTCCAAGAGTTTGTCTCCTCTGTCATCCCCACTGTACCCCTTATCATCATCATTATCATCATCATCTAATATTTAAATACAATGTAATCTCATAATAATAATAATCTAAGATTATAACTAATATTTATTTAGCACCCCTAAGTGCCAGGCACTGTGCTAATCACTTTGCAAATATGATCTCATTTTATCCTCACAATAATCCTGGTAGATAAGTAGGTGCTGTTATTATCCCCATTCTATAGATAAGGGAACTGAGGCAAACAGAGGTTAAGTGGACTTGCCCAGGGTCATACAGCTGAGACGTGTCTGAGAACAAATTTGAACTCCTCTCCTTCTCTGTTATCTACAAATATGTTCACGAGTCCCTAATAAAAAATGAAAAAAAAAAAGACTTGAATTCCTGCTAGTTATCTTTCTAGACCTCTCCCACCTTTTGTGGCTAAATTCCTTGAAAAGGCCATCTACAATTAGTGACTGTACTTCCTTTCCTCTTCCTCTCTTCCTAACTTTCTGTGTTCTGGCTTCTGACATTACCATTCAGCCAACACAGCTTTTCCAAACTAACGGGTAATCTCTGACCCTGTCAATGACTGTCTTCTCCACAAGATGTGGTCCTCCCTTGGTTTTCATGGCATTTCTCCTGGTCCTGGTTCTCCTCCTAATTCTCTGACTTCCCCTTTCCAGTCTCCCTGCTGATTCTTCATCCAAGTCACAAACACTAATCATGGGGGTCCCTCAAGGCTCTCATGGACACTTGAGACTTGGGTTTGCGTCTTACCTCTGACACTGGCTACATGTGTGGCTAAGAGCAAGCCATTTTGCCAATCTGAGCCTCAGTTTCTCCATTCATAAAATATAAATAGTCATGCTGGCACTGCTGGCCTCACTGGGGAGTTGGATCATTAAGTCTAATCAACTCCCCTGGGTTCAATGATCATCTCTATGCAAATGATTCTCTGATTGATACATCCAGCCCCAACCTCTTTCTAATCTCTTGTCTCACATCATCCGCTGCCTTTTCAGCCCCTTGAACTAGATGTCCAATAGACAGCTCCAACTCAGCATATCCGTAGCAAAATTCCTTCTCTTTCTTCCCATGCTCTTGCTACTTCTCAAGCTTCCCTATGACTGTTCAGCACACCACCATCGTCCTAGGCACCCAGGCTTTGTTATCAATGTTGGTATCCCTATTGATTCTTCACTCTCTCACCTCCACCCAAGCCAAATCTTGTTTCTGCCTTAAGAACATCTCTGATCAACTCCTCCTTCTTTCAGGTGAGACTTCTACCCCTGGATTCAGGACCTCATCACCCCATGCCCAACTATTGTAATAGGCCTCTCACTTAGCTCCCTCCCTCGAGCCTTTCTCCCCTCCATTCCATCTTCCACTCAGCTCCCACAATGATCTTTCTAAAGCACAGATCTGACCATGTCACCTCTATGCTCAATATATGCCAGGGGCTCACTATCACCTCCAGGATCAAGTATGAACTGCACTCTTTGGCTCTGAAAGCCCTCCAGAGCCTGTCTTCTTCCTAGCTTTCCAGTCTTCTTATACCTTGCTGCTTTCCATGGACTCTCTCACCCAGTAGTGCCAGACTTCTTGCTGCAGCTCACCTGTGACTCTTAGCCTTCCATTTCCCTTCCTTTGCATTGACTATCCCTCATAGCTGGAATGCTCCTCTTCCTTGTCTTTGCCCTCTGGCTTCCTGGGCTTCTTTCAAGGCTCAGCAACAATGCTGGCTCCTTCAAGAGGCCTTTCCTGGTCCCCACCCCACCTCTGCCAACACCTTCTCTTTGACTCCCTATATGGCACATGCGCATATGTCAGGTGTTGTTGCTTCCATTAGAATGGGGAGCTCTGATGACAGGGACTGTGCTTTTGCATTCTCAGAACTTAGCCTGGTGTTGGAATATAGAGTCAACATTTAGCACATTCTTGTCCAGTGACTGTGTTCACAGGGATACAGACGCAACGGGATTTTTCTCCCAATGATCACTTGGAAACATTCCAAGTCATTTACTCTCCCATCCACCCCAGACTTTAAAATCTCAATACCTTGACTATTGCTAAGGAAATCACTGTATTTTTGCTGGGGCTTGGGAAGGAAAAATCTATTCCAATGGCAATCCACTCTCATACAAAATGTCGTTTATCTATTGTGTCTTCCCCGCGGGCCTTTACAGGGCTGCTGTGGGTTTCTTCCAGGCCAGGCAGCCAGTGTTATTGTTAGTTAACCCAGACACTTATGTCAGAAAACTCAGGAAGTATTTTAAGTGTGTCTGGAAAGATACTCTGGTTGTCTACTGCGGGAAGAAACTTTCAAACCAGTGGCTTGAGATAATGAGCTACTTCATCCTTCTTTGGCAAACATATGTTCTTGCTTGTTAGAGAAGGCTGGGGCTGATTGTGCTCATCTCAGACATGATTGGGATTCTGCATGAAGAGCTAACCCAAGGGGGCTTTTTGGTCTGGCGGTTATTTTGTTTGAATTTCCTCCTTTTGGCTTCCCCTCATCCTTTCCAGTGATTTTAATTTCAGATCAAAGAAGGAGAATTGCCTTACAACAGAGCTCACAATTGGGGAAAAAAATTCTATGGCTCTCAGTGGGGGCCAGAGTCTGTCCCTTGACATGAAACCACAGCATCTCCCCAAAGCTCGTTAGGAACCACTTACACCAGTCCCATGATTATTCATTCTGATGTTTCACATGGACCTGCTCATGAACATGCTATATCCTCCCTGTAGAATATAAGCTCTGTGAGGGCAGGAACTGTTTGCTTTTTTATTCTCAAGCACTAATACTTAGTGTGAGGTCTGGCACACTGTAGGCACTTGACCACTATGTGCATGGGGATTGTTTTCACCCTCACCCCTTGCATATTGTGCATTTTGGCCCAAAGTAGAGAGAGGGCAAAGAGGTAGGCAAGCCTAACCTGGATCTCTTCTGGAAGGGACAGAAAGGGGCTGAAACGTGAGCTCACATGCCGCCAGCGCTTCGTGTTTGCCGACACTTCCTGTAGCTTGTTCCATTTGATCTTCACAATTGCTCTGTGAGGGAGAGAGTGTGAGGATTTCCATCCCTGCTTACCTGGGGCTGGGCCTCAGTTTCCCAGTCTGTAAAATGGAGATACTCCTGTTTGATCTGTATCCATCTTTGTTGTTCTTTTATGAAATAGCACATGTGTGTGAACAGGTTGGTTGAGCGTCAAGGCGGCGCCATTACAGGAGCTACAGAAAGGGAAGGGCATTGTCCGATACATCCTTCACGTTGGGTTTCTATCACATTTGCTGGAAGCAAGATATATACACAAACACACATATACACAAATATACACAAACACACATATACACATATATACACAAACACACATATACACAAATACACAGACATTTTTGGGTATGGATATGTTGTGTACATATAGACATGTACCCGTATTATGTACATATGGTCCTCAAAGAGGACCAAAATGGCATCGCTATGTCAGTATCACGGAACAGTGTGTCTGTAGCTCATCAGACCAATACAGGGTCGGTAGGCTCTACCACGGGTTGGACACAGATCGTCTCTGTGCACATTTGGGATGGAGACGACTATGTACAAATGCATTTCATCATAGGACTATGAGGTGATGAGTGGGTCTCTGTGCTGATGGACTGACGTTCTGTGACATAATTCAAAGGATGGCTTCAAGGGAATGGCCATATCTTATTACAGTAACACCTTGATAACCTTCATGAATGGAAAACATCCAAAATTCGCAAAGTCTAAATTCTCAATAGTTCTGAGTCAGTTAATCAGCATATATTTGTAAAGTCTCTAGTATGTCCCAGGCACTGCGCTAGGTGCTGAGGATGTTAAAACAAGAATTAAGCAGCCCCCGCTCTCGATGAGCTTACTTTTTTCCTGCATTGAAAAAAATTAAGTTTTTTGTTTATTGTCTTTAGTTTCATGTAACAAATAGTACTGGGCAGCTAGATGGCACAGTGGATAGAGTGCTAGGCCTGGAGTCAGAAAAACCTGAGTTCAAATCCAGTCTCAGTTACTTGCTAGCTGTGTGACTCTGGGCAAGTCACTTCACCCTGTTTGCCTCAGTTTCCTCATCTATAAAAATGAACTGGAGAAGGAAACAGCAAACCACTCCAGCATCTTTGCCAAGAAAAGCCCAGATTTGGTCACAGAGAGTCAGACACAATCGAACCACAACAAAAACAAATAGTATCTTGAATACGCCCCTTCGCCAAGTGTTGCTCTGGGGCTGGATCTGCTTTAAAGAATAGATAAGGGTTCTTTGTCATTAGCATCACTGTATACTTATCTACTTTAATTTCCTAACAAATAGTTTGTTAAACATCCTCAATACTCATATTTACTCTGAATTCAGTTAACAAACACTTGATTTATGGTGTTAGAGAGTAGAGTTCTCTACCAGGCTAGGTACAAATCAGCACTCAAAGGTGGAGACGGATATGTGAAGGAATGAGATTTTATTGTATTGGAATAGAGAGAGGATTGCTGATTTAGTCTCCTTGGAAGGTCTTGACATTGATGGTTTTCTCGACTCTTGATCAATAATCACACATGACATGTTGCTCTCTTCCAGCCCCCCATGCAGGTGTCAGCCCTGCGGAGTATTATCACCATCAGATGGCCCTCTTGGCGGGCCAGCGCAGCCCATACGCGGACATTATTCCTTCTGCAGCAGCTACTGGAGCTGGGGCCATTCACATGGAATACCTGCATGCCATGGATAGTAAGTCCTGTGGTTTGGGGGAGGGCTGGGGCTGGAACTTATCCATGCAGCAGGAGAGATGCTGTTTTTGTTGGATGCATTTACTCACACGTTTATGTTTTCATGTTGAACTTTCCCTCCTGGAGCTTCCTACCTTGTCATCATTGACTCTGTGCTTTACCATGAAAGTCGGCAGGTATATGCCACTGGAAGACCCAAAGAAAAGTCTGACTGAGTCATCTGAAGTTTATTTTTAGTGCTGATCAGGTGGTCTCAGGGAGAAAGTACCTAAAATGATGAGTCAGAGCACGGACTGCCTGCCAGAGTGCTGGAATCTGAGAAGAGCACGCACTGCCTCCTCCCAGTTCTTACCTTGTGTTGAGCATCTCCATAGCTGTTCAGCTGAGCAATGCAGAGATATGGTCCGGCAGGTTGGGGCGGCTAGGGGTAAAGATTCCGTTAGGACTCGCTCTGCGAGTTGGTGCGATTCTAGGAGTTCACAGGGGCCTTTATTTAGCTCCCAGACTCCCTATCACCAAGATGCCCAGGGGGAGGAGAGATGCCCTGGACAACAATCCAGTTTGTTTGCTTCTCTTTTTACCCAAGAGAAGCTCTTTCTCATTAGGTTATCCAATCTGAATTTAGTTTGTAAGCAGTTCTGAAGGGTCTGCACTGTGTGTAGTGTGGACTTCGTATCCCTTCTGGTCACATTCTTGTCCATGGCCCCCTCCCATTAACGCCCTCTGGTTCCAAGAAGGCCAACCCCCAGAAACAAGTCAACACCACAGCAACGATCATTACCTAAACACATTCTCTCTTTAATATTTTAAAATAGCAATTATTATTCCATAACACCTCTCCTTAGAATAAAGGAGATAATGCTAAACCTCTCTCTGACTGTGGAATTAGTTTGTCTACCCGCCATTTTTATCAGTCCTGGTGAGTCATATCTGGGAACAACCAGACTCCAAATCAGGCATTAGAATTTTCCTTTGAGGGGCAGCTAAGTGGTGCAGTGGATAGAGCGCTGCCCTGAAGTCAGGAGGACTTGAGTTCAAATCTGGCCTCAGACACATAACACTTACTAGCTGTGTGACCCTGGGCAAGTCACTTAACCCTGATTGCCTCACCAAAAAGCAAAAAAGAAAAAAAAAAGAATTTTCCTTTGACAACCATGTTACTTTCTCACCCTCTTTTTAGTATCTTGGTAGAGCCACTCAGAAGAAGGATAGTGGGAATGCCAATGGATAGTCAGGAGACCTAGGCTCAGGATCAGGCTCCTTTGTTTCTGGGTGGTGGCTGAGCCCTCGATGAAGCTCCCTGTCCCCTACTAGGCTCACATATTCCTTCTAAAAAATGGAGATAATACAGTTAGCCCTGCCCACTTCATAGGGTTGTTGAGAGGATCAATGGAAAATGACTTTATAGCTGCAGAGGTTTTATTCATTCATCCCACTATCACCAGCGCCCCAGTCCAAACCCTCTCATCATCCATTGCCTGCTGTGCTGTTATAGTAGCTGCCTAATGGGTCTAATGGCTACCTCCACTCCCTTTCCTCTCCAAAGCCTCCTTCTCAAAGCTACCAGAATGACGGTCCTTTGCTATCGGTCTGGCCGTGCTAATCTTCTGCACAGACACCATCAGTAGCCCCCTATTGCCTTTCGCCTTGTCTCCCTATCAATGACTCCCCATGACCCTTTATTGCTCAAAGTTCAGTTTGGTTTTTGCCAAGGAGAATCACACAATCTCAGAGTCAGAAAGTCCCTCAGAGACCCCCTAGACCAATCTATGCTTGAATAAAAACCCTCTCCACAGAATATCTGGCAAGTGGTCATTTGGCCTCTGCTTGAGGACTTCTGCTGATGGGGAGCTCACCACCTCCTGGACAGCCCATTCCACTTTCATAAAAATTTAATTTTTAGGAAAAGTTTCCTAACATGAAGTCCAAATCTGCATCTCTTCACCTCCCCTGTACTGCTACCAGCCCTACTTTCTGAGACCCTATTCTCAGTGACAGCCCATCACATTCTCAGACATCTACCATTTGCCCCGCCACTAAGCCTTCTCTACTCCAGTTAATTAAACTCCCCCCGTTCTTTGAATCAATTCTCATGCGGCATGATCTCTGCCACCCCTCTCCCCGGATCTCCTTAATCCTGCCGCTCCGCTGGTTGGTGATATTCCTTCTAAAACATGGTGGGTGGGTGCCCCAAACTTACCAGCCTGATGAAAAGCCTCACAAAGACCCCATTCAGTCAGAAGAGGATTGAGCAAGGGCCTACTGAGTTCAAGTCACTGTTGGGCATTTAGGGAGGTAAGGATGGAAAATGAATGAAAAACCAAAAAGAAACAAAAATGCTACTACCTACCTTTGAGGGAGATTGCCGTGTGGTTCAGCCACACAGCCCCTGCTTTGGAATCAGAGAGCATGGGGTCAAATTTTGCCTCGGATACTCACTACCAGTGTGACCCTGGACAAGTTAATTAACTTCCCTGGGCCTCAGTTTCTTCACCTGTAAGGTGAGGGGGTTGAATCTGGCCTCTAGGGTCCATTCCTGCTTTCTATGCCTAGTCCTATATGCAGTTCTGTCACGTATTAGCTGTGTGACCCTGGGCAAGTCACTTCATCCCTCTCTGCCTCAGTTTCCTCGACTGTAAAATAGAGATAATAATAGCACCCTCTTTATGAGGTTATTGTGAGGATGGAACGAGATGATATTTGTAAAGCGCTTTGCTGTTAGCCACTTCTGTTAAGAATGAGAGTAATGCAATCGTAGACCTGGAGATGGCAGCAACCTTTCAGGTTCATTCCCTCCTTTTACCCAAGGTCACATAAGGTGACACTTGAACCAAGGGACCTTGATTAAGTGTGTGTCCGTTTCCCTTTCTGAAAAGGGACAAAAATCCGTCAGTCCATAAAGAAGCACCAACTATGCGCCCTGCTCCGTGCTGAGCATCAGCAATGCAAACACCCCAAGCAAAATAATCCCTACTCTTGAGGCACTCACATTTGGGTGGGGGAGGGGGGGACGAGCATTGGTTAAGCACCTACTGTGCGCCAGGCATGATGCTAAGCCTTTTACAAACCTCATATCATTTGATTCTCCCAACACCCCTGGGAGGTTAGGTGATAGTATCATCCCCATTTTACAGCTAAGGAAAGTGAGGCAGACCCAGGTGAAATGTCTTGCCCCTGATCACTCCGCAACCAAGTGTCTGAGGTGGGATTTGAACTCTGATCTTCCTGACTCCATCACTCCATCCCAGCGCTCCATCTACATGGGCGCATATAAATATAAACAGCATAAATCAAAGGTAGTTAAGTACATATTAGCACATGCCATCATTTTCATATAATAATATATAATAGCTGCCCTTTAAGGAGCACTTGAAGATTAATAAAGCACTTTACAAGTTTACCTCTTTCAAACCTCACAACAATTCTGTGAGATAGTCACAACAATTATTATTATCCTCATTTAAGAGATGAGGAAAATGATACTCAGAGTGCAAAATCTGCTGAATTGTCCGAGATCACATAACTAGTAAATTTCAAAGACAGGATTTGAGCTCAGGTCTTCCTTTCTTCAAGGCCACCACTTTCTTCATGACACCGGATGATCTGACCTTTGGAGAGAAAGACACTTGCCTAGACTCTTTGGATCTCATGGTCAGATCAGGCTTTGAACCAAACTTTTTCTTTGAGCTCGTTGGGGGTGATTTGCTCACTGTGGGGCCAAGTTTAGAAATTCAGCCTTTGGCTGAGATCCAGACAGAAGCCTCCAGCTAGAGTTTCTTATTCTATGCCATTAGCACCTGAGCTCCGTCCCTGGACATGGTTAGGTTCCTCTGTGTTTTCCCCAGGTACATGGACCATGCATCCTCTTTTTTTCCCCCAATCTGATTTGTCATTGTCTACTGTTGTTAGGGATGGGGGAGGGTGGGTATGGTGGTTAGTGTGTGCGTGCGTGCGTGTGTGTGTGTGTGTGTGTTTATCTTACATTTCAGATTCATCATAAACACATTTCAATTAGAGATTGTCTCAGCTTTGAAGGAAAAAAAATGAGTGCATGTTATTATGCAAATTAGTTATTTTAAAACAGTAAATAGAGAATTAAAATAAGAGTGGGTGCTGGGAGGTCAATCTACATTACCTTCTGTATTTGATGAGAATGTGTTCAGTCAGACTAAGGCCTCTTTGATGTAAATAAAGGCTGAAGTCACCCTTTTACTTTGTAAAAATTAATTAAAAGTATCCTAACTTGCTGGAGTCGTGGGTAAAATTGATTGTCATTAAGTAGGAATCTCAATGTCCCATCATTCATCACAGAGAAATCAGCCCTTCTAGTCTTTGTCAGAATTTCAGATTACACCAGAGAAACAAAACAATTAGCACGAAGCCAAATGAAGATGTCTCTTTGGAACAATAACGGTGCCCCAACGCTCATTTCAGAAAGAGTGATCGCTGCAAAACCCTGACTGTTTAGTTCAGCTGCTCTACAGGGGGAGTCATTTATAATTCTGCAGTGGCTTCTAAGCAAAGATCTCAAAGCACTCCTAAGTCTTGGTCTTCCACCTCTCCCACAGGGAGTGGGTGCCACACAGGAAGGTGCTCAAAGGGCGCTCTTTCTCTACCATCTTTAAAACTGCTAATGCTGAGTTTTGAGTTGGGCAAAACAGGACCACTTCTACCTTGTTTTCTAGTTCAGAGGGAATGCATCTTTAAAAAAAGGTTATTTCTCTGACTTGGTAAAATCAGAGAATTTCAAAGGAGTTCACCAATCATCAATTCTCAGACGTTTTCAAATGAAGTCATAGATGCAATAATGCTTTGTCAACCATGAACAATTGGCCATCTAGCCACTAGAAGACCCCAGACAGAACTGGGAAACGGGGCTCCTGCCAACGCAGCCCATTTCACCGTGAAGTCGCTGTAATGATTATCTTGCTCAAGCCCAAATTTCATTCTTTTCGACTTGCACCCACTGCCTCTGCCCTCAGGGGTCAAGCAGAAAAGTCTGAAAGTCAGTCCATAAGCATTTATTATGTGCCAGGCACTAGGCTAAGCCCTTGGGAAGTCAAAGAAAGGCAGACCCACCGCCCTTGCCAGCTCCCATTCTCATGTGGGAGTCAAGATGCAAACAACCAGATGGAAGATGCAGAGGGAGAAGGACCATCACCTGAAGCTGGGAAAGATTCCCCTCTTCCATAGTTAACCTTTCCATGACTAGCAGAAGGTCATCAGTTTCTTAGCTGATCTTACCAAAGAACGGACCTGAGATCTTTCACCATCCGGGTTGCCATCCTCTGGACACCCTCCTGTGTCCTTCCTCACTGCTCAGAATTTGAACACAGGTCTTCCTTCCTCACCCAAGTTCAGCACTCTTTCTGCTGCATCCCCAGAGGCAGATACTAACAATAAGAGAGTGAAGTCGTATATTGTCAGTGAAAATAATATGGGGCGGCTGGGAGGCTCATTAGACAGAGTTCCAGGCCTGGAGTCAGGAAGACCTGAGTTCAAATTTGATGTGTGACCCTGGGCGAGTCACTTAATTTCTGCTTCAGTTTCCTCAATTGTTACATGGGAATAATGGTAGCACTCCCCTCCCAGGGTTATTGTGAGGATCAAATGAGATAATATTTTAAAGCTCTTAGCACAATGCCTGGCACATAGTAGCTGTTCTAGAAATGCTTTTCCACCTCAGTTCCCTTCCCTTAATACACTATGATTCTATCAATTACTATTCACAGTGCAACAAATGAAAGGATTGGAGCTCAGATCTTTAAAATTTAAGAAAGCAAAGACCTGAATTATCTGTAAAGATCTAGAAAAATTGACAAAGTTAATTTTGATTTTCCACATGGAAATGACAAACTCATTCAACTGTGGGATTACCATTCTCTTGTTCCATGCATGTCTGTGTTTTAAACAATTTTTAAGCAACGTTATTTCACACATGAAGATTCCACTCTGGGAAATGAGCTCCCCGAATTTACTGAGGGTGACCCTGTGTCCAGCTGGTCAACCAGTTCTGCTGATGGAGAGCTCTGGGCCCCCATGGCCCAGGCTTCTGTCCGTTTGATTTGATCACTGAGTGATGACTCGGTGCCTTACATTAAGGCCAGATTCCACCAATACAAGGCTATGTACACATACTGCCAGCTGATAAATCACCATGCTGGGACAGAAAAGTCTTCTGTTTCCACTTCAGGCCAGTCCTGTTTGGTTTGCCTCTTACGGGGTGAAATGATCATCGGGCATTTTCATTAAGTTTCCTTTCCATGGTTCAGTAATGAAAATGTTCCATTGGAGATGACACTATTAAGTCAGCGGAGTATAACTGTCAATGCAAAGCAGATTTAAAACCTGGAATCCCAAGAACTGGCATTTTTTAATAGGGCTGAAGTGTGGGGTGGAGAAGGGAATGTGGTAGTCTTTAATTCTTTAACCTTTCCATGAAAAAATGGCTGGATTCTGCACACCCCACAAGCACTTGAGCCCCGAGGCTCAGTGGTAACTGCAGTAGGGTCTTTTCTGAGCTCCTTCCTCCTCCATTAGTCTGAAAGGCAGAGCCAAGCTTCAGTTAGGAAGTTAAATGGCTAGGGTACCATCCATTCTCTTTCCTTTTCATCCACCAGCCTTGGAAGTTCTGTACGTAGAAATGAAAGTCAGATTTTCAAATGCATCTCGTGGTTTTCCTTTTTGGAAAAACAAATGTCTCATTGAGAGCTTTATTCTCTCTTTAGGCGTCACCTGGATCAGGTAAGATCAATGGGGAGCTTGGGTAGATGGGAATCTCATGTTTTCTTTCAGTTTGTCTCTTGGAAATGGTGGGGGCTTAAGTCTTCTGGGACCCTCTTCTGAGCCTCTGTCTTGTTGCTCGTGGCGAATTAATGATGTGAATGTCTAAGGAGAGTCAGATCCATAAATCACCAGAAATGGGCGGGATAACACATGAAAGTCTTTCCCTTTTGTTTAGCAATTCATCACTTTGTTTGCACATTAATAAACAGCGCTCCCCTGAGGTAAGCTAGTGCAAGATAAATATTTCTCCCTAATTTCTTCAATTGTAGCTAGTAGATCACAGATCGGAAGAGGGGAGCTTGTCAAGGGGAGCTGCCACCGCTGCTTCTGTGTGTGTGTGTATGCCTGGCCTGTCTTTCTTTTACTTTCCCAGCACGTGCCCAGGAGTAACAGATAACCAGGTACTTGGTACAATCCGACGTAATTGGGCCTGGTTTTGTTTACATACTAGGTACCAGATTCCCCAGTCCCAGGCTGTCCACGAGACCAAGCCGGAAACGGACGCTGTCCATCTCCCCGCTGTCTGACCATAGCTTTGACCTTCAGACCATGATAAGGACGTCCCCCAACTCCCTGGTCACCATTCTCAATAATTCTCGCAGCAGCTCGTCGGCCAGCGGCTCCTACGGTCACTTGTCAGCAAGCGCCATAAGGTACGTGTGCGTTGAGCCATCCTGAGTCTTTCTAGCTGTTTATAGGATCTCCCAAAAGCACTGGTCTGCACCAGGACAGAAACCTGAGGGAGCCGTGCTGTAGCCCCAGGGCCTCCTTAGAGCCACGCCTGGCACAAAACCCTAAACTGACTATGAACAGCAGTGAAAGCATTCCCTAAGTGCAGAGGGAGAAGACTTGGATTCTCTCATTACAACTCCATTCTGGAAGGGGAGGATTCGGGGAACCGTCTGTTTTCTTGTTCTCCAAATAATGGTTGTTGATGATAGTAAAAAGTGGTTGGCATCCAGCAGTGGGATCTTGGGAATCCTACGATAGCACATCATGCCATTGCCTTCCTCCTGAAGAGAGACGGCAGTTAAAGAAGGAAATTGGGGCATTTTCTTGGGAGAAAGCATGAAAGCAGTCAGTGCAACTTCTCCAAACAGTGGGAAAATGGAGCTATGACAATCAATTAGTCATGTCTTAACCTGATGCATTCTCCTTGTTCTGAAAATGACTATGCCATCACGAGAATTTATTTCTAGGTGATCTGAAGAAAGTCTGTTTTCTTTGGGAGGCAGCCTTGTGTAATGGGAAGGGTAGGGGTAGGGGGTAGAACTGAGACTCCCAAGATGGGGATTCCCAGTGCTCCTTAGCAGCGGGAAGCTCCTAAAGTTCTTTGACCTCTATTATGGGCTTAGGTATGTAGGTGGTGTGCAAGAATCGGATGAGATCATTCTTGTGAGGATGCTTTGTTATAGCAAAGGGCCAAAGGGAATATGCATTCTGTAATCTTGTCTGCTCTTATCTAGGTGGGCGGTCTCTCCATTGGTGCAAATTGCAACCTACCCATGTCATCTCACCCTGTGCAGCTGTTGGCTTTGTCTGCCCACTTGTTTTTTAAAGAAATAAAGTCCCTTTTTTCTGTCTTTAAAAAAAAATAATTAAAGTGTTTTGCCTCCACTTGAAATTTCATAAATGGGAAGAAATCCCTGGTGTAGAAATCCCTTCACCAAAATAGATAGGCATCTCCTCTGGAACATCTGTAATGTAGTCTTACTGATTATCATATTCTCTAAGTGATCGATAAGACCAGCAACACTGGATCTGTCTTGCAAGGCCAATGAAGAATCATCCCTCTGTCTCTGCCATTTCCTTTTTCTTATCCTCATCTTACTTCCTGCTCCCCACCCACCCACCCACAAAACCCTGTGTCTGTTGATCCAGAGTTCCCAGCACAGGGTGTGACATCCAGTCAGTACTTAAATAAATGGGGACTGGGTGACTGATCCTCCCCTCTCTACTTCCTTCAAGTCAGACCCTAAAGTATTTTTACCTTTCAAAAGCCATAAAGTGAGTCTTCTGGGGAGGAAGGTGAAGACTGAGAGACAGAGACAGAGAGAAAGAGAGAGACACAGACAGAAAGAAAGAGAGACAGAGAGAGAGAGAGACAGAGAGAGAGACAGAGAGAGAAGGAGGGAGAAAGAAAGAGAGAGAGAGAGATGGGGGAGAGAGAGACAGAGAGACAGAGACAGAGAGAGAGACAGAGAGAGAGACAGAGAGAGACAGAGAGACAGAGAGAGAGACAGAGAGACAGAGAGAGAGACAGAGAGAAAGAGAGAGACACACAGAGAGAGAGACAGAGAGAGAGAAAGAGAGAGAGATACAGAGAGAGAGAGAGAAAGAGACAGAGAGAGAGACAGAGAGAGACAGAGAGACAGAGAGAGAGACAGAGAGACAGAGAGAGAGAGAGAGAGGGTATAGAGAGGATGCATGTTGAGGAATTAAAGTCAGCCAGAGTCAGGGTGCCAATGGAAACTACCTCACTCATGGCAGAAGGCCAAGGCCACCTTTATTAAGCATACCAGCTGGGCCTCCAGAAAATGGCTCCCTGAGGTTCTGACATCTTGGACTGGCTCTGATTGTAGTCTGGATCTTCAGGAAGCCTGGCCAGCTCCGGAGGCATCATCATTAGATGCCGTGGCACCTCGGATGTTTTTAGATCAGCCCCAAGAACACCGGGCAGCTGTGCTTAGCTTCTGCACATGTCTCATGCCTCAGCTTGAGAGCGTGTAAACTCTAGGGGAGTGTCTGGGCTGATGTTCTGTAGAATATTCATTTTTTAAAAAGGGAACAAGGCCAACCTTTCTTTCATTAAGAGACCCGCAGGGTCATACAGCTCTACCCCCTCGATTTACAGATAGAAAGACTGAGGCCAGGAGAGCTGAAGAGACTTGCCCGGGTTTGCACAGGTAGTAAGCGACTGAGCAGGATTGCAAACACCACTGACTCCAAGTCCAGTGGTCTTCCCCGAATTCAGTCAGCATGCATGTATTAAATGCCGACTGTGTAGCCGATGCTGTGCTAGGTGCTGAGGATGCAGGAGGAAGAATAAATTTTGGCTATCTGTTTCTCTGTGCTTTCCCCTCTTTTTTCCCCCTCAGTCTGATGATTTCATTCCAACCTTCAAGCCTTTTGAGCTGAGGGATTTTCTAAGGTGAATGACAATATTGAAGCTGATCTCACTGGTCACCAAAGACCCTTCTTGATAGTTTATCTGTGGTCCTCTCTAACCTCCTCCTCTCCCCCAGGTAACACAAGTCTGCGCCAACTGAAAGAGCTGGGGCTCAGCTAATGCCTGTCCCATCCCCATGACATTGAAGGGTTTTTCATCAGAGGAAGAGGGGACCTGTGAGGACCCCAGGGATAGAGTGGATGCCAGGGCGAGGAGGCCTCTGTGGCAGGGTAGAGGAGATCCAAAACCTCAAAGCGGAGCCTGGAGAGGAAGGGAGACCAGGCTGGCCTGAGCACATTCCCTATAAGGGAAGTTCTGGGAGGGCCCAGCCAGTTGGCTGACGTTCATTCTGCAACTGAACAGATGTTGGGGAGGAAACTCCTTGCCCCCAAGTCTTCCCTGGCCTCTGAATTATATTGAGACAGATGATATTGCAATATATCTAACATAATAATAACGCAATCACGACGGCGGTCTTCTGGCAGGCAGAGGCAAGGATAGGAATGGTCAGGAGGGAGAGAGAGGAAATGTACAGGCTGAAACCCACAGGAGAAAAGGAAGAGGAAATACACCAACTGGCTCGAGTTTGTCTAGGGCTTAGATTTCATCTAGCGTTGGCTGGGCATGGGGCACCCATGCTATTTAGGTGGGTACAGGTGTGTCTTAGCGTTGCTTGTCAGATAACAGCTCAGACCAGACGCACCTGGCTACAAGTATGTGAGTACGCGTGTGTGTCACTTTATACAGAGTTCTGTGAAAGAGTCGGAACAAGGTGTCTACGTAGATAGTGTAGAGCAGAGCGCTGTACCTAGCTTACAGAAATGATGAGTTCTAATCCTACCTTAGGCACTTATTAACTGAGAGACCCTGCACAAGTCACTTAGCCTCAGTTTCCTCATCTGTAAATGAGGATAATAAAAGCACCTCCGTCTTAGCCTTGTTGTGAGGAGGCTGGAGGTCACCCTTGCACAATAAGATGAGCTTCCTTTCAGTCACACGGTCCACGCAGATGCTGCGCCCCCCTCGTTGATGTTACAGATGGTCTTCTGGCTAGGGTGTCTACCGTACGAGTCCCTCCCATTCTCCTTGGGCCACCTTTGACATTGCATCATTCAGCCGGAGTGGCACAAGTCTAAGCAAGCTCTCCTTCGGAGCCCGCACTGACAAGCTCAGCCTGGTGATGGAGCCCCGGCTACATTTTGCTGCTGCAGGCATCATCTCCTACCATCCCCGGCAATAATAAGGCTGGCATCTGGCCAGAGCCGGTGCTTGGCAGGACGGTGCCTGGGGCAGGAGAGAAGCCAGCTTGCTTTCTCCCAGCTGTATTGGCTCTCAGGTGATGACAGGAGGGGAAGTGGGCTTTCTCTAGAAGAGCCAAAGCAAATAGCAGTTGGGGCGCATCACAAAGCAGAGAGAGGCTGCCAGGGCCAGGTTTCCTAGTGTCCTCAGAAGGCTCTGAATTTTTGTTCCCAAGTCAGTGCCTCATGCAATGCCTTGGGTTGGGTTTCTCGGTTTCTTCAGTGAAAGATGTGATGGAGGCTAAACATTTTCTGATGAATTTTATTTTGGAATTGTGCTCACAGCCATCAGGTACACTTGTGGTATAATGGACAGAAAGGGCCTCAGAGTCAGAAAGATTCAGATTCAAATCCTGCCTTGGACACACACAGGCTAAGTACTCCTAGGCAAGTCCCCGTGCCTCAAGGGGGCTGGTACAGAGGGCATCTTCACCAGGAGCTGCGTAGACCACTGGCAGGTCTCACATCAGGGAGTTTTCTTCACATGGGGCCTGTCCTCTTGGCATCTTCATCTCCTTATCCCCCATTCTTCCTTGCTTCTGGTTCTGCCCTCTGGGGCCAAGCAGAATAAGGCTGCTCTGTCTTCCACCTAACAGTCCTTGGAGACAAGCATGGAGTGGGTCATGTACCGCTGGGTCTTCTCTTTGCAGAACAAACTTCCCTGTTCCTTCAGCTTATCCTCAGATGGCCTAAACTTAGAACCCCATCAGATTAACAAGCCTTACTCTGGAGTCCAGGAACCTTAGATCAAAACCAAACTCACTTGCTTACTAGGTGACCTTCAGCAAGTCACTCATATCTTAGGGCCTCAGTTTCCTCATCTGTAGAAATGAAGGGGTTGGACTATGTGACGTCTGAGGTTCATCAAATTTAGCATTTATGATCCTATGAACCTTCCCCATTCTGGGAGCTCTTCTGGGTGATTCCCAGCTAGCCAAGGCCCTTCCCAAGCTCCCAAGAACTGAGTATAGTGCAACTGTGGTCTGACCAGGGCGATGAATAGACCATGTCTTCATTTCCCCTGCTCCTCAATGCAGCCCCAGATCCCCTTGGCTTCTTTGCCTGCCCTATCATGCTGTTGATTCATACTGAGACTGTGCCTACAAAAGCTCCTAGCTCTTCATCACACAGGGTGCTAGCTTAACCTGCCTCCATCAATAAAGTAAAAGAAATGGCAGTCTTTCTTTGAAATGTTAGGAAGCCCAGCAAAGCACCAGAGATGCTTGGCATTGTCACTCTGAGTCGGGCAATCCTCGCATGTTTTGCCCCCTCTGTGCCTCTCAGAACATCCTGGTCCTGGACCAGAGTCTTCCTATCAAGTTTCCACACTGAACTTCATGGAAACAAAGGGGTTGGGCCTTTTTTCTCCTCCTGAGAAAAACAGACGTGTGTATATATGTGCAAAAAATAAATAAATAAGATTGACATTTTCCTGTTCCACAGAGGACTGCAAATAATTGTTTGAACCAAAGTGCAGCAGGTTGTGGTCACATCCACTGTTGGGAGCAGGCACTGAGTGACCTCGTTAGCAAAGCAGCCAGTAGATAACCACAAAGGGTGGTTTTGATTAGAATGCCTGTTTTATGAGTGTGTGCGTGTGTGTGTGTGTGAGAATGTGTGCATGTGAGAGTATGTGTGCATGTGTGTGCATGTGCATGCGTTTCTTCAAGTTGCTTCCATGATATGTGATGGTGCATGTATGTGTGTGCATGCGTGTGCATTTATGCGTGCGTGCATCTGTGTGTGTGTGTATGTGTTTCTTAAAGTCACTTCCATGAAATGTGACAGCCTCACATCCTTGCCATGTGGTGTTTCTCCCAGCTTTACCTGCTTTTGACATTTGCTAGGCTTTCAAGATGGGAAGTATTGAGGGCATGGGAAGATGTAGAGAAATAAACCTCATCAGCAGTCCCCCCGGGGTGGGAAATTAGAAATACTGAAGCATCATTTTTCTTCTCTGCACACCAAGTATAGGGCATTTGAACTGTTATCTGAATTTCCTCAAAATATGTTTTTAAAAGTTAAAGTTACATAGTTATATGGGAAAAAGAGTCAATTCAAAATTAAATTTGTTTAGCGTAGATACGCCCATACTCTGTAGCTATGGCTTAATGTCACTTTGTTTAGAAGAATCCACAAGGAGACAACTTTTTCTTCTCCTTTTGTCATGGAATACCCAGTTGAATTAAAAAGCCTTCACTGTGGCAGGCATTATACTGGACTCTAGGAGCAGAAAGATAAAGTTCAGCTCCTGCCCTCCCAGAGCTTCCATTCTACTGAGTTGAGATGACATCTCTTCTTTGGATAGACTTCCATGGATGCATGGGTTTTCCCCAGTAAAATAGAGAGCAGAATCTGGTCCATTTGCATCTATGTGGCCTGGCTGCCTGGCACATAATAGGCACTGAATCAATTCCTGCTGGTTAATTGGTTGATTGACATGTACTCATAAAAATTAATACCAAGTAAAGCAAAGGGATTTTGTGAGGTTGGCTCCATTTGAATTCAGCCTGATGGGCTCTAGAGAACAAAGTTGGTATGACCTCTTATGCTGGCTGGGGCAATGCCCAGATGGTGTGGCCCCATTTCTAGTCTTCGCTTCCTTGGGGGGGGACACCCTGGCCCTGACTAGAACTTGGCCTTCCCTTGATCGTTACATCTTCCCACGGCCTTGAGCTAATAATGCAGGTCTCATTTGTGCCAGACTCCTGCAGGGAGCCAGATGCTCACGTGGTACCAAATGAGGCAGGTTGAGCCGTTTGGCGCGACGGGGGAGATCTTCTCCAGTGCCATTGCTGATCACTTAAAGCCCGCCGTGGGCCCCACTCTTCCAGCATGCCCACCTTGGTCACACCAGAATATCCCCGCTTAAGAGGTTCTCCACAGAGGCCTTCACCTCTGCCTATTTCATAGATGAGGCTCCTGAGGCCTGGGTCCCCACAGGGAGTGAGGGTCAGAGGGAAGATTTGAATCTAGGGCTTCAACTGTGGAGCAGGAGCTCTTACCATGGTACCATGAGAATGCCCTTTGAGATGCCCACCTCCCAGGGAGAGCCTCAAGGGCATCTGAGCCTCTGTGCTTGTTCGCACTTCCCAAGATGCAATTACAGTTGGGTGAAGGCACGCTTTATACCATGATCCCAGGCTGTCTGGCTCAACTTTCTGCAGATGGTGGTGTGGTGCTGGTGAGGTTGTGTGGCATTGGTGAGGTGGTGCGGTGATCATGAGATTGTGTGGTGATTGTGAGATTGTGTGGCGTTGGTGAGGTTGTGCGACTTGGTGAGGTTTTGTGGCAATTGTGAGGTTGTGTGGCGATTGTGAGGTTGTGTGGCATGATGAGGTTACATGATCTTGGATTGCAAACGCACTTGAACTTATTCACAGTCTCTAACAGACAGCAGTGAAGGTCTAAAGAGTTAATGAAAGAATTCACTCATTCTTAAATGGACAAAAACAGCTTTCCCAGGGCTGTTGGAGGTCAGAAATTCTTCCAGAAGTGAATATTCCAGAGAGCTCAAGTATTGGTGCTAGAATTTTTTTTTTAGTATCTGTTTTAATGGCAATTTTTAATGAATTACTAATTTCTTATCCCTTCTTAAAATAGAAAATATAACATATCCTTTTTGTGTAGATTCTGGGTTACCTGAATGTTAACTTTATTTGGAATAACACAGCGACATCCCTTAGGGATTGTTGTAATATGGAGGGCTTGTGTCTGTTACACAAAATGCCCTGCGGGGTTGCATGGTTTGTTTTTTAATGGAGAACCCAAAGGCTTTCTGTATATCATTCCCCCTTTTATCCTCCCTTGCATTCAGCCTGTAAGTTGTCCCTTGTTAATTGTGCTGATCTTGACGAGTTACTGTCTAGCAATCATCCTCCTGACAGTGTCCTTTTCTTCTTTATTCTGACTTGACACGGACTGGTTAGCGGTGTCTGCAAACTAAGAGTAAATAGACCTTGAGTGGATCCCTATGGAGTTTTCTCAGGACTAAAGCGTCACAGTTTTTATTTGTTTGTTTGTTCTGCTCCAGGTGTTCATACTCCTCCTGCTGCTACTTAAAGGATAATGAGCAAATTGAAATGCCAATCATTTTCTTCTGACTTCCTAACTATCTGCTTAGACTATTGTTCTTATCAGTTTCCCCCCTTGGGAACAGAACCTTCTGTCTGATCTCTTAATGACTTAATGACCTACAATTACATAGTTTATGATAATAAGTATATGGGATTAAAAAAATCTATATTATTTTCTATAGATACTTGGAGGAAAAGAAGTAAAAACCTTAAAAATAATTCACATTTGGCTAAATCTCATTAAAGAGCCCATTTGGTCAATTGGTTTAAATAAATAGGGAGAAGGATGTGGTGAGCCAGCCTGGGGTGGGGCTGAAGAGAGGTGGGAGGGATCTGAGAAGTCCCTGAGGCACACCTGTCCTTTGTGAGCCAGGAAACACCGACCTAGGAGGCCAAGGGGCTTGCTCCAGCTATCCTAGCCAGTTAGCTACAGAAGTAGGAAAGGCAAGGTCAGTGACTCTATTGGAGACCATTGAACTAAGAGATGTGCCATGAAACTCTGCTTTGTGAGAAAACCCTTTTTCTTTGGGGCATGATTGTACCCAGTTGTCAGATCTTTCAGCAGGACTGAGACACCTTGAGCAGATGGGTACAAGGAAAGTAGGTGCCAATTAGCATTTGGTTCACTGTGACCCAGGGGTGGCCCTCTAGGTCCTAAAGTGTGACTTTTTGTTGGAATCCAAACTGTGATCACAGAATAAATCCCTTGAATAAAAGGATTTGTTCTGTCAAACTTGGACTCAGTCAAAAAGCCACATCCGGGTACACAGAAGGCCACATGTGGCCTCGAGACAGCAGGTTCCCCACCCCAGGCCAGGACTTCTTCAGGGGTTTCTTGATTCTCCCCATTCCCACCCTTACTTCCCTCTTGGGATCTCTCCCTTTGGACCCAAACTCAGTAAATTTTGGTTGGATCAATTAAGCATCAAGTATTTATTCACAAAGCACCTACTATGGGCCAGGCAGCATTCTAGGTGCTGGGGATACAGAGTCCAAAATGAGCCAGTCCCTTCAGGCAGCTTACATTCCGTCAGAGGCAAGTGAATACTACAGCTACTATTTCAACTGAACAGACATTTATTTGATGCACATGCATAAAATGACTTTGGGAAAGTTAAAGACAAAAGGACACATTTCTTGGCCACAAGGAGGATGTAGTCTACTACTTGGAAAACCATTGAAAATGATGGTGGGGTGGCCGTGTAGGCATCCAAATGTCCAGACTAAGGTAACAGGGGCCTTGAGCAGCAGGGATTAATTGCATCTGGCTGGAGGGAGTCAGGAGAGGCTTCAAGGAAGGAGGTGACTTGGAATTTGCAAAAAAAAGAAAGAAAGAAAGAAAAAAAGACCCATTTGATCAGGCTGAGCCAGGGGCAGGAGTGGCAGGAGTTCATGTGAACCAGTGTAGGCAGATGTGTGGATGTAGAAGAGGGCAGGGTCTGGCTAGAAAATGGGTGTAATCCAGTTTAGATGGGCTGAGGCATCTCTGAGGAATGAGGTTAGAAAAGCGGGAGCCAGGCCAATGGTGGAGAATGTAGAAAATCCATTTCAAAAACTTGTATTTGATTGGGGAGGCAATGGGGAGTCAGTGAAGGGTTTGGGGCAAGAGAGTGACCTTATCGAACTAGGATTGAAAGGGCTGTGTAGGTGCCTGGGTCCCACTACTCCATCTGCGGGAGCCCCCCAAATGCCTCCCAATATACGCTACCACATGGATGCACTTTCGATTGCAGCCTTTTGGACAGGGACTTTTTTTTCCTAACTAGTATTTATGTCCCCAGCACTTAGCACCTAGTAGGAACTTAATGTTTATTGACTGACTCATTACCATCACCACATGGCTTAGCTTTTCCCTGTGCTTAAGCCATTGGGCAAACTCAGCTGTGAGCCCTGGAACACAAGAGCACACCACCCCAGGCACCAGGAGAGGCCCCCAGGAACACCGGACTCCAGTGGGAGAACCTGACTCTCTGTGGTCAGTTCCCACCAGGCTCACTCTGTCCCACCATGGCAGTGTGATTGGCAGTGGTAGAGAAGGCGGCAGGGAAGCCCTGGCTCTGGAGTACCACTGGTGAGGGTGGTGTGCCCCTCAGAGCACTTGGCAGCACCTGCTGCCCTCCTGCTCTCTATGGTTCAACTTCCCCACCTTCATTATTATGTAGCAACAAGTTCCATTACAGAAGGGAGAGGCTGGAGGCAGGCTGAGCTCCTTGGAGGAGACCACAAGTGCACTTCGGAGATAGTGTGGATTTGGTTCCAGACCATAAAACAGGTCACATGGATTTTCTTTTTGTTTCCTAGTGCATATAAAAGTTATGTTTATGCTCTACTGTAGTCTATTAAGTGTGCAGTAGTATTATGTCTAAAAAAAGCAATGTACATACTGTAATTTTAAAAAAATGCTTTATTGTTAAAAAAAAATTGCTAACCATCATCTGAGCCTCCAGTGAGTCATCATCTTTTTGCTGGTGGAGGGTCTTGCCTGGATGTTGATGGCTGCTGACTAATCAGGGGGTGCCTGCTGAAGGCTGGGGCGGCTGTGGCATTTTATTAAAATAAGGTAACAGTGAAGTTTGCCTCATGGATTGACTCTGCCTTCCACTTGAACACACAGAGGCCATTGTAGGGCTATTAATTGGCCTGATTTCAGTATTGTCGAGTCTCAAGGAATAGGAAGGCTGGAGGAGAGGGAAAGAATGGGATGGCCAGTGGAGCAGTCAGAACACACACGCAGCGTTAATGGATTAAGTTCACCATCTTATATGTGTGTAACTTGTGGTGCCCCAAAACAATTATGATAGTAACATCCAAGATCACTGATCACAGATCACCATAACTTTTATAATGTAATGAAAATGTTTAAAATATTGCAAGAGTTACCAAAATGTGACACAGATCATGAGGTGAGCGCATGCTGTTGGAAAAATGGCACTGAGAGAGAATTGTTTGATATAAGGTAGCCACAATTTGTGAAAAAAAATGTAAAATTTAAATTAGGTTTAAATTTTGAATTTGTAAAAAAAATATAATATCTGCAAAACACAATAAAGTAAAGGGCCTTGAATGCCAGGATTTACAGTTTATGTTTTATTCCTTAGGCAATCAGAAGCCACTCAAGGTTTTTGAGTAAAGCCGGGTATGATGAAAACAGTGCATTGGGAAGATATCTTAGGCAGTTGTGTGGAGGATGGACTTAATCAGGGATAGAGGAGGGGCAGGAGGACCTATCAGCAGGCTCTTACAATAGCTTGAAGAAAAAGAGATGAAGATTTGAATTCAATGTTTTGCTGAGCTGGGACTGGAAGCCAGACCTCTTGACTCCTAGAACAATGAAAGTTAATGATACTTCTGCTCCTTGCACACATTTCTTCCTTATGAGTAAGCTTTCCAAGTGTGATGGACAAAGGAACTACCACACTATGAAACTCGACTTCCTGCTCTCACAGAGATCCAAATACTCATGATGATGAAAAGATTCCAAAGTTTAAAATGTTTCTTTTTTTTAATCCAAAATTTCTTACCATTCTTACACTGGAAATGTACCCTTGAAGGACAGGGAGGACCACTAGTTTGAAAAAAAAATACTGAGAGGGGCATTTCTGATATAACAGAAAATAACTCCTCTTCTCTTCTCTTCTCTTCTCCTCTCTTCTCCTCTCCTCTCCTCTCCTCTCCCCTCTTCCCTCCTCTTCCCTTCCCTTCCCTTCTCTTCTCTTCTCTTCTATTCCCCTCCCCTCCCCTCCCCTCCTCTCCTCTTCCCTCCTCTCCTCTCTCTCTTCCTTCCTCCTTCCCTCCCTCCCTCCCCCATCTCCTGGTCACCTCCGTCGGCATCTTCTCTATGCAAGTCATAATGCTACTTTATTTTACAGTTGAATGTAACAGATAGCACATTTTCTCCATGTACATACTATTCCTCAATCCCATTTTATTGGGCGCTGAAATCTGGCCCCCAAATTGCTGATCGGTTCATTCTACCTCCCAGAATGAGAAGCATCCCCACTCTCAATGTCCCTTCCCTTACCGAAGGCATGGAGGCCCATCTGGCCCCGTTCCATCCCCATTCGTTCATATGGGTGACATTGTAATTGCTTGGGGTGGGGGTGGGAGGGTGCCAGCCTGGTGTTTACTTTTTTGTTTGTTTGTTTTTTAATGAACAGAATAAGGTAGTTACACTTAGTAATGCTCGCTCACTGAAAGGACAGGGGGTGTTAAATCATTGTGTTCTTTGATGAATGGCTCGTACACTGAAGAATAAATTGGACAAACTGGCACAGTGCTCAGTGAACATGAAATCAGCTATTAAGGGAAAGCTGGGGAACAAATTCGGAGGCTGATATGCATCTTTTGATTAATGTCCTATCAATCATCCATAGTGGCTCCCTTCGCTGAGTCTCGCGGTAATCATTCATGGTTGCTTACAGAAACACTGGCAGTAACTCTGGCCCGACAATAACGGAATATTATTACTGATTTCCCCCTAACTCTTACTGGGAACAAGGACTGTTTCCACCACATTTCTGCCTCCCTTTATTAAAGAAATACAATACAAAATGAAAAGAGATCCTCAAAGACTAGTAAAATTCTCTGAGGGTATTCTTAATGATATTCAGGCCTAAATTGGTAGCCTTTTGTAATGCCGGGCTCTCTCACTGAATAATAGTAATATAATCACATTGGAGCCGTCTTTCTAGGGATTGTGGTCCAGTGGGCAGAATGTGCAGTCACATTAATGGACAGAGAATGCCTTTTGAATGGTTATTTAAAATGGTTGAAATGGTTGGATTTTTTTTAATTGTAATATTATCGGTTAATGTGCTTAACAGCAATAGTAATTAACGTCCCAGACTTGAAATTTGCATGAAATCTACCTTTGACATTACAAGAAACCTTGGTTCTTGCTAGGTATTACACTCGGGGTAGAAAAAATATTTTAATTTGCAAGGCTATTTTCACTCACCATAAGAAAGAGAGACCCACGAATGCAATTATGTAGTTTTTTCATGCAATTTTAAGCCATTGGCAAAAAGCTATGTGAGCATTTCATAGTTTTCTAAGAGGATTTCGCCCGGAACAATTCATTTTTGAAGTCCAACACAAAGAGCAGTTTGGCATTCCATACCCAGAGCAAACTGTAGGGCAATTTTGCCAGTACTCAGCTGTAGTCTGGGGAAGCCTGGCAGGGAGGGGGGCTATAATGAAGTGGTGACAGGTATTAGCATGCATAATGGGCGTTAATAGACACTTAATGCTGTTTAACCGCAAGCTAGAGATGTGCTTTCCCATTGGGATGCTTCTGCATCGAAGCCCATTGATCACCAATTTCCAAGGGGAGAGGTCAATCCATCAGCTTTCAGGAGCAGACGGCCCTGATGGAAATTCTAGAGGTGACATTCTGGATGAACCGAGCCTTCCGTCTTAAACAAATGAGTGATATGACAAGCTTGGTGTTCAAAACACATTCAGCCAATTGATTTTCTCTCCTCTTGTAATAAGATCTAGAGACGTATGAAAGAGTGTAGCCTGATCCGTGATGAAAGGAATTGCTTCATCCATGAGAGTCTGTAGAGCTCCATACCCCCGGAAAAGCACTTCCTATAAAGCATGTCGTCACCTGGCCCCTTTTTATATAAAGTTTGTTATTGCAATAAATAGCTGTTATTGAACTCCTTGCCTTTTATTTTGGTTTTGCAGAGACTTCTTTAGGGTAGCACTAGCATGCGTGCAAGTGTGTGTGTGTGTGTGTGTGTGTGTGTGTGTGTGTGTGTCTTGGCAAGTGGTGGTCTTGCTGTTGGGAGATGTTAGGATGGACGGGGGATGTCGTTTGGAGCAGATTGCTAATAGAGGCACTGCCAGCTTGGACCCATTGATGCCATTGACTCCTGGCATGAGGGAGAGAAAGGGAAGAAGCTACTACATGTGGACAACGTCCTTGTGGGTTCAACCCAAGTAACGGTCTGTCATCTTTGTTGTCTGTTTGCTTTCTCCTACTGCAGTCCTGCTCTGAGTTTCACGTACCCTCCCACCCCAGTCTCTTTCCAGCATATGCATCAACAGATTTTAAGTCGGCAACAAAGTTTAGGATCTGCTTTTGGACACAGTCCTCCACTTATCCACCCAGCCCCGACCTTTCCTACTCAGAGACCCATTCCTGGCATCCCTAGTGTCCTGAACCCTGTTCAAGTGAGCTCTGGTCTGTCGGAGGCCACACAGGTGAGAGCGTGAGAGTGAACTAAACCCCCTGTTGTCTCTTGAGGACCTTTCAAGAAAACCACATAGTTGCAAGAGTAAATAATAGAACAGCCTCTTAGAGGCAGGCATTGGCTCCTTGCCAGGTGCAGGATGCCATCTTAGACATGGCAGCTAGGTGGTACCACAGCACACAGAGCACTATACTTGGAGTTCAAATCCTGCCTCAGACACTCACTAGCTGTGTGACCCTGGACAAGTCACTTAATGTCTGGCTGCCTCAGTTTCTGCCTCTGTAAAACAAGGATGATAATAGCACCTACCTTTCAGGGTTGGTGTGGGGATCTAATGAGATGATATTTGTAAACTGTTTTGCAAACATTAAAGTCCCATTAATCCCGCAAAGAAGACGGCAGCATCTCAAGGAGAAGAACTTACCCATCTCTTCTGGTCAGGGTGTTTTCTTCATAATGCTACGTTTTCCCCATTTGGGCTTGTTCTTTCTGAGAGCTGTTCAACCTTGGAGTCCAAATGCCATTTCCATACATTAATGAGGCTTATTTATATCTATGAATGAAAGGATAGAACATCCTTTTCTCCTTTATTCTGATCCAAGGGCAAGAATGCTTCATTCAGCCTGTTAAGCTAGGTCCCTGAACTCTCCTCCAGTTAAGGTTGTCCTCCAAACTGAGCAAAGTTGCTCACATAGATCTGTGCATCTGGTTACAGGATTGTATATTGACCAAGGCTTTATTTTTGTTTTTGGACTGGAAACCTGAGCAGCAAAACAAACCGACCAGTGAGTCTGCAGTGAGCAGCACGGGGGATCCCATGCACAGTAAGCGCTCCAAGATCAAAGCCGATGAAGACCTGCCCAGCCCAGGAGCGGGAAGTCTGCAGGTACAGTGTCTGGAACTCCTCTCAGCGTGGCCTTTCCCTTCCTCCCCAGAGAGCGGGCTGAGTAGCCTCTGGAGCTCTTTTCAGGCATTCCTTTCACCCAACTCAGATATTCAGGAATACACACAGAAATTGGAATCTCTCCCCTTGTTGCCCAGAGCCAAATAGCAACCCGAACTCACTGGATTCCTATTTCTTTGTATCATGAGAACAGAACCCTGACACTAACAAGAAAAGCAAGAGATAGTTCTAAGTAATGGAGTGAGGTACCAGCGATCACCAGGTGGAGAGGAGATAGGGCCTGACTATCTGAATCCATTGAACGAATGAATAGAACCCACTCTATGTGGATGAGGGAGTGTGCTGTGATCTTCCTCATCCATACTGACCTGCACTGAGGCTGTGGGTTAGCATTCATCTCTTTTCTCAACCTCAGCCGAAACCCCTGAGTCATAGGGGAAGCCGGATCTAACCTTAGCCATAGCAGGACATGGCTGCTGCCATTGTCCAGACAGAGCATACTAGCCCTAGACCCAACTGATCAGTATAACCCAGCACACTGGAAATGGCCAAGACACAGCCGGCGTTTTAGGTTGGGCTTAACTCTGGGCTTGCTTCCTTAGAATTCTGATGTGGAAGCAGCCCCAGAAGTGTGATCCAGGCCCGTCTACACCCTAGACTTGGCTTTTGGGCTTGGACTCAGTTTTCTAGTGAACCTCCATCAATTTTTGTTTGGACTTGAGGAGAAGGTTTTGAACCTGTTTTCAGAGTGGCAGCCAGGACAGAGTGGCCTCTGTGGCTCCCTGAGGAAGGACCCACCCCATCCCAGTATGGAGAGCTTGCTTCATTTCCATGGAGATGGTTGTGACTGGGAATGGTGGGGGAAGGCTGGTGAGGGATGCTAGCAACCCCCCAAACATCTTCAACCTCTCGACCTTTGACAGTGTGACCATGGGGCTCTGAAATTCCACCAGGGAGGGCAATGTTAATGTGAACCATGTGTTTAAAGTGCCTTGTGGCTTCTCTATCGCCAAGTGGGAAACCTCTTGGAATAGCTGCAAATCTATTAAATAGGGTATGAGGAGAATAGAATAAGAATTCAAGAGGACCTTGGAGTCTAATTCCCTCATTTTACATGAGGAAACTGAGGCTCATGACTTGCCCAAGGTGACACCACTGGTAAATGTCTGAGGCAGGATTTGAAATCAGATCCTTTACTTAAAAAGTATGAGAAAACCAGAGGAAGATTTCCAAGGGTCTCAAGGCCATCAGCTAAAGTAGAAAAGCTGCCAGATATAAACCCATTGATGACAAGTCAGTAAATTGTTGAATTCAAGAATTCTACAAGTATTAAGTACCTTTGGTGTATAAGGCAGTCAGGAGGACATATGGTAAAAGCTACTGCAAATGGGGTCCAAGAGTTCAGATCCTGACTTGAGAAGCAAGCTTCTACCCTTCTCTGTGCCTCAGTTTCTTCCTCTGTAAAATGAGGAGATTGAACTAGGTAATTTCTGATGTCCTTTTTAGCTCGATAATCTATGAAACAAAAATAATCTTTGAAAGACACAAAGACGAGAAAGAAACGGTCCCTGCTTGCACAGAACATTTGCAGATGAGAAATCTGAGGCTCAGAGAGGGTCAGACTTGGCCAGGGTCACACAGGATATCAAAGCATACCGAAGACTCAAGGAAATAGTGCTCACTGGCCCCTTGGTTTGGGGTGCCTAAGCTTTCTCTTTCACCACTAATGGGCTGCATCTTTGGTGGGGCTTTCCTCGTCCCACTTAGCCTCTGCCCCCGAAGCCCCGAAGCCCGAAGCCCTTCTTCCACCTTCTTCTTTGTCTAACCCAGCCTCCTTTCTTCTCCCTCCCCTCCACCCTCTGCCTTTCAGGAACAGCCTGAAGGAATGACCCTCGTCAAGGAGGAAGGGGACAAAGATGAAAACAAGCAAGAGCCTGAAGTGGTCTACGAGACAAATTGTCACTGGGAGGGCTGCGCGCGGGAGTTTGACACCCAGGAGCAGCTCGTGCATGTAAGTTAATGGTATTCCAGAGTGGGGCTTCCCAACAGCATGGCCTCTTCCCGGGAGGTCAGCAGCACTGACCCCGGGCTGAGTCAAGTCTCTGAGGCAGCAGCGTCATAAGGCGGAGAGGGCTTTATGAGTTTCTGAGAAGAAAGAAAACTCCGAGCCATGGTTCTTGACCTGTTCAGTCAACTAGAGCTTACTGGGAAATTCAATAAAGCCTTCTACAGAGAGTGTAATGGCTCTGATCCTGGAAGGCCGACAACACTGTTTGGAGTTTCAGACTTTGATGGTTATTGAGTGATAGTAAGCTGGACGTGAATTATGATTAACCTTTGAATCACGCGGCATTTCCGCCCCCTCCCCCCAGGCTCCTCACAATAGAGGAGGGGAGACAGGGATTCTGGCCATTCTCTTCTCCGTCCCCCACCCCCACCCCCGCCTGGCTCCCGAGGGACCCTCGGAGACCCTCACTGTGCAGGAACGACCCCCATAGGCTCTGTTGTAGTGAATTGTGTATTTCCTGTTCTGCACAAACTCAGAGGGATTTTTCGGTAGACATTAGCTACGATGTGTTTCGTGATATTTCATGCCATGGTTCCAGAGTCATAGGTTTGGAGATGGAAAGGACCTTTGAAGCCAATGAGTCCAAACCCCTCATTTTGTAGATGAGGAAACTGAGATCACATAGGCAGTTAATAACGGGGTCAGGCTTTGAACCCAGGGTTTCATACTCCAAAGCTCACCCATTTCCCACGATGCCACATTCCCCTGCGATGTGAATTTGCCATTCCACTTTCTGAAAAAGGTAGCAAAGAGATTTTCTTGGAGCCAGCATCACAAGGATTTTCGTATCTTTTCCCACATTTGGCTCTTTGCTCTTCTGGGAGAGTGGAGAGCAGGGCTGGAGGGAGGGTGGGGGCGGGGCAGAGTAGAAATGCCACTGGCGTCATTGAGCTCCCTGTCAATTGGGGTAATCAGGAAGAAAAGGCTCTCGCAGCTCAGCAGGTTGCCTGGGCCAGGGATTGGTGTAAAGTCCAGCGCCCAAGTGCCTCGGCTCTAAGCTGCTCTTAAAATGATGGCGATTTTTGTAAGCCCAGCCTGAGCTTCCCTCCTCATGGCTCCGGAATGCATGCTCGGGGGCATGCACGTGTCCTTTGGTTTTCATTCTTAGCCAATCCGGATGTTCAGAAAATTATTAAATCATAAAAATCCTGTGCATTTCTAACATTAGTGTAGTAGGTACAGAGTCCTGAGTACAATCGAGGGCCCTACTATGTGTGCTGGGCCAGTATGCACCATCTGAGGCAGCCTGTGCATCCCATACGCAAGGACTTTGGATTTTTCAAAGTCAGGGCCTGTCATCTTCTCTATTCCAGAACCTCTCTTTCACCTCCTCAGCTGTGAAATGAAGTTGCAGAACTTGTGGTAGACTGCTAGGCATGGTCCAGAAGGAGAAAGTGAATTCAAGCACTTGGCCAACCTACTTAAAGAGCTGGTGAAGTGAGAGCTAGGGTTATCTCCCTTCCCTCAACAGCAGGGGAGATTTTCATTTCTGTCTTTATATATCTAGCACGGCACCAGCACATAGTAGGTGTTTAATAAGTGCATATTCAATTGAGTTAAATCCAAGGTCAGAAAGCTGTTGCACCGATGGAGATCATGAGTGTTTCCCATAACCATGGATCTGAGGGGTGGAGATACATGTCAGCCATGGTGGCTCATGAAAGGCGTTTCCTCCAAGAGAGTGGGAGGGCTGAGCGTCCCACCTCCCTTGAGGCAGTCCCTCGGATCCCTTCAGTTGGGATGCTCCGACTGTGCTTATCTTGTGCAGCACCATACTGGTTCACAATGAGCATGTGGTTGCAGCCATTGGCCCCAGCAGAGAAATCATCCTGGGGCTTAGAATCACAGGCCTCTGATACCGGAGCCTATCAGGACCTTTGAGCACAGGTATCTGGGCCAAATGTCAGCTTTTGTGGAGAAGTCACGACACCCACAGGACTGGGGGCCGGATCTCGAACCCTTTTTCTGATGCCAAGTCCATGGCCCCTTTCTTACGATGCCTCTACTTTTTAAAATAGGCTGAGCCAGAGGAGGGAGGAGTGAGTAGGCAGGCCAGGAGAGGCGATTTCTTTGAACTAATGCTTTCCCTTCGGGCACTGGAGAGGCCGAGAGCCTGATGGATCTGTAGGAGCAAGCAGGGCCAAGGCTCATCATGGCTGGTTTTGCAAAGGCCCTTCAACACTGACCAGTGAAAATGAGCAGAAGGAAGATGTTCCAGCTCTCATCTGATGGCCTCTGAGTCAAATCATGAAAATGCCCACTGTGCGCGTCATCTTTCCATTAAAGAAAACATCTTGTGTTTGCTTTGATCCAAGAGAACCAAACTTTGTTAATCGCCGGAGGCAGCAACTGGACCCAGGTCCCGGGACTGAGAAACCAGGGTTTTTTCTACACTGCAGTGAGCTCTGGGTCTGAGCTCACAAGTCCGGAGCTCTACTCCTCTGTCTCTGTGACCTTGGAAAAGTCACGGCCCCAAATCTGACTAGTTTCTCATCTCTACAAGGCTGGGTTATATGACAGTTATGACCTTGAACAAGTCCTTTGTATTACCTGGAGCCCTATTTCCTCCAACTGTTAAAAAAAATGGAGCCTTTGTGGTCCGTTCTAGACAGGTTCCAATTCCTCCCAATTTAATTCAACAAGGGTTAATTAAGTGCCTACTATGTGCAAAGCACCATGCCCTGGAGGTTGGTATTTGAGATCTTCCCAATCTATGATTCATTGGCATGGAATATCTAGCACCTGGTGTGGAAGCTTTCTCCACCAATGCTGCTTGCCAATTTCTTGGCATCTTATGATTTTAAAGAACTGCTTAGAGCACCATGACATGAAGCCACGTCTTCATCACTCCAATGTCCACTCTCTGTCCACTCTGAAATACTGCCTTTCAGTGTCAGGATACAAGGACTAGTCATATGGCCCCTTCCTCCAAAGAGCTGAAATTCCACTAGAATTGCATTTCCTCAGTGAGGTGCAATTTCTGAAACTTACCAGTGTCTCAACTCCCATTCTTGTTTATGAGATATTTCCTTCATATTGAGTAAAGTGGATTTGGAAGGCCAGATATGTGGGGTCACTGTGGGTTAATTTTCTGTCCCCCGTGACATTTCCTACAGGAGTGGCACATAACTTATGTGAATTCACTTAATCCACCTAGGAAAAATAAAGTGTAGAAGGGACTTTTTTAAAAGAGGGATTCAGGGAAGCCAGAAACTACTTGGATTGTCGGAACTTTCTTCAAAGAAAGAAGAGTTTCTTGGATTCGGTGAATTTTCCCGACACAGACAGCCGAGAGTCGAGGTGTTAAAGCATTCTGATGCCACTCGGCCTTATTTATAGCCCGACCTGTGCTCTTCCCCCATCTCTTACAGTTAATAGAAAGATTCATGAGTCTCCATGGCTGTCTATCTAGTGTCTGACAGTCCCGACCAGGCTGCTAAAGCAAGTCACTATCTATAATTGATATCCTTCCCTGGAATAGGGTGCCGGCTGCGACTGAAGGACTTTGCTGAAAGCTCTAAATGGTGACATGTTCTCCCCTCATTCTGGCTCAGCCACTGAATTCCAGGGCAGTTGGAACTGGGTGCAGGAGGGAGACATGTGTTTCCCATTAGCAAGTCACCAAGTGGAAGAGCAGAATTAGGAAACGGGATGAATTTGCCTGCCAGGTAGTTGCATTTCCAGTACAATGCACTGCATGTACTCTTGAAAAGATTACCAGGACCCATTACTGTCAGAACAGATGGGCTGAATATGTTTTTTTTCTTCCCCCTCGTTTTGTCTCCTGCTTCTCCGTCCCTCCCCGGCTGTGTGTTTACTGGAGAATCTCTGGTTGCTCCTGGGGTCTTTATCATGGAGATGTTTAATTAATTTCTCATCATAGCGAGATATTATAATTGGGCTTAGCTGAATTTGAGCTGCTATTAAATGCAGCGTCACAAATTCACTTCCACGCCCATGAGCTAGGAGATGAGTCTGTTTTCTTTAATCAGCGTTTTGGGGCAGCAGGCATCTTTCTGATGATCAGTTCAGCTGGAAGAGAACACAGCAGTTAATGAAAGGGTAAGATGAGAAGACCAGGGCTGATGGGAGGCACTGTCTAGGAGTGGGGTTTGGTGGGAAGGGCCCCAAATCTGGACTGAGGACGAGGCTCTCATTGCTTGTCTGTCATGATTCTACTCCTGTGGAAGCGTGACATTGGTGTGGGCTCGTTTCCTCATCCTGAGGATGAAGGCTGATAGAGAGCAAGCATTTGCTTGTCCCCAGCCCTTGAAAAACTACGTGATATGTGTCTGGTTGAAAAGATGGACAAATGGCTGTCATTCTCTCTGGCCCCAGAGGACAGGAACATGAACGTGAGCAGTGGTAGTTGTAAACAAGTGCCTAGTGATGAGCACTGTCTGAACCTAGAATGAGGCTCCTCCACAAGCGAAGGGCAGGTGACCACTCATCGAGTGTGTGGGAACATGACCTTTTTTTTGGCGTAGGTTGGACTACACTGCCTCTGTGATCCCTTTAAACTCTTCAGTTCTGCCTCATCTGCAAAATGGAGACAGAATACTTATGCTATCTACCTCACAGAGTTGTGAGGCTCAATTAGTCAGTTAATAAGCACTGATTAAGCATCCACTGTGTGCTGGGCACTGGGCTAAGCTCTGGGGATGCAAATACAAATACTAAGTCAGTCCCTGCCCACAAGGAGCTTATAATCTTATAGCACTTAGAAGGACCTGAAAAAAGGAGGTGGGGGAAGAAAGAATGGCTAAAGAATGAAGCTACCCAGTCAAGGGCAGGAAGGAGATGTCCTAAGAAGTCCAAAAGCAGTGCAGCTGGTACTAAATGGGGCATTTATTAAGCTCTTAATTACTTAATTCATTTAATTAATTGTAAAACACCAGAATAAAATAGCCCCTGCCCTGGAGGACCTGGAGATATAACATATTCACAAGGCTTTCCAAAGTCACAAGCATCACCATATAATAGATGGAGAATAAGCCTGGAATCTGGGAAAACTTGGCTTCATCTACTCCATCCTGGCTTTGGGACTCTAGTAATTCCCTTTAACCTCTCGGTAGATTTAGGAATTACAGAGCAGGCGCTGGCTTCCACTGGTAGGAGGAAGGAGCCCCTCTCCCCAGAGGTCCCCCTACCAAGGAAAGACCCAGGCCCTGTTTGTAGCCCTGTCTTAAAGAGCACAAAGTAATTTAAAAAATGAGAGAGGTGGTGATACCTAAGCCACCTGGTTTACAAGGAGATCAGGGATTCCACGAGGCAGGAGCAAGGAAGGAAAGCACTGTCGCTGCAATGGCTAGACAGCACTTTGGGAAGTTTTAAGCACCATATAAATGTTTATGATTGATTGTTTTATTGACAAACATTATTTTTCTTTTTTAAAAATTGCAGTACTGGGACAAAGAGGCAGAAGACACCTCAAAGGCCATCTTCACCCAACCCACTCATTTTATACATAAGGAGACAGAGGCTCAGGAAAATTCAGTGACTTGCTCAAGGTCACCTTCCCCAAGGCTTAGCGGCCAGGGAGGCCAATCTCCTCACCAGGTAGTCAGTGCGAGAGCCAGTAGTCAGTGATTCAGTTTATTATTTTTTTTTTCCATTTTACAACAATACCCTATTATTACTTGCTGTGAAGTATGTCATCCAAATGCTAGAGTGATTAATTTGGAGACTTTTTTTTCTGCAAGTGGTTTTCTAAAAACATTTTGACTTTTTGAAAGGCAGCTCATAATCCAGTAAGTGGCGTCTTTTCTCTTGTCTGCCAGGTTGGAGGGATTTTCCAGGACTTCCCACATCTGTTTCCCTCTTCTGTATTTATACTGTACTAGAGGTAAAGGACACCTGTTGTTTATTTTCCATTGGAGGCATTTGGAATATGCACAGGGGTCTACACTGGTTAGTCACTCATTGTTGAAATTTGTGTTTATCAGTTGAAATTGACATCGTGTGTAGCAGATGTCCTCCCGGACTTTAAAGAGGGACAACTGTGATTGTGCATATGGAGCGGGTGTCTTTATCTCAAGCAGATGCTTTCCCTTTCAGCTTTTACCCTAGACAGGTGGGGAAGGGATTGAATCCATTGGTGGCGGCAGCAAGCACAGAGGATGCCCATCCCCAGCCAGCATCTCTCCCTTCTGCCTTCCTTACCACTCCCTCTGTATCATGATGCCAAAACCGACCACACTAACGTGTTCTAAGGAAATGTCCTCAAGCAGACGCCCATGGACCAGTTTGGTGGTTGCTGGCCCTCCTTCCAGAGGCTTTCCAAAAGAGGCGTTTTCCTAAAACAGGGGAGGATTTTCTCCCCAGAGGGGATAGCTATGGCAAAGGAGAATTGGTATCTGGGCACGCCAGGAGCGGGAAAGCCCTTTAGGTGCTATTTTTACCGGGTGATGCTGAAGGAGAGAATGCCTGTGGCTAAGTAACAACCTGTGGGAGCGCTTAAAGGAAAGGAGCTGCCTTTCCTGACTATTTAAGGGCATGGCTGTGGATCTACATGAGGGCTACTAGTTGCCAAGTTTCATGTGATAATAGTAACTGCTGGTTCTAGCAAAATGTAAGGTTTCCAGGACATTCACTGGGAAGCTCTGTGAGGTCATAATTCCAGGACCATAGATTTGAGCCTTCTAAACCAACCTCCTAATTTGACAGATGTGGCCCTGAAGCCCAGACAGATGAGATCATCTGCCCAAGGTCACAAAGATAGTAAGTGGTACAGCTGAGATTCAAACCCAGATCCTCTGACACTCAATCCAGCCCTCTTTCTACTGCACTGCATTAGGAAGCTCATGCATTATCATCCACTCCCATTTTAGAGGTGAAGAAATTGAGTCTCTGAGAATTTTCGAGTTGCCTATGATCCAATCCAATGTAGCAAATATTTATTAAGTGTTTACTACGTGCGAGACACCCCGCTAGGTGCCAGAGATTAAAAAAAAAGATAAAGAGGCAGGGCAGCTAGGGGCCCTGGAGTCAGGACGTCCCGAGTTCAAATCCTGCCTCAGACCGGACACTCGACACTTACTAGCTCTGTGACCCTGGGCTCAACCCCACTTAACCCCAATTGCCTAAAAAAAAGACTAAAGAGGAACCCCAAACTGCAGAGAGCTTGCATTCTACTGGAGTGGGGGACAGTTTCTTGCACAGATGAAGGTCATTTCATTAAAGTATGCAGCAACAGAATTTTTATAAAAATAAATGTGAAGGATGTTGTTTTTATTCATCATACTGAGGTAGCTTAACCATAACTATTTTTTCCAATTTTAAACTTAAAATATAAATTTTAAAAATAAGACATAAAATACTGGTTTTTAAACATCTATTAGGGTATGCCTGTCCTGCCACATGGTGGACCAGGACAAATGTGAGATGATAATAATTATAATGATAATAACGACAACAGCAACACTAACAATATTTATATAAAGTGTTTAGCATGGTATCAGGGTCAGTATGTCGGAGGCAGATCTCAGACCTAGTTCTTCCTGTCTTTGAAGCTGCCTCTTCTATTCCTTAGCCATGCTGCTAAATTTGAGAAAGAGAGGGAGGGACAGACCCTGACCTCTCTAGGGATAAACATAGGCACCAGGGGAGAGATGGGGAACTGGTCGGTCTACTAGCACTTACCTGATCCTACCTTCACGCCTGAGCCTTGGGGCATCAAGTCCTGTCAACGGGTCACATATCCTTTCCCCCTAGCCCACCCTCATCCTCTGCCACCTCCCACAGGCAGTATGTTCTGAATATTGCAAGAACATACCATCCTCCATCTTCTGACACATACATCTCTGGACACTTTGCATCAGATGGAGCACAGCCTTCTTGTACCCTGGCAGCCAAGAAATGGATGCTGAGAGGTGGATTGTCTAAAGGACTTCCTCTTCCACTGGGCTGGATGGTGCATCATAAGACAGGGAGGTGATTGAAAAAGAGTAGGCGTTATTTTCACACACCTCCCATAAATCTTTATCTGATTGTGAAAGTCCTATTTGGTCAGTTTGGATGAAAAGCAAGCTAAGTGTAGGCTGTGACAAGGGCATGGCCACTTGTATAACCAGTGGGACAGAGATCAGGCGGGGTGAGCCCCAGACTGGAGAAGTGAAGGAGGATCAGATCACATTTTTCCCACAAGAGTTTTTTAGTTCATTCAGACATACCATATACTTAGGAATGCCACAGAGAGAATGCAGACTGTATCTAATGCATCTAAAAGTCACACTGCAAATTGTACTTTAGGGGCCATTAAAAAAAAGTTGGCACTTCAGCTATGCCTGTAAAAATTATTCCTAAGAACAGAGATTCAAGATTGATCAGTCCTTTGCCAAGGATTTATTAAGCACCTACTATGTGCCAAGGACATCCAGAAACAAAAGTAAAATAGTTCCTGCCCTCAAGGAACTTACAGTCTAGTGAGGGGACACAACATGTGCATACAGACCTAGCTACGTGCCAGATTCAAGGCAGTGGGGAGAGGTGGGGAGATGGGGAAACATCACTGGTAGCTGTCAGAAAAGGCTTAGATTAGAAGGTGACATGGGGTCTGAGCCCTGGAGAAAGCTGTGGAAGCTCAGAAGTGAGAGTGCATGATATGAGCAGATAGGAACTGGGGGGCTCAGAAGTCATGTGATACAGCTCTGTTTTTATACCTAACTCTTCATTTGACGAAATAGAACCAATTAATTCTGAGCCTGATGATATAAAAGGCACTGGGTGGCATACCATGAATAGAGCACTGGACCTGGAGGTGCGAAGGCTGGAGTTCAAATTTATTCTTGGACACTTACTAGCTGTGTGACCTTGGGCAGGTGACACTTCACCTCTGTTTGCCTCAGTTTCTTCAACTATAGTATGGGGATAATCATAGCACCTGATTCCCAGGGTTGTTGTGAAGATGCAATGAGATGATATCTGTAATGGTGGAACCCAGGTGGTCTGACTCGAAATCCAGCATTCGACACATACCTCTTCTTGTCATCTCCTCAAATATGGTTCTTGCCTCATTCTTTTCTACATGTTCTATTCTAATCCCAAATCACTATCTGTTCATGGTACCTGTATCAGTTCTAGCCCTGTAACTCAGTGGGCTGGAATTACCCTCAACTCAGATGAGTGAGTGTTCAGTCTGTTACATTCAGCTTCCTGACATGGTCCAGCTAATATGCAGACTTCATCCATTTGGGCTGCCAGATCAGGGTCATTGAGTGACCCTGGAACCAGCTCGCCTAGTATCCTCCACAAAGGGAATCCTCTTTCCTTTGGACTCTGTGGGACACAGTCCATGGCATTTCTAAGTGTGTTGGGTGAAGACATGGACTTTTTTCTTCCTTCCTTCCTTGATGCTTATCCTTAATGCATGTCCAAAGAATATTATCTCTATACATGCATCTATCATTGATTCTTGCATGATCTTCTAATAACTGGGGCTCATGCTTTATCAGAGATGAGCCATCAAGGCTGGACTAAGCCCTACTTTGTCCATTTTTTTAAAGTGATCAGCAAACACTAAGCACACCAAGGACTTTTATTCTCTACTACTCCCAAGGAATCGAGTGATCGTGAAATGTGTTTTGTTGTAGAGCCCTATCTGTGAAAGCATTCTTCTCCCCTCCTGTTCTTCCTTTCATCAAGGTTATCCTCAATTAATGTGTAGATCGTTCTCAGGAATATTTTATAGAGATAAAAAAGCAGACGTGTGGCTGACTAACTGCTCATGTCTTCTTGCATTTTTAAAAAATCACAGCACTCCCCTGGTGTTGGCCATTGTTTTATGATTGCTCCCTTTTTGAGATTTCTTTGCAACTGCTTCATGATTGCCTTGACAATTTTGTACTCTTCAGTACCAACTTTTCTGTCTATTTGACCAAGCCCAACCCCCCCTTTCCTTACTTAATTTATTTACCTGCCATTTTCATATTCCCATGGACCAGGGGTGGGAAACCTGTGGCCTTGAGGCCACATGAGGCCCTCTAGGTCCTCAAGTGTGGCCCTTTGACTGAATCCAAACTTCACAGAACAAAACCCCTTAATAACAGTATTTGTTCTGTAAAACTTGGACCCAATCAAAAGGCTGCACCCAAGGACCTAGAAGGCCACATGTGGCCTCAAGGCCACAGGTTCCCCACTCCTGCAATAAACTATAGACATCTGCTGCAGGGTGTGAGGAATCCATAAATGCCACTTCCATTGTTCCAAGTCGAACCTCTGTAGCAGGGCAATTTCATTTCCAGCCTATTTGGTGACATGATTCCATTCTAAGAGCTCTCAGGATGATCAGATTTATCTGGACCTTGTGGCAAATTTTCTGGAGGATCATTGCTATTTCTCCCCCAGTATTTTTTTTTTTTTGTATTTCATGTTGATGATTTGCTGAAAATCCTCAATCTGCATATGTCATTTTTTTTAAATCAATGAACTTGTACCCTCATGGAGAGTTGACCTTAGTAAGGAAATGGAAGGTTGGTTAGCTGAGATGGTTTCTTATCTCTTGTGGCTTTCTCATTGTAGTGGGTTTTTTTCCCCTTAATTAGGAACATTTTTTAAAGAAACAGTAATAAAGTGAATTTATTTACCTTTTTCCATTTTCCATTTTGCAGAGAGCATTGTTTTCTTCAGTTAAGGTGGATCTGCTGTCATGACACCCAGTGTCTTGTCTTTAGCCTTTCTTCTGATTTGACCTTGGTTTTGAACATCACTCTAATTAATAAGTGACCTGCCTGGGCATGGCCAGCCAATTCAACCGTTGCTCTCCTAAAAAGCATTTTCCTATTCATCGATTTCTAGATACTTCTACTTTTTGGGATGTTCTATGATCTCCAGTACAATACCTTCCAATTTTCTTATTGATGACAAATAGTTATGATCTATGGAGCAGCCTTCTCAGGATCTCCAACTCTTGGCCTTTTATCTGCAAATCCTGAATTATATTTGCAAAGATTTTACTCAGTGACTTTTCTATGTGTTAACTTCCTCCTTCAGGTCTCTAAGGATTGATAAGTATATATATATATATATATATATGTATATGTTAACTTCTTTGGGAGAGACTTGTTCGGTTCTTCTAGAATTTCTCTGCTTCTTCCTCCTCACCCACTGTGTTGATGCCTCAGAGGCTCCTTTCTCTGTGGGGCTGCCTTGGCTTTGGGTCACTGTTGCATAGCATGCTGGGCCATTTAAAGAGTTTTCTTCACAACCCAAGCCCAGCCCCCAGCATCAGGGAGAGGCAACACTAAGGCTGGCATCACAGTTGTCTAGATGAGGACCTTGTTCTAGCCCAGAGAGGCTTATCCTCAGTCACATTCTGGAGAGACTTTGTCTTGACGTGTGGTCCAAGGCTCCCTTCCACTGCCTTGGAAAGATACTTTATCCAATCTGCCTAGAGCCAGAACAGGACCACATGGGCCTAATGTTCTAAAAGAAGTTTATCAAATTCTGCCTTTTTTAATGCACAATTTTTTTGGTCTGACTTTAACAAAATAATTTATTATTGATATTTTTGTATCACTTTCGTTTCCAAGCACTTCTTTTTCTTCTTCTCCTATCCAATGAGCAATCCTTTGTTACAAAGATTTTTTTTAAGAGAGAAAAGCAGTCCAACAGAACCAGTTAACACATCATGTTCCTGGAAGTCTATGTGTTGCACCATAATCGTAAGCCTTCCCTTTGGCAAAGCAGGGAGGGAGAGATGTGTGTTTCCTCTCTGTTCTCCCAGGCCTGCGCTTCTCACTCCCAGGCAGAACTGTGGGAATGAGCCTTCTGGAAAGCCAGGTTAGCACTGGCAATGGGTCCAAGCTGGACAGAGCCTTGTGCTGGGAGCCTCGGGAGGTGTGGGGATTGTCAATGTGGTCATGGAGAAGTCCTTCCTCCATTCTATGCTTCTGCGTCCCCTTCTACAGAAGAAACAGCTCTGAGTGGACAATTTCTAAACTCTCTCCAAACCCAAGGCTCAGATTAAGAATTTCAGATCAGAAAGAGACACGGGCATCATCTAATTCAGGGCCCTCATTTTGTAGATGAAAAGAAAAATGAGCCCCACAGATGGTAAGTGTCTTCCTCAAGGTTAGACAGGTCAGAAGTGGCAGCACTAGGATTCTGTCCCCAAATACACCATGCTTTCCATTATGCCGAATACCCTATTTGGACAATTGTGGATAATTATAAATATAGCAATATCTATATTTGTTATGCAATATAATATAGTTCACGTTATATGTCATTTGTAACATATTATATATTTTATGTTTGCTGATCTATATATCTATAGTTATCTTTCTATAGCTATAGAGATTTATCTTTTATTTTGATTGGGACCAAACTTTTCTAGAGAACTTCCTAAACCCCCACTCTGCTTACTAATGTCCCCTTGGCCCAAACATTTGTGTCTGAGAAAATAGACCAAAGTCTCACTTAAGAATCTTCTTGTGCGATGTATCATGTGGGTTAATGTCCTGAAGCAGAAACCAACTGGGTCTTTATGAGAAGTTTCACCCAGACATGGCCTCAAAATACTACGAGGAGATTTTCTGCCATACTCAGTTTTTCCCACCAATTTCTTCTGGATTGCAATGAGTCACTCCTGATCAGATTTCCATCCTGCCAACCTGTAACAACCCTTTCCTATTCAATATGGTTGCATGGAAGTGGAAGGCAACTAATTTGGGAGCCCACATCATTGCAGAATGGAGACCTTAGAAGTGTGTGGCTCGTGTGGACATTGCAGAGGCCAACCCTTGCTGGGAGGAAGTTGGTTATGACCTTGATTTCAAGGAGGAGGGGAGGATGTGAACAAATTAATGGAATATTTGTTGGTCAGGTCTTAGAGTCAAACACACCTGAGGACAAAAAAATAATTATGGGGCCCTCCTCCCCTCCTGAATAAGTGAACTTATCTTCTAGTGAAAAGACAAGCTAACACGTGAGAAACTTTAGACAAAGATAAGACAGGATGTAAATAAAGGTTAAATTATGTGACCCAGACAATAAATGTTTTAGGAGTCTAGTTGAGGGAGGAAACACTCAGGGCTGGAGTGTCTTAGGAATACTTCCTGATGGAGGTGGAAAATTGGAATGAGAAGCCTATGAATTTTATCAGTCAGGCATCCATTCTGAGACTCAATAATTTGGGGGAAAAGACAAACAAAAAACTCAGCAAGTCTGCTGGGATTGAGGCTGTCTCATCTTCTCAACTCCTTAAGGCATTAGCTAGCACACAATGCTGTAAAAGACTCTGAAGGAAAAGATTCTGGGTATGGAGTCAGCAGAGACCTGAATTCAAATTCCACTGACATAATTCCTTGTTATGTGACCCTAGGAGGGCCCAGGAGATGGAGGAGTTAACAAATGTTATAGAAAACCCAGGGAGTGTGTCAACTAAGAAAAAAGGCACAGTAGGTTTAACATTTAGTGGATAACGTTGGAGGTGCACAAACAGTTTCAGGTGGGGATGGTGGAGTTAGAAGCCAGATTGTAAGGGGTAGGAAGGAAGTAGAGATAGCAGAACACAGACTACTCTTTCTAGGAGTTTGACTGTGAAAGGGAATAGAGGTAGAAGACGATAGTCTGAGTAAACAGCAGAGACAGGTAAAAGGACATATGACAATTAAAGGTTTTTCTGATTTAGTTAATAAGAATGTCATCTCTTCCTCCCAACCCCCAGAATTCAGAAATCTAGAACTTGGAAGTGGCAGTAGATATATCAGTCAGTCAATAAAGATTTATTAAGTGCCTACTATGTGCCAACTACAGGGCTAATGTTCTGGGGACACAAAGAAAGGCAAAAGACTTGAGGAACTCACAATGTAATGGGAAAAGAAGAGGAATAAGCATTTGCTAAGTGCCTACTATGTGCCAGGCATTGTGTTAAATGCTTTACAAATACCACCTCATTTGATTTAGGGGAGACAACATGCAGATAATTATGTACAATCAAACTATGTACAGAATGAATTTGAATACTCAGCAGAGGGACAGCACTTCTAGTAGTAGGCAGGATTTTAACTGGGACTTGTGGAGAGTCAGGATGAGGAGGTGAAGAAGGAGAACATTCCAGGCACAGGAGAGAGTCCTGAAAAGTACTGGAGGTGAGAGATGGAGCAGCTTGTTTGAAGATGAACAGAATGATCTGTCGATGTCACAGGGTCCCAGAGTACTTGAGGGAGGTAAGGTGTGAAAAGACCTGAAATGTGTGTGTGTGTGTGTGTGTGTGTGTGTGTGTGTGTGTGTGTGTGT
>NW_020954595.1:9196456-9199855 GCF_900497805.2 Vombatus ursinus | reverse complement strand
TGTGTGTGTGTGTGTGTGTGTGTGTGTGTGTGTGTGTGTGTGTGTGTGTGAGGAGGGAGCAGGCAGGTTAGGAAGGGCTTTGCATAGCAAAGAGAAGATTTTATATTTGATCCTGGAGATGATAGGGAGCACTGGAGTTATTGAATTGGGGAGGAGCGGGCTGTGTGTGACATAGTCAGACCTGAGCTTTAGGAAGGTGACTGGAGGGGGAAAAGTCCTGAGGCAGGGAGATACCTCTCCTGGCAGCTATTGCAATCGTCCTGGCCAGAGGGGCAGACTGCCTACACCAGGGTGGTGGCAGTGACAAAGAAGAGAAGGGGGAATATGTGAGAGATGCTGCAGAGGTGAAATCAGCTGATCTTGGCAACAGATTGGATGTGCGGAGGGGTGAGAGATAGTGAAGAGTCCAGAATGACTCCTAGGTGGTGAGCCTGAGCGCCTGGGAGGATGGGGCTGTCCTAGCTGGAGGAGGGAAGGTTTAGGATGAAAAATCATGAGTTCAGTGGGTGGCTAGTCCATAAGGAGGGCATGGACATTGAGGAGAGTTTAATGTCAATAACCTGGACAAATCAGGGTCTTTGAAATATTTGGGCAGAGTTTGGGGTGATGATGGAAACTTTACCCAGCTCTAAAATGGGAGCAAAGAAGATAGAAAGAGTGTAAAAAGAAGAGAACTAGGATGGAGGCATGTCTGTTAATGATAAAGCAGGGATTCCAGAGGGCGCAGAGGAATGGAAGGCCAAGGGATGACAAGAATTAAGAAGGAACACAGCATAGCTGGAGAGAATGAAAGCTTGAGGAGTCCTAACAGGAGAAAGGAGCATGCAACTCTCCATCACAGGGACCCAGAGAACAGGGTGTGAGTTTGCTTGACCTCGGATGGAAGAAATGGCAATTGATTGGTCTCTTCCCCACCTCACCCCCATGATGGTCTGGGGTAGAGGCAATGTTGGGGCATTCTCCATAGCATTTAGGACATTTCTAAGCATGGGTAGAACAGTTGGACAGATCATTTAAACCAGTATGGACCTAGTGACTGGAACACCAAGAGCTGAATCCAACTCAGGGTACCAGTTCTTTGGCCTCGGACATCCTTTGAAAGGGACAACAGCAAAGCAGTAGAGATTCTACAAGTGTTAAGATCTGACCTCAGGCAGAGTTGTAGGGTAATGGAGGCCTTTACCATCACAATTTAGCAAACAAGCCTTGAATGCTTCTCCCTAATGGGGAAGACCAAGTTGAACCAGATGTGTTTTCCATCAACTCAGCCCTGTTTCTTCTGCTTTTGTGACCTCTTTATAAATTCCTAACATGGTGAGAATGAGGACATCTGTTCCCTTCACCACTGTGAAACACACCTGATGTTCTCATTTGGAAATGTATTTGCAAGGGCGTTGGCACTTTTGCAGGGTGCCCCATGCCCAACTTGCAGAGCAGCTGGGTGGGCCTTAGGTCAGAGGGGATAGCTCCTGGGGTTTTCCTGCAGGTAGGTGTGAGGGAGCTCTCCTGCTGTGTTTTCCTGGCTCCCTGGGCTGAGTTCTTGCAGCAAGATAAGGGAGGGAGGCAGGAAATGAAACAAGGCACTCACCACGCTTCTCCTTGTGTTCTGCCGAGATAAACTTCAGTCGACTCTCCACCGCTACTCCCTTTGGCTCCTGGCAGCCACTTTAATTGGGAAAATGCAGATTTTTTTTTTGATCAAGAGAGGATTATTCTTGTTATCAGTCTAGAGCATCTTATTTCAAGATGAAAAGGCTTTGCTGAATTACAGATGGCAACATTTTTTTTTTTTTTTTTTTACAAAGCTCCTTGGCGATTGACATCTCAAAGAGAAGGTATGATTTATGAGCTTGGAAAGGCTAACACTGAGCAGTGGTCGAGGCTCAGTCCTACTGATTTGTGAAATTGCTTCCTATGAATTACCTTTTTGTGGCAATCAGGCCCCTGGTAACTCCAATAAACTTCATGTGTAAAGTACAAAAAAACCCATGTACTTGGAAGAAAAGGGAAAGAGAGAAAGGAGAGATGTCGCCCCTCCAAGCCAGTGTTGGAGAGCTGGTTCCCTGTTTGGTTGATAAGGCAGCAGGGTAAAGATTAATAACAAGTCCTGGTGCTATCAGTACCTGCTTGTCGATTCTCTGTAACAGGGCCGTCTGTTCAGCATGGAAATTATTGATTAAATAAAAATTGCTATTAGATTGTGATGTGATCCATAATCGCACACAATGGTGGACATTCTTCTTGGAGATCCTGAGCCATGCGTCAAGCTTTCCCCTCACAGTCATTTATATTGCACTGACACATCTGCTCCTTAGGTTTGTCCTTTCCCCTTCGAGTCCAGAGAGCTCCAAAGATTCAGAGCCATGATGGAAAACTAAGAACCACATTGGCAGATAGGAAGGAAGGGAAGTCTGTGATGGAGGGAGCCAGTAGACTGGGAGAATCCCAACATTGTGTAATCTCTGAGTTGGAAGGTATTTCTGAAATCATCTTACCCAACCTATACAAGAACTGGAATTCACAGTGGACCACACAAGAGGTCATCCAGTGCCTGCTTGAAGAGCTCCAGTGAGGAGGAGCCCGTTACCTCTTTAAGCAATCTATGCCATTTTGGATCAGCTTTAATTGTTAGAGAATTTAAGTTACATGGAACCAAAATCTGCTTCTCCATAACTCTTATTTGTTGCCCCTAGTCCTGCCCCCTATGACCAAACATAATAAGTCTAATCCATCATCCATCTAAAATTCCTTCAAATACTTGAAGACAGCTAACATCCTGCTACCCAAAGTTCTACTTTCTCAAGGCTAAACATCCCCCATTCTTTCCACCATTTTCCATAAAGCTTGGTGATGGAATGTGGCTCTTCATCATCCTGGACATTCTCCTTGGGCTATGTGTTCCACTTGTCAAGTCTTTTTAGGCAGTTCTATTATGGTAGGTCCTGGGAATATAATAAAATAAAGACAAAATAAAACCATCCCTGTCCTCCAGGGGCTTATAATTTGTGTGTGTGGGGGAATAATACACACACACACACACACACACACACACACACACAGATCTTTTAAATGTACCAAATAAATTCAAAGTAACTTTGAGAGAAGATCCTCACAACTGGAAAAATGAGGACATCATACCACTGATGACTGCTCTTTGGGTCCAGCTACTCAACCACTTCCAAATCCACCTAATTCTCTTATCCTAGGATCTTAGATTGAAAGCAAGGAACCCTCTCTTTTGAATCTAGCCCTCTCTTGAGGAAGTATTCAAAATCAGATCTCCCTGACTCCATGTTGAAGAAACTATATACTCTACCACCTAACCATCTCAGCTAGCCCACATAGCTCTAGTTCTCTCTCTCTCTCTCTCTCTCTCTCTCTCTCTCTCTCTCTCTCTCT
>NW_020954595.1:9157486-9196446 GCF_900497805.2 Vombatus ursinus | reverse complement strand
TCTCTCTCTCTCTCTCTCTCTCTCTCTCTCTCTCTCTCTCTCTCTCTCTCTCACACACACACACACATAGTAGAAGAGACTTCACCACGTTTATTTTTTGTACCACTGATCTACCTAACACATTGAGATGTATTATCAGTTTTCTTTCCATAGCAAACATAGCTAAGCTTTCCCATGGATACCCATGAATGTGAATCGAACTAATTAGGGGATGAATTCTAGCTATAGACTCCATCTTACTTCAAGTAGTGAGGAATGCAGGGCTACTCAGGGCTACTACTACTTTTGTCATTTCTTTCCGAGATCATCCTGGATAAATGGGTGATGTTGTGCATAGACTAGGCAGAGGTATCCTAGGCCTGGTATTTTAGGTAAGCTATATGGGTAATTATGTCACTGACAGAATCTCCTGGTTTGGAAGGAGTGTCAGAGACTGCCCAGCCCTAATCAAAACTGAGTTAGACTCTCCATATTCACTTTTCCTGACAAGTAGTCATCCAGTCTTTGTTCAAAGATCTTCAGTGATGGGGCAGTTGGGTGGGGCAGTGGATGGAGTGCTGACCCTGGAGTCAGGGGAACCCGAGTTCCGATCTGGCCTTAGACATATAACACTTAACTAGCTGTGTGACTCTGGGCAAGTCACTTAACTCCAACTGCCTCACCAAAAACACAAAGACAAATATCAAAGATCTTCAGTGATGGGGAACCCACAACTTATTGATGCAGCCCCTTCCACTTTGGGTCAATTCTAATTCTTCTGAATTCATATTCAAGGTCTGAGGACCTTGAGGCAGGGTAGGTCTTAGTAACTGATGCAACTTGAGAGCCCAGAGGGAAAGTTAATAGGGAAGAAAAAGGAGGTAAAAACAGAACCTGAGAAGCACGTGTTGGTAGATAAAGACAGGGAACTGGAGAAGGAGGCTTTCTTAGCTGCCTCTCATTGTTTTGTTCCTTTTTTATGACTCACAAGAAAAAGTATAGGCTTTTTTTTTATGAACTCATTGACATGAAAAAGCCCAAGTAAGAAAACATTTGGGATTTCTCATTGCTACCCACCACCCCCAGCTATGCCTTCTTTCTTTGGAAATGTACTAGCTGGCCATATTTCCCCTTTCCCCTGTGGTTTGCTTTACCATTATTTACTGGCTATTCCCGAGAAGAGAATTCTACATAGATCAATCTGATTATCCTAATTTTATACATTAGGAAGGTGAGGAATTTAGAAGGGAAGAAAACTGCAGGGAAGGGAGTAAAAAGATTTAGAAAAAAACATGAAGATCAGAAGTGAATGCATGGGTTGTGTCCAGGTTTTTTTACTACTGCAAATAATAATACTGTGGATATTTTGGTATTTTTGATATTATTTTGTTATTATTTTTCTTTTCAATAACACCCTTCGGGTGGAGTCCTAGTAGCTAGATTGCCAATTCAGATGATGAACAGTTTCATAGCTGTCACATTAGAGAAAGATTGCACTAATTCACAGATTAGCTATATGGCAGAATGCTTGTTTCTCCACAGCCCCGCCAGCATTGAATTCTATCACTCTTAACTGGCTTTGTCAATTCACCGAGTCTATGTTATATCAGAGTTGTGTGAATTTCAATTTTTCTGACTATTGAAAAAGTTGAAAGAATCTTCAGTTGTCTTTAATAGTTTGATAGTTTCTGAATTTTGGAAACAGCTTATTTTTATGTTTTGACTACTTATCTACTGAAATATCCCCTTCCTATAAATTTGTTTCAACTATATATTTTAAATGTCAAAGTTCAAACAGCAAATAATTTTCCCCAATCTGTTTTTCTTTTTCTGATTCTGGATGCAACAATTACAACAATAGGTATTATTATTAGTGGCTCATATCTATATCAATAGATCATAGAATTATAGGTTAAGAGCTAGAAGGAAACTTAGAAGCCCTGCAATCCAAATACCCTCACATTCAGAAAATGGGATCGAAAGAGGTTAAGTGACTTGCTGAGGGTCATATAGCTAATGTGTATAAGATATGACTTGAACCCAGGCCAGCCTGCCTCCAAGTCCATTGCCTAACCACCATACACCACTGCCTCTACAAGTAGCATTTTCAAGTTAATGATGCACTTTGCAAACATTATCTCATTGTTGTGAATAATTCATTTATTTTTATGTAATCAAATCCATTCATTTTTCTCCAATAATTTCTCGTGTGTTGACTATACAGGAATCTTCTTTCTTTAAACAATCATGATGGATATATATTAATTTTCTACTGATTTTTAGAATGTATCTTTTGTTTAGTTTATTGGTCAACTTTGAATTCAATGTAGTGTCAAAGTAAAATGTGGAGTTCTTAACACTCTTCATCATTTTGCTACCCAAATTTCCCAATGGTTTTGTTGTATATAGAATGCAGCACTTCCCAAGGTTGTGGATCTTGGATTTATCAAAGATTAGTCTATCATTTGCCTCTGGTCTGATCCCTCTATTTTCTGTTCCATTTCATTGATCTATTTTGATTATTTCTGGCACCAAATGGGTTGGATAATGGTTGGTCTAAAGGATAATTGGAGATCTGGCAATTCTAGCCCTTGTCCCTATATAATCTCATGTGTTTCTTTCTCCATGAAATGTTCTTATTACTTTTTTTTTTCTAATTCCGTGATGTATCACATTGGTTTCACGAAATATATAGATTATCATGGGAAGTACTTTGAGTGTCACTGTCTTGATTTAACTTGCTGATAGATATTGTCTATTCTTGGATTTATTTTTATTCTTTTTTATTTTGTTGTTGTTTTACATTTGTCTTTATATAGGTCTTGTGAGTGTCTGACTAGGTCATTGCCCAAATATTTTATATATTTTGTCATTATTGGAAAATGTATTTCTCTTCCTATTAATCTCTTTTTTTCCCCTAGGATTATTTTTTCCTTGCCCTTTTGTCTCCTAGTAAAATGCTCCATGAAGGCAGGGTCTGTCCCATTTTTATTTGTATCTCTAGTACCTAGAAGAGTTTCTGGCACATAGTAGGTGATTAATAAGTGCTTGTTGATTGACTGATTTCCCTTTGTATTGCTGGAGACAATTAGTATCTCATTGATTTTTAAAAATTCTCTTACATTACCATTGGCAAGTAGAGGCATTTTAATCCGTGTTGATCCCCCAAGAGTGGGCAGTCTCACCTAATCCCATTCTTAGAGGGAACACTTGTAATGTCTCTTAGTTACATATAACACTAGCCTTTCATGGCAAAGAAATACATTTAACATGCTAATGAAAAATCCTTGCGTTCCAAGAGTTTTAATTGTTAGCATACATGAGTGTTTTTTGTTTATTTTGTTTACTTATTGTATTCTTAGCATCTAGCACACAGGGAGTGCTCAGTAAATACTTGTGACTTGACTTCCTTTTGATAAAAACCACTCACTTCATCTTTTGATACAATCACAGGCTTTTAATGTGTTTTCTTTTTCTAATTAATAGGTGTTATTATTCTGATGTTCCTAATATCGAAGCATCCTCAGATCCTGATATAAATTCTGTTTCATCACACAAGAAATACTTTTGTCCCCTAGTCTGCTATACTACCAGCAATATGACATTCATCATGATGTTCAATGATGATAGTTGTATTTTTTCCCTAACATATTCACATTGGAGATCCAAATCGTATTTGCCTCATAGAATACACATACACATGCACGCACATGCACACACACATGCACATGCACACTTACATGCACATGCATACACACACGTGTAAAATATTGTCTTTCACTTCTTAAAAAAACAGCTTAAAATGCATTATAATAGTAGACGTGTTGGTTCTCTGAATGTTTGGTAGAATTCTCTTGTGAATTTTAGGACTTTTGGCATGGTGGTCCCAGTCATGGCTTGTTGAGATTCTTCTTTTTTCTATTTTGTCCCTTTGGGTATTTTATATTTTTGGATGTACTCATCCATTTCCTTTATATTTTCCCTTTGCTGGTATACAATAGTCTTACTTTTCTCTATTTCTTTCTGATTTTTCATGATCTCCTCTTCCTAATATGTAATTTTGACAATTTGATTTTTCTCTCCTCTTTTAAAAAATAAATTTCCTAATTGTTTATTGGTTTTATTAGTCCTTTAGAAAACCATTTGATTTATATATCAGTGGAGTTATTTTTGTGTTGATGGTTTCATTGATTTCTCCTTTTATGTTAGCAATTTCTTTCTTCCCCTCACTTTTATCCTTTGTGTTCATTTAAAATTTATTTAAGTGCAAACTCAACTTACCAATTTTCTCTTTTTTCTATTTTTGGTTAACATAAGCTTTGAAGGATATAAGTTTAGCTCTTGCTACTGCTATGGCCATACTCCATAAATATTTATGTTTGGTAAAAATATATCGCTATTTTATTTGACCTAAGTAGTGATTGTTTATATTTTTTTCTTTAACTCAGACATTATTTGAAAAACAAAAACAAAAAAAAAATGTTTGGTGTCCACATAGACCTATGTCTTTTGATCATATTTATTTAGTACTTATTTTATTGCAATTTGATCTATCCTTGTTTGTTTATTTAGCCTAGACTGGTGATGTCATCATTGTAGGGTAGAGCCCCTGTTAAGAATCTCTCCCTGGATGCATCTGTAATTTACAGTCTTAAAGGGTTTTCTGACTCATTTTGAGGTTCAGTGACTTGCTCATGGACACACAGCCATTATGTGTCTGTGGGAAGACTTGAAGTCAGGTCTTGCTAAGTACAAGGTCATCCGTCTATCCAGTTGACCATGCTGCCTCTCTTGTAAACATTGTATTTACAATTTCTGCCTTTCTGAATTTATTTATAATTTCTTTGTGGCCTGACATTTAATCAGTTTTGTGAATATTTAATGTAAATTTGAAATTTTCCTTTCTACCAGTTTCTATTCAGTTCTTTCAGTCAGTCAGTGCATGTTTCCAAAATATATCCTGCACATTACACCTCTGGTAGGTTCTGGTGGTACAAAGACAAAGATTGAATGACCCCTGCTCTTAAGAAATCAACATTCAATCAGGAGAGACATGGACATACTCAAATATGCAGAGAATAAGTAGGAAATCATTGAGGGAGGGCACTTGTAGAAGCTGACTATGAGGGGGAAGTCAGGAAACACTTTGTATAGAAGCCCTTGTTTGATCTGAGTCTTGGAGAAATTTAAGGATTCTACAAGGCAGAAGTGAATCATGAATGGAGGAGTCCCAGTCAAAGGCTCATGGATGAGAGATGGAATTCTGCATGTGAGGATCAGAAAGGTTAGTTGGGCTGGACTGTTTGGCACTGGACTTTTTTTTTCTTTTAAAGAAGTGACTTGGTCAGATCTATGCATTAGAAAGATCACTTTGGCAACTGTGTGAAGGATAGATACGACATGAAATAGAGAAACACAATTGGGAGGCCATTGAAATTGCCCAGGCAAGGAGATATGAGAACCTGGACTAAAGTGACACTATGTGAGGGGTGAGAAGCACTTGGAAGCGAGAGGGAATTTAGAGGAAGAAGGAGCAGGACTTGGCCACATTCGATGTTTGTGATGAGAGAGAGTGAAGAGTCAAGGCTGACCCTGAGGTGGTGACCCTGGGAGAATGAATGAATGAATGGTGGTATCCTCGATAGAAAGACAGAAGGTCAGTAGAGGGATTCCTTTGGAAGAGATGACAATGAGTTCTGTTTTGCAAATGCTGACTTTCCACATGTCTATGAAAGTGTGTGACTCTTTGAAAAGCCAGTGTGGGAGGATTCTGTTCATGTCTTTAATCGAATTATTTGCCTTGATTTACTTATCACATGCCACTAGTAGAGGATTGAAATATGCCACTGTGTGCCATTATTTAAGTAATTCTTTTTTACAAATCAGTTAACTTTTCCTCCTTAAATTCAGTTACTTTGAGATTTGTTGTACAGGTGTTTAGTACTGATATTCTCTCATTTTCTTTTTTTTTATTAATTTATTTTGATTTATCAATAATCACTTCCATATGCTTTTGAGTTTAAAATTTTTCTCCCCCTTCCTCCCCACCACCCTCCCCAAGACAGCACACAATCTGATATAGGCTATACATTTACATTCATATTATATAGACTTTCACATTAATGATGTTGTAAGTAGAAATTAAGACCAATAGGAGGAACCATCAGAAAGAAGAGACAAAACTCAACAGAAGAGAAAAAAATAACAATTCGGCTTCCATAGTTGTTTCTTTGGGTGTGGATAGCATTTTCCATCACAAGGCCTCTGGAGATGTCTTAGATCCTTGTATTGCCAGGAAGGGTTAAGTTTATTAGTGTTAGTCATCACACAACATGGCTGTTATTGTGTACAATGTTCTCTTGGTTCTGCTCACTTCACTCGGCATCAGACCATACAAGTCTTTCCAGGTTTTTCTAAAGTCAGCCTGTTCATCATTTCTTATAACATAATAGTATTCCATCACATTCATATACCACAACTTGCTCAGCCATTCCCCAATTGGTGGGCATCCACTCAATTTCCAATTCTTTGCCAACACAAAAAGAGCTGTTATGAATATTTTTGTACATGTAGGTCCTTTTCCCATTTGTGTGATCTCTTTGGGATATAGCCCTAGAAGTGATACTGCTGGGTCAAAGGGTATGCACATTTTTATAGCCCTTTGGGCGTAGTTCCAAATTGCTCTCCAAAATGGTCGGATCATTTCACAACTCCACCAACAATGCATTAGTGTTCCAATTTTCCCACATCTTCTCCAACGTTTATCATTTTTCTGTTTTGTCACGTTGGCCATTCTGATAGGTGTGATGTGGTACTTCGGAGTTGTTTTGATTTGCATTTCTCTAATCAGTAGTGATTTAGAGCATTTTTTCATGTGACTATAGAAGGCTTTAATTTCTTCATCTGAGAGCTGTCTGTTCATATGCTTTGATCATTTATCAATTGGGAAATGGCTTGTATTCTTATAAATTTGACTTAATTCTCTATATATTTTAGAAATGAGGCCTTTATCAGAGAGACTAGTTGTAAAAATTCTTTCCCAATTTTCTACCTTCCTTCTAATCTTAGTTGCATTGGCTTTGTTTGTGCAAAAACTTTTCAATTTCATGTAATCAAAATTATTTTGCTTTTTGTAATGTTCTCTATCTCCTGGTTGGCCATGAATTCTTCTGTTCTCCATATATCTGACAGGTAAACTATTCCTTGCTCTCTCAGTTTGCTTATAGTATCAGCCTTTATATCTAAATCATGTGCCCATTTTGACTTTCTTTTGGCATATAGTGTGAGATTTTGGTCTATGCCTAGTTTCTGCCATACTCTTTTCCAGTTTTCCCAGCAGTTTTTTTTCAAAGAGTGGGTTCTTATCCCAGAAACTGGGGTCTTTCGGTTTATCAAATAATATATTACTATAGTCATTGACTACTGTGTCTTGCATATGTACCCTATTCCACTGATCCACCACTCTATTTCTTAGCCAGTACCAAGCAGTTTTGATGATTGATGCTTTATAACACAATTTAAGATCTGGAATGGCTAGGCCACCTTCCCCTGCATTTCTTTTCATTAGTTCTCTTGATATTCTGGACCTTTTGTTTTTCCAAATGAATCTTGTTATTATTTTTTCTAACTCTATAAAATAATTTTTTTGATAGTTTGATTGGTATGGCACTGAATAAGTAAATTAGCTTAGGTAGATTTTCTCTCATTTTCAAAGGTACATTTAATCACAATAGAATTTCGATGTTTGCCTAGTTTTGTTAAAAAAAGAGATTCTTAACACATTTTTTGCTGCTCCTCTGTGTTCTAGAAAATAAACAATCAGGACTTTTTAATGTTTTCTTGGAATAAATCTAACTATATTCTAATTATTTTACCATGTGGAGTCAAGGAGAATAACATTGCAGCATAAGGAGGGGGCAGCGTGTGTAAAGGCCCAGGGGTCTCATGATCATAAAATTGGAAGTCTGGCAGTTGGGTTAGAAGGTCAAGGGTGTGAAGGGGAAGCCTTGAGCATTCAGTCTGGACAAATAGGAGGAGACAGAGAGGGAAAGGTAGTCAATGATAAGCAGAAGATGCTGTCTATTATTCAGAGGGTGCCACGGAGTCACTGGAGCTTTTTGGAGTGGGCAGTTTGGAGTTTCTCCTAGAGACAAGAGGTAACTCACTCCTAGTGTATTAGGCTTAAGTTCTGCTGCCCTGGACCTTTGGCAATAAAAATCCCAGTGGTCTCTATGAACCTTCTGCCCACTAAGAGAAAGCAAACATGTCTTCTGAGTCTTTCTTCCAAGATGACACTGCATCATAGGATGGTGTCCAAGAGATGCCAAAAGATGAACCCCATATGAAAACCGGTAAACAAAAGCATCCCAAAAGGAAAGTGCTTTGTGCCCACAGCAGTTGTGGGGAGCAAGGTTAGGGAAGCTTCTTTCCTGGCAGATTCTTTTGAGAAGGAGCCAGCTCTTTCATCCATCCATTTACAGCCCCATCAACTTCCCCAGGAAATCCAGGTTGGTGTGTTATAAAACCCTGGCATTTCTGGAGCCCAGCCTCTTAATTGGCTCGCTCACCACATCCAGATACGTCAACACAAGCTGCAAGAAGTGATCTGAGCAAGATGAACTTCTTTCATCATCTCCTGACATCCCCCTGAAAATCCCTTCAGAGCCCCTTCCCTTGTTTCCAAATCTCAAGGAGACTCTCAGAAAAACCCCTTTGGCCTGGAGCCAAATCGTATTTACTGTCTTTTCTTTGGATCTTGTAGTACAGTAAAGCCTAGCCACCAAGCTTCCTTCTGAACTTCCTGGTTGAGATTATAGGACTTTCCTGTAGCCTTTCCCCTCCCTCCACATACACACTCTGCTTCCCTTTTTGTCCTGAGGGTGAATGCTTTCTCCTGGGTCAGGAACGCAATACTGTAGGTTTGCCTCTCTCCAGGATATTATGTCTGTCTCACTGTGTTAAAATTGCCCCAAAAAGCTCTTCAGAGAAAAATGCAGTGTTTTCTTTGTGCAAGGGCCAAAAATTGAATGGTCCCTTGGGAATTCTCAATGTTTTACATTCAAAAGATACAAGTTGGGCTGTTTGAAGGATTGATGTTTGCTGAAGGCATTAAGAGAAGAGGGTGGAAGATGACCCTGAGGACGAAGAGTGGAATAAAATTCTTTCCTATGTAATAGTAAATGGACTTCATTTTCCATACATATATATATATATATATATATGTATGTATGTATTGCAACAGTGTCCAATAACACAGGAACCTGGAGAAATCATTTTTAAAAGAATCCATATCAAGCCCAGCTTGTGTTCACACCTATCATTTGTGTAATTTGAGTATTAAAAAAATTTCTTAAAAGCTGCATTTTCTCCCCTACCAGATGCCATTGTAAAATATTCACACAAGTGCAATATCGTGGCCCTTCTAAGAGTGGGAGCAGATATTCGAGGCTCCACAAACACAACTTGACCCCATGAACTGGAGAAGTTTCTCTGAGAAGACATTCATCATCAAACTGATGTCTTCTTTCTAGATCACCAATTTCCAGAGGAGAAGGTCATTTGTTATAAAAATTTAAACCCTGACCTAACTAACCCATTTAATGCTATGATATTCACCTCTTCAGGGCTCCAAAGGCTCAAACCTGGAATGCTAGCCATCCCAGGAGCTCTACTTCAACCAGTAACTTTCTCCTGCCTTTGGACTTGGAGTCAGGGAGAGCTTGGTCAGACAGCCTGTTAATGTGGGAAGAGCACTGCATTTGGACCCAGGAGACTTGTTACGGACCCATGCAACCTAGGATTTACTACTTTTACAAGCTTGAATAAGCCGCTACAGGGTTTGGACCCCCATTTCTTCATCTATAACTAGATACCATTGCAGCTCGATAGCAGGGAAGGAGTCAGAGAGGTGGAAGAGTCAGTGGTGGGGTCAGGAAGGGCAGGCTGCTGAGACCCAGGGAGGTGGGAGGTCCAAGGAATGACCCCACCCAGTGATGGCGGTGCCCACACATTCACAGGGAGAAAAGAGCCAAAGGAACAAATCCTTTCTTCGTCTACTTCATGTTCAGAGCCCTTCGTGACCCAGCCCCCTCCTACCTTTTGTCTTCTTACCTCTTGTTCCTCACTTTGTCCTCTCCACAAAGTGGACATCCCATCTTTCCGCTCTGGGCATTCTTCAGGGCTGTCTCCTATGCCTAGAATACTGTCTCTCTTCCACTTTGGCTGCTGACCCCCTGACTTTCTGGAAGTTCCAACCCCAATCCCTTCTTCTCCAGGAAGCCTTTCCCAACTCCTAGTAATTCGAGTGCTTTTCCTCTGCTCATTATTTCCTATTCATCCTGACATTGTATATATGTGTTTGCATGTTATCTCCTCAATTAGAATGTAAGCCCCTTGAGGATAGTCACTGTCTATTGTCTCTTTTTATATTGCCAGGGCTTAGCACAGTGCCTGGCACCATTGTAGGCAGCTGACAAATTTTGATTGATTCATTAATTGGTACATGAGAGGAAGATTGTGGCAATGGGGTGAGCATGAGGTTGGCACTTGGAGGTCCTGGCTTTGAATCCAGGCTTTGCTATTTAAAATTGCTGATTGAATGCTGGAAGAGACCCCATTGGACTGTATGTTTCTGTAAGGCAGGGGCTGTTTTTGCCTTTCTTTTTATCTCTAGAACTTTGAATGGTGCCGAGAACATAGTAAGCACTTAATGAATGCTTATTGCCTGACTGAAGGCACTTGAAGCATCACGTGGTGAGCTGGAGTGCCTGGGATGATCATGCCACCCACAATAGTAATAAGGGTGTTTGGAAAAGGGAAGAGTTTTGAGGGGAAGACAATGGAATGGCCATACTATGCTGCGGAGAGACAGAAAACTCCTAGAGCAGATGGCACTCATGAAAGACCCCCCCCCCCCGAGGGTTTGCAGAATTGGAAGGAGAAGCAAAAGCCACATATTATATTCTAATGGGTCACAGTGACCCACTGGCATCCTCCTCTTCCAGTGTCTTGTGGTGTGAAGGTCACTGTGGGCCTTTTAAGACCCCGGCAATGGAAGGCAAGCTTTGGCCAGTGCTACCAAGCCTAGCTGGGCTTGCAGAGATACAGCACTAGGTTGGCCACAGAGGGGTGAATTTTTAGGCCCCCACCTTCAAAGATCATGTCCTACATCATAGAAGGCCTGTGATCTGAACTGTTGGGGTTAGCTCTTGCCCCGAGGAAATCCCAAGTCACTGAAATAATGAATGGGTAGATCTAAGGAAGCAACAAAGGCATAGTATCAAGGAGAGCCTGGAGCTTGGACAGAGTGCTGGACATGGAGTCAGAAAGTGGACTTAAGGGCCATGTCTACTTGTGTGACAAGGGGAAAACATCATACTTCCTTTAACCTGTTTCTTCATCTCTCATGTGGAGGGAGAGAGACTAATAACACTGGCATCCGGAAGACCTGAATTCAAATCCTCCCTCTGTGTGACCCAAGGTGAGTTGTATAGCCTCTTCTGGCCTCAATTTCTTCACCTGTAAAATGAGGAAAATCATAGTTCCAAAGTTGTTGTGAAGACAAAATGAGATGTTGTACGCAAAGCTATTAATTAGTACAACTACAGTCTCTATGTAAATACTATCTCATTATTATTGTTGGTGTTTAGTCATGTCCAGCTCTCTGTGATGCCATTTGGAGTTTTCTTGGCAGAGATACTGGAGTAGCTTGCCATTCCTTTCTCCAGTGCATATTACAGATGAGGAAACCGAGGCAAGGCAGTGAAGTGACTTGCCCAGGGTCACACAGCTAGAAAGTGTCTGAGGCTGGATTTGAACTCAGGAAGACAAGTCTTCCTGACTCTAAGCCTATTGACTTAACAATATTGTTATCAGATTCAAGCACCTAGCAAATGATACTACACTGTGTAAAGGTCTATTATTGATAAAACTACATAATATTACTGACAAGTAGGTAAATAGGAGATCATTTTGGGGAGAGAGACTCTAGCGGCTTCCAATGAATGCTTGTTGTTTGATCATGGCTGGCATTGATATAAGCTCCCCAAAGCACCATGGAAGAGAGGTGCTATCATTACCCACACTGGACAGATCAGGAAGTAAAACTTCAGAGGGCACACACAACAAGGGAATGTCTGCATCAGGGTCCTGATCAAGGCTGATGTGATGGTTCACATGGGGCAGCCTGTGGCTGCCTGCAGATGGTGGGAGCTGAGAGTCTTTGAGAGAGTGAAGGAGAACTATGTGAACTCAGATATTGGGGGGAGGAGGGATGTGGGGTAAAGGAATCAGGTGCAGTCCATCACAGACCTCCATTTTCTGGGAGGGAAGGGAGGGTGCATTCAGCACAGCTTTTCTGGAGGTATTAACGAGCCCCTTTCTTATGACAGCACTCAGACCACTTGGTTGGCGTTAAGTGCCAGGCTTCAAAAGGATAGGCACTTAAAAGGCCCAGGAGCCTCCATGGCCTCATTTACCAAGAGACTGGAGCCTTTGCCCACCTACCTCTCTCTCTCCAGGGTTAGAGGAGTCCCGGGGGCTGCCAGCTGGAAGTCGATCATGCTAACACCGCCGCTGTGGATTCAAATTGAGAAGGGACAGCTTTAGAGCTGCCCAGAGTGGCCCACAAGCCACCCCCTTTTTCTATAGCTGTGGTTTCCCCAAAGCACACACTTCTCTGGTTCCCACTGGGAAGCTGAAGGATCAGACCTAGCCCCGAGGGAGGTTCATTGTCTTGGGTACCAGCACATTGGGGGCCCTAGGCTGGGAAGTGGATCATTCCCACCTCTTCATACAGCAAGGGGATATAGCAAATGCTTGTAATTTACCCCATCTATCTCCTTCTGCCTCTGGGGACTTTGGCAGGCCACCCATCTTTGTCTAAGACTAGTTTGGAATTTACACATGAGTATTGTCCCTCCAGTTAAATTATTTATTTACTTGATTAAAACAGAAAAAGTCAAATTTTCAGAGGCTGCATAAAGACATCTATTCAAGAACTTTTAAGGCAGGAAGGTAGCCAAAGGTGAAAGGAACCAAATAGAATAATTCACTCAGAATTCCAATCAATCAATCAACAGGCATTTATTAAACACCTGCTACGTGCTAAACAAGTTCTAGGTGCTGGAGATACTGGGACCAAAACAATAATAGTAATAGTTAACATATATATATATATATATAATATATATATATAAAATACATATATCACTTTAAGGTTTTCAAAACACTTTACATATGTAATCTCATTTGATCCTCAGAGCAACCATAGGTGCTAGGTGCGATTATTATTCCTGTTATGCAGATGGGAAAACAGAGTCTTCAAGAGGATAAGAGACTTGCCCAAGGACACACAGCTAGTAGTTGAATGAGGCTTTGAATTCATGTTTTCCTGACCTCAAGTCCAACAGTCTCTTCACTGTGCCAACTAGCTGCCTAAAATGTACCCCCTGACCTCAGGGAACTCATATTCTATCAGACAGACAACATATACATATATAAATATATATAGAATCAAAACCAGGTAATTTGAGAAGGACATATTGATAATAAATCAAGGGAACTTCTTTGTGCTTCTTAAATTTGGCACCATTTTAAGGAAGGATGTTGTAAAACAAGTCAGCATGGCATATTGATTAGAGTACTGACCTTGGGGTCACAAAATCCTGGGTTCAGATCCCACCTTGGCAATTTAGGATCTGTGTGACCCTGGGCAAATCTGTTTACTTCTGTGCTCCTCTGATAACTTCCTAGGACTTATCTATTAAGTCAGAGACAGGTAGGGACAAATTTGGAGTCCCCCATATGAGGATATGTCAGACCCTTCCTATAGTAAGGTATTCTCATATAATTAAATAGATATTTACTAAGCATACGCTTTGTGCCAGGCAATGTATTAGATTCTGGAGATACACAGAAAAAGATGAAAAATGCTTTGCAGTCAAAAATGTCGGTTAAATTTCGGCAGGAGAACATAGCAGGTGCACAGGAGTGTAAATACAAGAGCCCCGTGTGTTCACAAGCATTGGGAGCAGGGACCCCTCTCCAGAATGAAGTTACCAGAATCCTCTGTACCCCAACGATAACAGTGAGAGCTCAGCCTGCTGCTGCTATAATCACCGAGTTCTTGACTGCATGGAGAACCCCAGAAAGCTCCAGGCTGGCTGCTGTTTTAGGTGCTGCCCAAACATCCTTCCTGCCCTGCCAGGAAGCCAGCACTAGGGGCAGGGATAAGTGAACTCTCCCCAAGTCATTGGAGGACTGGAAGTGTGGGAGGGTGAAGTTTGAGGATCAGGTGATGGGTGAGTGGCTGCTGTTCCTCTGAATTCCACTTCTTTACTTATCTGGCATTGTCTCTATGCATCAATCGGTCGATCAGCATTAAGCAACTACTCTATGCCAGGCAGCAGGCGTGCCAAGCCAGAAAGGAGACATCAGTACTGTGATGTCACCTAGTTAGATGTTGGTATCTTTGGGTGCTGTTTTAGAGTCAGCACCAATGGGGGCCTCTGAGCAGAGGTCCTGAAGGTCTTGTGAACTCAGACAGGTTCTAGGAACCTGAATGGAGAACTGGGGGACACAGCTGGAAATGTGCAGGGTTTAATTGAGCTCCTTTGGCATAGGTGAATTCCTCAGGTCATTTACTGGGCTAATCTGGCCTGCTCTCCCAGCATCAAGTTGGATTTTTCTAAAGACTGGGATAATTAGACCAGTAGTTACCTTAGTTGATGGATTTTGTGTGGTTCCTTGTCTTTCCCCTGGAAATAAGAAGGCATTCAAACCCCTCTGTTCTCAACTGGCTTAGTTTCAAAAGGCTAGCCATCTGTAGACTTTTGTGACAGTGCAGGGTAATATGAATGGATTCAGAGATGTGTATGTGAAGCATAAACTCTTATAAAGACTGCTCATTGTATATGGTCCAGCACATCTGTTCTCTCTATATACTTCTGTACACCATCTTAACTTTTCAGAAATGCTAATAAAGTTGGGAAAACAGAAAAAAAAAAACCTACTTGTCCTTTTACAGAAAACCCACATCTGTTTACCACAGGAATGCTCCAAAATTATGAACATAAGAAATGGTGTTTTCTCTTCTCCCTCCCTCTCCCCCCCCTCTCTTTTTCTCTCCTTCTCTCTCTTTTTCCTTCTCCCTCCATCTTTCCTTCTCTCTCCCTCTCTTCCTCCATCTCTCTCTCCCCCTCTCTTTCTCCCCTTCCCTCTTTTCCTCTTTTCTTCCCTCTTTCCTTCTCCTTCTCTGTCCCCCCTCTTCTTCTATTGTTCCCTTTCCCCCTCCCCCTATCTCTCCTCCTCCTTCGTCTCCCCTCACCTCACTCTTTCTCCTTCTCCCTCTTCCCTTCCCCACCCCTCCTCACCCTCTCCTTTCTCTTTCTCTTCCCTTTCCTTCTCTTTTTCCTTCTTTCTGTCCCTCTCCTCAGAAATTGGGGCAAGTTTGCTCTTCTTTCCTTGGCTTGGGATAGGCACTGCTGGCTCTTTGTGGGTCAGGCTTTTCCTCTAAGCTCTCTCTAGAATGAACAGTGGTTTTATCTCAGTGCCACTATCAGTCTTAAAGCATTGGGAACAGATTTTTATTGATACTTTAATGGATAAAATGACTTTTTCTAAAGTACCAGGCCACCTAGTGGAGTAGCAGGTCAAAAGCTGCTGCTGATACTGTACAACACTGTGCAAACTGCAAGTAGCAGTATTCTGCGATGAGCTCTTTTCCTTAGCTCAGAGAAGAGCAGACTTGGAGGGAGGGGAGAGGCGAGGGACAGGAGAGCCATCCTCAAATACTTGAAGAGACTTCTTGGAGATGAAGGTCTAGCCTTGGCGTTCTTGGCCCCAGAGGCAGAATCAGTAGAAAAATACACATTTACACTTGGCATTAGGAAAAAGCTTTCTAACCATGAAAGTTGTCTCAATGAGGAATGGGCTTTTTTTTTAAGAGGGGATGGGGTTCCCCTCCCTAGAGATCTTAAGGAAAAGCCTGGATGTCCACTGTGTCGGAGATGTTGCAGAGGGAATAATTTCTGGATGTGGCTTAGAGGAGTGGGGCCCCTTCACCCTTGGATAGCCTGAGATGAGGCAGCCTTCAGCTTCCGTGGGTTCCTAACACAATGCGCTGTTCTCACGGGGAGGCAGATTGGAGAAGTCTGAAAGCACAGCTTGCCTTTCTATCATACTGTCTATTTGAAAGTTTTTTACATGTGGGTTGTTATTACAGATGATTGTCTTAAAAAAACCCCAAAACCAAAACTTTTGTGTCCCGTTGGTAAAGACCCTATTGAGAGCAAAGTGATACTCCTGTCTCCTATGGAAAAAAAAGAAAGAAAAATCTTTATTATGAATTCTTCCAAAATGTTTATCTATCGTTAAGGATGAAAAAAAGAACAAAAACCACGACTTCAGGAATTATTTCCAAAAGAAGATGGCGAGCTTCTTATTTCTCTTGTCTCTGGTGACCATCACATATAGAATGGAGTAATCCACTTTTGCATTATCTGTCTCGTCTTCCCCAATATCTCTGCAGCACATAAATAACGATCACATCCATGGGGAGAAGAAGGAGTTTGTGTGCCGATGGCTAGATTGCTCGAGAGAACAGAAACCCTTCAAAGCCCAGTATATGCTGGTGGTTCATATGAGACGACATACGGGAGAGAAACCGCATAAATGCACTGTGAGTAAGGGGGCCCCAGGACACTTTTCAAACATTGGGCACCCAGGGTCTGATTGTCTTGGGGGAGAGTGCCGAGGGAAGGTGTGGTGGTCATGGTTGCACCAGTCTTTAGGGGTTCCCTGTGGAAGAGACAAAAGGATAGGTAAAGAGATCATGACTTTTTAAAGGATGATAGGCAAGGGAATGTTAGGGGTGTCTCAGGAAAGCCCAAGTACTGATGGGACAGTGGAAGCCCTTGTCATTTGCCTGCAAAGCAGCCTGGTTATGGGAGGCAGCTTCCCCAGCCCATGCCTCTAGCAGAACACAAAAGGGAAGTGCTTCTCATTCTGGATAGTTGAGGGATGATGTAGTGTCATCAATAGACACCCAACCTTGAGGTCAGAAAATCTGGACAGAATCAAGTCCTTCTTTTGACAGCCACTGGCTGTGTGACACTGGACACTCAAATCACCCTCTCTGTGCTCCAGTCAATTCTCTGAAACTGGAAGTCACCAACAAAGCGCTGCCCTGCACTGGTAGAGAGTTTCCTCTTTGTGCCATTCTCATCCCGTGGAAACCACACGCCAACTTCTGAGCAAATAATAATTAAGTGACCACTGTGTGCTAGCTACTGTAACAAATGCTTGAGATTCACGTACTGTGGGAAAGCCATCCTTGCCCTCCCCAAGTTTACACTCTACTGAGGGACACAAAGTTTGCCTACATCAGTCCGGTCCCAGACTGTCCTCCAACTTATGGGAGAAAAACTTTACTTGCATCAAGTTGGCATCAGTAAATACCTGGCCTCCAGATTTGGAACGTTCTGGCATTTTGTGCAGCCCAGGAAACAACACAAATGCTCTTATGGTTGGCTTTCCTTCCCAAAGTGAATCAAGGGTGGAGAGAGGTGAGGTGTGCATGGTTGCTTGGCAGACCTTAACAAATTCTGCACTCTTGGAAAGACAAAAACTTATCAATGAACTTTGTGCTGAACGTGAAGTAGTGGGCATCTGACCAGAACAGTGGTCTGAGGTGGGGGCCCATTGTCCTCGGTCACCGTCTAAAAATTAAAAACAGCCACATGAACCTTTGAGGGTGTTTGCTAGCCCTGGTGTCCGAAACTTCACCCGGAGAGGTACCGAGCTGGGGAGCAGCTGCAGGAAGGGAGCTCTTCTGCCCACAGCTATTTCTCGGGCCGGATAACCCAGAATTTCAGGGCTGCTCTTTGCTTAGCCAGCCCCTCACAACCTCTGTGAGTAATCCGCTACTGTCAATAGAATAATCTTGTTATACCTGCTGTCTTTAGTTTGAAGGTTGTACCAAGGCCTACTCCAGACTAGAAAACTTGAAAACCCACTTGAGATCTCACACTGGAGAGAAACCGTATGTCTGCGAGCACGAGGGCTGCAACAAAGCATTCTCCAATGCCTCGGACCGAGCCAAGCATCAAAACAGGACACATTCCAATGAGGTAAGGGAGTGACTGCCCAGTCTCATAATGGAGAGAGGCTGCCTCTGTATTGGGACTGGCAGTGATGGATGCCAGTAAGTTAGGGGTTGCTTTCCTTTCCCATTTCTGGACATTTGGAGTGTGTCCTAAGTTTTCCTTTTGATGCTAAACAGGTAGGCACAGGGGGTTGTGCCGGCTGAACCCTAAGGTTCCTTCCATTCTTAGAGTGATGAGGGCTATAGATGATCCCATGAGTTTCTTTGTGCATCATTAGGACAACTGAGTAGCTACTCGGGTGAAGAATAAAATAACTGGGAAGAGGGAAGCCCTTCACTGTCAAGAGTTCATGCATGTGTGCTTAGATGCCAATCAACCAATGACCCTCTATTAAGTGCCCACTACGATTTTTCCTCCAGCAGCACGTCTCCCCATCTAGTTTAGGAATGAATTTATATTCATGGGTCCTACATAGGAAGGCCAGGGATGTGCTTGGCACTGGGAATTGTAAAACAAAAAGATGGCCTGTCCTTACATTCTAACAAGGGAAGCAACACATCCACATGTGGAAAAAAACAAAATACGTACAAAACACAGGAAAGCCACAGGGCATGGGCATGGGAGGGTGCCAAAGGCCTCAGGTGGGAAGTAATGCTTGGGTTGGGCTTGGAAGGAAGCTGGCAGTCAGTAGGACATGCCAGATCCTAGGCTAGACCCTGTGGTGTGTACAGACAGGCACTAGCACAATCACTGTCCTCAGGGAGCTTACAGTCTAGAGGAGCTGCAGCCTTGGAAGGCAGTGTGGGACAGTGGTGTCTAATGACCTGAGTCTCCATCATGTTACCATCCGTGTGACTTTAGGTCAGTCACTTAGACTCTGGGGGCTTGTTTATTCTGCTGTCAAATGAAAGGGTTGGCTGCAATGGCCTCTGGGGGCCCTTCTGGCTCTCCAGCAGTATTCTTCTGGCCCCTGGATACTGAGGGCGCAGGGCATGGGCTGAGGGCAATGCAGAAGCCTAGACTGGAGGCTCTTCAAGGCCTGCTTCATGAGGAAGCGAGCTCTTTCAGATTGGGGCAGGATGTGGGACCAGAGAAGACTTGATGAAGGAGGTGGTGCCTGAGGGGGGACCTCGAAGGAAAAGCAAACGATTTTAGCAAACAAATCCCCAAGCAGGGTTCTCTTCTCGTTGTTCAGTGGCTCCATCTTCTGGTCATCTATATGTAGCGCTTTCCTCATAATGGAATCCTGTTAACATGAGAAGTTCACACACCCTACACATGGAGAAAGAGGCATGAGCCTTGCACATCTTAATGAACCTTTGTGGTTGAATTGATTCCATTTTAGTGTTGCAGCTGCTAATACATTGCTTATTTAAATCTTATTTTTCTGATTTCTTTACTTAATTACTACTCTTAAAAATTAGGAAAAAAAGGTAGCAGGATCTAGAGGTCAAAAGCCAACTCAGCTAAGTTAGTCTTCCAGAGGTTATAGGACCATAGATGAATAGCCTGATGAGACCTCGGAGGTCATGTGGTCCAACAAACTCTTATTTTACGGATGAAGGAACTGACTCCAATGTGGTCACAGGATTAGAGAGTGAGAGTTAGTAGGGCTTCCGAGGCCATTCAGTCTAATCCTCTCATTTTACATATGAGGAAACCGACAATTGGTGAGATTGATTTGGCCAAAGTCGTGTACGTGAATGACAGAACCACAATGCCCAACCCAGGCTCTCTGACTTGAAATCCACTGCCCTTTCCAAAGGTGCTAGGTGCCAGAGTAGGATTCTGGGAATCAAAAGCTGAGAAGGGTTTTTTTTTATCTGATTTATAAAATGTGTATTAATTAAAGCCAAAAGAAAGCTAACCCAAAGGAAAGAAATGTGGTACCTTTAGATCCCTTACTGCTTAATACCATCCTTTCTGAGATTTTGGAGTTAGTGGGTACTAGCACTTTCTAAGAAAATATTCCTCTGCTCCATTCTTAGGTGGGCAGAAAGGAAACCTCTCCTCCTCTCCCCGCCTGCTTTTTTGGTCCTTGTGTAAGAATGAATCAATGAATGAAAATTGTGAATTAATCACTTATTCAGTGGCAAGAATCCCACTAAGCCCTGGGAAAAGCTGAATACAAAAGACAGTCTGTAAGGCAACTCAAACAACATAGGACTAAATGACCTTCTTCCCCCTTTACTTATACCCCCCAGTTCAGGTCACAACATTTAGCTTCTTAAAATGGAGCTGTGCAAATGTCAATCTTTAGTGCAGGAAGAAATGACAGAGATCATTTGGTTTTAGCAGAATAGTGATGCCTGGAGAGATTATGTTCCTCGGCTCATCATTGAGAGAGCCCAGGTCCCTCTCTCCCAGACAACTGCACCAGGAGGTCTCCATGGGGCTACTTACAACACTGGGTACAAGGTTCAAGGTCTTATCCATAAGCAATCACTTTAAAAGAGAAGACAAGTATCTTGAGGGATTAATTCTCCCACCTAATTCCTCCTCCTGTGCTTGGAGGAGGCAAAGGGGTACCTCTTCTATTCTCCTTGAATTTTCTCTCCAGCCAGTTCTGGATCTTGTACAGTCAGTCAATAGGCATTTATTAAGTATGAGTTATGTGTTTGGGGCTAGGTATAAAAATAAAAAAGTGAAAACAAACCTATCTGCATACTAGGTGGCAGCTGGGCCGTGTCTGGGCTTGGAGTCAGAAAGACCTGAGTTTGAATCCTGCCTCGGGTGCTTACTAGCTGTATGAATCTAGACAAATCACTTTTAACCTCCCTGAACCTTGGTGTGTTCATCTATAAAATGGAGTGATCAGCATCAACAATTTCACAGGATTATTGAGAGGCTCAAGTGGGATAATATTTAGAAAGCTCTTCACAAACTTTAAAGTACTATAGAAATGCTCGTTATTATTATATTTGTTATTCAAGGAGTTATATTCTCCTGGGTTGGCATGTCACTTGAGACTTAAAGGCCTCACTCAGCTTTTTCATGTGTGAAATGAAGTGGTGGAATGTGAGACTCTTCAGGTCTTCTTTAGCTCTGTTGGAGTCTACAGTCCTATGAATCTGTTTCATCCCCAAAATGGCAAAATTCATTTGGAAAATGCTGCTTAGGGTCATATATACCAAGGTTTTCTCTTCTTGTTCGAGATAATATTTGGTTGTATAACCATTGGTATTAGAAATACAAATCCCTGCTCTGTATCAGAGTTGTTTCCAATTCATAAAATACATTGTTATTTAAAACAAATTTGTCAGATTTGCCTTGTAAATCTGTGAATGAATAAATGAGTGAACAAATGAATGAATGAATGAATGAATGAATGAATGAATGAAGATTCATCTAGGCATAGGAAAATCTAGTTAATCAATAAACAATGTCTAAAATAAGCTTGCAGATGATGCATTTTAAGAACAGGAGTTTTTTTTAGACCTTTTCAATTTCAATAAGTAAAAATGAATAGATATTTACCCAAACTCATTGAACCAATAATGAAAAAAACCATGAGCCTCAGTCACCATGATGACTCTGCCTTAGTGTGTCTCCTTTGTGGGAAAAAAACCTGTGAGCCCTGGGATAAATTCTGAAATCTCATCAAGGCCCTGACTTATAAAAACACATCCTTCAGCAGGGAAAGCCAAGAAGCTTTCTGATCATTCAGATAAGAAGTGATCAGAGTCTCTGCTTTTACTTGCTATATTTGCACCCTCTCATTTGGGGACTGGATATTTCTGCTTCCTACATTTCCTCTTGGGAGTGCCTGCTCCCTTCTCCAGGCTGTTCAGATAGGTGGGAGTCTGATTCTGATATGGGGGCATTTGTTTTTCCTCTCTGTTTTGCATCATCAATAAAGTTGATAAGCAGTAAAAACACAACCAAACAAATGGATAACCAGTGAACCAACAGATGTCCTGGGTGCGACGCTCGCTTCCGGATTTGTTCAGGCAAAGGAAACTCAGACTGTCCACTTGTATCTGTTGTTTTGACTAGCGTGGTGGAAGGCAAACTTCCTAAGTAAAGCCAGGGACTGTTTGTCACTAGGCTTTATCTCCTAGTGGTTAAAATAATAGCTCACAATTAATTCAGATCAATACAATGCCTCTTTATTGAGTTCCTACTATGTGCCTGAGCTAAAGATACTACAGGCTATAAGGACATAATAAGGATCTAATAATTGCTTGGACTGAATAATATTTGAGAGAATCAAAAATGCGTTGGCTTTTAGTGCATTGAGGTGGGACTTCTTTTCTGTTATCTGTGTAAAATGACATCGTGATGTGTATGTGTATACATTATATATAATGAGCATATATGTTAATGCATATATAAATGTATGCACATGTGTGAATTATGTAAAGATCAGCTATAAGAGATATGAGAAGCAGATGTGGTCCCATTCTGTGGGTCATGTCCTGGTATATCCAAGGAGGAAAAAGTTGTGTCAATGGAGGGAGGGGGATGGGGGGATGTTAATCACAGGCATCTATACCATTCTTAGGCTGGTCATTAGAGCCATTCTCTCTCTAATGCATGTAGCTTGATGTGCTCATTTCATTCTATATATGCCACAAGTCACATGACCTCCTGAATAGGAGTCATTTCTCTTTAATGGGAACCAATTCTTTCTAAAGGAAACTCCCATTTGGGGGTGAAGCTTTCAGGGTAATTTCAGGGATCTCAGCTTCACCACATTAGTGAGTGCATTTCAGCATTTTAGGGAGCAGGTAATCTGCTCAGTGGCTTTTAGTGAAAAAATGCTTCTGGAAGCATGCTTGGGGAAGAAGTGTTCTTTCTTGTTTTTACAATAGGCACATTGGACAGCTCATGCATTTCCTGATAGCTGGTTTTCTAATAGACCATCATCTCAAGAGTATATATGTAGATGGGAACATAGAAATGATCTAAGCCCAGAAAACTAAAGAGCAGCAATGGCCATGAGAATATTAGGGTTAAATAGTGAGATTCACAGAAGCTGTCACGTCAGAAATTATTTAAGCTTATCAGCGCTCCATTTTCCACATTTTTACAATTAGTTTATTTTATAAATTTAATAATGGGATATAAATTACTTGACCATTAATAAGGAATAAATGGTATTAGTAGCTCTTTGGGGAATGGTGGAAGGCTGAACTTTGATTTCATCACTGTTCAGAACTCCCAGGATATTCACTCCTTCAATGATTATAAATTGCCTACTGGTATCTATCATCATCTTAGAGAATTGTCTAGAGAAGTGAGAGGTCGATTATCTGGCCCATATTTACATAGCGAGGATGGATCTGGAGAAGACCTTGAACCCAAATCTTGTTCATCCCAAGGCTAACCCTCTTTGCTATGGTACCACACCTCTCATAGCCATATTCATAGTTTTGTAGCAGAAATGGTCCTTACAGGTGATAGAGTCCATTCAATTGCCTTTGGGTTTTCAAGAAAACATTGCCAGATAGGGTGGAAAGTACCTACTCGATAGAGTAAGTCAACCTAACAAATAGATGAATGAATGTCGTCCACAGTCCAAGACCTGGTATTCTTACTGGTTCTGTTCAGAGTCACACGAGGGATATAGATCAGATCAGATTTTTCCTCAAACCCAGGCACTGCCACTAGCTACCTTGATCATCCTGGTCACGTCATCTTCCCACTTTGTGACTCAGTTTCCTTATAGGTAAACTGTTTAGGTTGGATTCAATAGCTATCAGTTCTAGAGCTATGATATATCCCATCATGAACATTATCAAACTTTTATACAATTCAGATAAGTTAAGTAATAATAATGTCATGGGCTCACCAAGTTCCAGCCAAAAGGAACATTGGGGAAATTGCAACTCAGAAAGGCTCAGTGAGTTAGGATCCTAGAGCTGGAGGGCTCTCCAAGGCCATGGAGCCTCATTTTACAGATGAAGAAATTGAGTCCCAGAGAGCTGAACTAACAATAATGTTCTTTGGAACTAAGATTAAAAGACCATTAGTACAACCCACATATGGTATATTAGGTACACTCTGGTGGGTTCTTTAACATCTTGGGTTTGTGTATCCCAGAAAAAACAATGCCAATGTGGTTCACCTTCCACTCTCTATATGGGTTCTTTTGGTTATCTCCTCATGTTAATTTGTTGGGGATTTTAAGCACTCTGTAACATGGCATTCCTGTTTTTCTCCTTTACCGTGGGTAGGAGAGCAATTGAAAAACTATTGACCAAAGGAAAAAAAGAAGGGACAGAAGCCTTTAAAAGTATGAAGATAACTATCCAGTTATGACTTCAGATGACAAAAATGCACAGCCTAATCTAGTGTCTTTTTTCCTGTGTTCCCAACAGAAACCATACGTGTGCAAGATTCCGGGCTGCACCAAACGGTACACGGACCCCAGCTCCCTTCGCAAACACGTGAAGACTGTGCACGGCCCTGAAGCTCATGTCACGAAGAAGCAACGTGGAGACCTCCATCCCCGGCCTCCACCTCCTCGGGAGCCTGGCAGCCATGCCCCATCCCGATCTCCTGGCCAGCAGACTCAGGGGGCCCTGGGCGAGCAGAAGGACCTCAACAACTCTACCTCAAAGCGGGATGAATGCCTGCAAGTGAAAACGGTCAAGTCTGAGAAGCCAATGGTAGGCGCTAGCCCCACCTTCGGGCTCGTCCTAGCCCTTCCTAATGCCTCCAAACCCCTGTAGGAGTCAAGAGGCTTGAGTACAAAATCTGGGTCCAGAAAAAATAGGACGTGGTGTACCTTGTACTGCCAGGCTCTCAGTGTAGATGTCATCAGCTGAGGTCACACTGCCTGCAGGCTTTTCCTGAGGGTGAACTTTTCATGAGATAATCATGCTAAAAGGGTGTCCTCGGCACCTAATTCCACAGCATTTTTTATCCATCTTGAACCAGAGTGCTGTGAGGAAGCGAGAAAGCCACAATTGCCTCATAGAAAGAAGGCCATTATCTTGTCATATAATTCCTGCAGTTATGGAACAATTGAGTCCTCGGACTAAGGGAGGGTCGGTGGTTATGACTAAGACCCAAAGCCATCAGACACTTCCAAAAATCCCAGGTCAGGTGCATCTGGGAGCTTCAAGAAGCCCCCAAAGGGAATGTCATAGAAGGATCTGGAAATGAGTATATATTTGGCAGGGCCTCATATTTGGGCTAGGGGGTGAGGTTATTTTTTATATACTTTATTGGATATTTCCATTCATTTCTGCCCTGTGAAGCATCTGGTCATGGGATAAGATACAATTCCATGCATTTAGACGTGAGGAACAAACTACAATTAAACAGAAAAATCTACTTCCGGTCAGGTGGGGACAGTCTCATCTTAAACACGTTTGCCAACACTGCATAGGTATGAACACCTGTATTCATCTACACCAAGAGGCCAGAGGACATATGGGGGAACAGACAGCCAGCCTTGGAGTTAGGATGACCTGGGTGCAAGTTTCACCTTGGATGCTAACTAGCCTTGTGACCTAGAGCAACTCACTCCATTTCTCTGGGCCTCATTTCCTTATCTATAAATGGAGGGGGTTGGATTAGATGGTATGTGAGAATCCTTCTAGCTCTCAACCTCTACATCTAGGTGCTAGCACATGTCCTTGTACTCAGACTGCTTGCCAAGACCCAAGGTCGAAAGCAGCTGCCCATCTGCCTTAGTTGTTTGGAGGGAGCTCTTTCCACGGGTGTGTGATTTCCCAGGGCCAGATCCATAGTAACGGACAAGCCACTGGTACCTTTTAGGGTATGGGCTGTGTTCCTTTTAGAAAACATACTGTTTGAAAACCCTAATTGACAAAGTAGTTAAATTACAAAGCAATTTTCCTCATAATTCCTTTAGGTATGACGTACCTTAAGTGATATTTCTGTAGCAGATTAAAGCTTGCACGCATTCTTATGTGAGCCTTGCACCGTGCCCCATGAAGTTGGCATTATAAGAATTCATCATGAAGATCAGGTAGCTGCCTCCCCCTGAAGACTGCAGAATCACATACGTAGAGCAGCGTAAGACCTGTGCCAATACCCAATGTCTCTTCTCATGAGAAGGAGAGAAAAGTGACTTTTCAATCACCGTGGTCCCATATATCAAATACGGAAGCTTTTGGTTTCAGACTAGAGCAGCCTGTCCTGCCTTCCCTGGATTCTTTTTTTTTTTCTGATCAATCATCCAGTCAATAATTGTTTATTAAATACCTACTATGTGCCAAGTACTGTGCTAAGTGCTGAGAATTGCACAGGCTGGGCATATATCCAAATGAAGTTTTGCCAAGCCCAAGAACATAGCTAAGTAGTGCAATGACCCTAGCTGGGGAGTTGGGAAAACAAGTTCAAATCTAACCTCAGACACTTACTAGTTTTGTGACCCTGGACAAATCACTTAACCTCTGTCTGCTTCAACTCCCTCATCTGCAAAATGGAGAGAATAATAACACCTACATCCCAGGATTTCTATGAGGATCAAATGAGGTCATATCCATAAAACATTCATCAAACCTTAAAGTATTACATAAATGCTATTATTGTTATTATTATTATTATTATTACAGACACAATATGGGAATACCCAATGTCTTCTTTTATATCCAAGGTCAATGGTAGAAATGGGAAATTCAGAGGGATTCAGGTCTAGGATATTTTGGATATTCCAGGATGCTAATTGGTTGGTGAACTCATTAAATTATGATATGTTAGAGTCAGGAAGTCCCTTACCAATGTCCTCATTTGATTGATGAGGAAACCGAGGCCCAGATAGATTAAGTAGCTTACCTAAGAAACAACACAGTTGATTTTCCCCGAATAGTTAACAACCCCTCAACTGGTTACAACCACCTTTCTTTAAAGAAAAACAAATTGTCAGCTCCCTCTATGTATTGGCTGGTCCTTAATGCATGTCCCTGATTGATCTTGGTTCCATTTCATTTTAAATATGACAACTAGTTGTAATGGTTTACCTTGCTTTGTGAATTAAAGTTTGTCACCTTTTTTCCTTACTAATCCAATGTCTCTTTTGTCTAATGCTCTTAACTGTCTTGTTCTCACTTCCTAAGGACAGTGGGTAATCAGGTGAGGGGAACTGACCTTCTCAGATGTCTTGTCACTGGAATGTTTGTTTGGCCTTGTCATTTTGTCTTCCCTTTCCCCTCGTACATGTGAACCTCCATGATGTATCTGGTGATGAACCTTCAGTCAACCACATGCCCATCCTTGACATTGTGTTTTTTTTTTGTGATGCTTGGCATGTGGGAAATTTGGGCTCTTCCTATCCGTGTGTATGTATCTAGGCCTTGCATGCCACAAGAGGATGTAGCTAGTCACCTGAATGCAAGGCATCTGCCAACTCTTTGCATTTGGGACTTCCCAATGCCATTTGGAATTATTTGTACCACCTTGTGAATCCACTGGGGCTGCCCTCGAAGTGTGTATGCAGAAGGCATGAATTCCTTTATGTTACTGTTTTAGGATGTGTTTGAATGCACTACCACCTGTGGCCAATTAGAATTGCATGAGTCTGCAGGCTTTTTGTTACATGGTGATAAACCTGGCTCTTACTTGAATTTGATGAGAAGGCATAGCATGAACTGGCCAGGAGGACGAGTGAGCTAGCCATTTCCCAGGCCCCCTCACTGCTCAGGAAGGAGGATCCCCTCAGGCCCTTGCGGAGGCTCCAGGCCCATAACAAAGAACATCTTCAATGGAGCTGAGCTGGAACTGGGTTTGCCCATTCATGCTGGATGGCTGCCCATCCCTAGCTGGTAGAGGTTTGGGGACCAGCTAGAAAGGCATAAGTAAAAGAAAAAGATTCCCTATTGGTCTCTGTGCTTGCAACAGACATGCTGATGGCATGGAGACAACTGGTCCTCAAGAGATCTCACACATGATCCAGACTGCATGGAGAGAACAGTCTTGTGGGGAGTGATTTGCCATGTTTGTGTGCAAGAATATAGATAGTGTGTGTGTGTGTGTGTGTGTGTGTGTGTGTAATTCTGTCCTCTAACTTAAGCTTTTGAGAGGAAAAAGGGAAGACAGAGAATGAAAAGAGCCAGGCTAAGGTAGACATAGGCTTCCTCCAGTGGTACCTTTCCTGGGCATACATGCTCCTTAGCTCCCTATTGACTCCCCCTTTTTCAAGCAGCTAGGGCACACCTGTGGTAGGCAGCCCAAGTAGCATGAGTCACTGGCCACTATCCCCACATCATTCCTCTGTGGTAGACTAGCTCGATAGCCAGCTAAGGCTCATGGCTCAGCCTGACAAGTTTCTTCTCTGGTCTCCTCCCCTCGATAGACATCTCAGCCAAGCCCTGGTGGTCAGTCTTCATGCAGCAGCCAGCAGTCCCCCAGCAGCCCCTATTCCAACAGTGGGATCGAGCTCCATCTGACCAACGGAGGCAGTGTAGGAGACCTCAGCGCCATTGACGAAACCCCCATCATGGACTCTACCATTTCCACGGCAACCACCGCTCTTGCCTTGCAAGCTCGGAGGAACACGACAGGCACTAAATGGATGGAGCAAGTAAAAGCAGAAAGATTGAAACAAGTGAATGGCATGCTTCCACGGCTGAACCCCCTCCCACCTCCAAAAGCCCCTGTGCTAGCTCCTATCATAGGAAACGGTAAGAAACTCAAGAGGTGTCAGCTTGCTCAAAGGCATCATGTCAACCAACCAGCATTTCTGAGCATCTGTTATGTGCTAAGTACTAGACAGACCACTGGGTATTCAGAAACAAAAATGAGAAAGACCCTGCCTTCCAGGAGCTGATACTATGGGCATGGGGGGATGGCAGATACAAATAGTTACAAGCAAAGAGTAAATACTGGGTAATTTCAGGAATCTAGAGAGATTAGGAAAGGCCTTGTGTAGAAGGGGACACTTGAATAGAGTCATGAAAGAAACTAGGAATTCTAAGAGATGGAGATGAGGAGGGAGAATATTCCAGACATGGGAAATATGAACATGACAACCACTGGTGGCCTCAGAAATGTTTGGAAGGTCCTTAGGTAGTCGTATGATCTGCCTTTATCTCCAGTGTGGGGAGTGATTATTTGACTTCACAAATGAGACTAAAATCTCGAAGCCTTCCCCAGAAGTAAGCAGGTCACTCGCAGGAATTTCTGACTGTAGACATGCCATTCTTGGCATATTGTTTCCTGATGACCTTAGGTCTACCCTTCCTCCACCTCCCACCTCATGCCACCTTTGACAGTTACCTGGGATAGATAGACATCTATCCCAGGACAGTAGGTCATCGATTTCCTGGCTGCCTCAGTTTTAAATGACTTTTTTATTCTTCAACTTTGTATGGAATTTAAGGTTAGAGTCGTGACTCAACCATTTATTTGATGTATGACCCTGGGCAAGTCACTTCACCTCTATCAGCCTCAGTATCCTCATCTGTAAAATGAGAAGGTTGAAAGAACTTTAGGTGTTCAAGCCAGGGAAGAAAGGTTTACAGGACACATCAGAAACTGTTGACTAGCCCCCTCTTCTCCTGGAGGATCCCTCCTCTCAGATTTTTGTGACATCCTCATCTCCTGGTTCTCTTTCTACCTTGGTGGTTCATCATCCATAGAACACCCCATCACTTTGAGTGTTCCTCATGACTTTGTCCTAGTTTTTCTTCTCTTCTCTTTCTTACTTAGCAACTTTACAACCTATGATGGCTTGAAGTATTCCTGTGCTAACCACTTAGAGATTTCCATATCTTGCTCAAGGCCTTTTGCTTAGATTTACTCCCTTATCTCTAGTTTCTGATTGGACATTTCAAGCTGGATGTCTCATAGATATTTCAAACTCAACATGTCCAAGACAATTAATTATCCCTCCCTCACAACCTACTCCTCTTCTGAACTTCCTTTTAATTAAAAAAATTATTTGTTGTGTATAAATATGAAATTTTAGTTCCAAATTCTCTCCTCTCCAGCCCCTCCCCCACCTACTGAGAAGGCAAACAATGTGATATTCATTATACATGTAAAATCATGTAAAATATTTCAGTATAACCATGTTTCAAAAAAGCAAGAAAAATGAAGAAAATGAAAAAAAAATTATACTTCAATTTGCGCTCATAATTCATCAGTTATCTCTCTCTCTGAAAGTAAATAACAATTTTCATCATAAGTCCTTCTGAATTGATGGGGATCATCATATTAAGACAGTGTATTAGATGGCTCAGTAAATGGAGCACTTGGCCTGGAGTCAGGAAGAGCTGAGTTCAAATCTGGCCTCAGACACTTAATAGCTGTGTGACCCTGAGCAAGTCACTTAAGCTCTGTTTGCTTTAATCCACTGGAGAAGGAAATGGCAAACCACTCCAGTATCTCTGCCAAGAAAACCTCATAAACAGGATTGGTGTGCAATGGTCCAAGGAGTCATGAAGAGTTGGACACAACTCAATGAGCAATAACATGGTATTGATCTAAGCAACTAAGCCTTTCACAGTTGATCATCGTTACAATCTTACTGTTACCGTCTACAATGATTGGTTCCGCTCACTTCACTTTAGATCAGTTCATACGAAGGTTTTTCAGAAATCAGCCTGTTCGTCATTTCTTAGAGCACAATAGTATCCCATCACAATCACATACCACCACTTATTCAGCCGTTCCCCAATTGATGGGCATCCCCTCAATTTCCAATTCTTGGCCACCACAAAGAGAGCTGCTATGAATATTTTTGTACAAATAAGTCCTTTTCTTTATGTCTGATCTCTTTGGGACAAAGGCCTGGTGGTGGTATTGCTGGGTCAAAGGTATGCACACCTTTTCTGAACTTCCTGATGGTTATTGAGGGGATCGTGATCCTCTAGTCACCCAAGTTCCCACCAGCCTTGTCTCCTCATTTTTACTCACAACATATCAAAATAGTTGCCAAATTTTTACCATTTTTATCTCCACATCTCATGTGTGATCACTTCTCTCCACTCACATGGCCACCACCCTAGTTCAGGTCCTTCTCCTCTCTCACGTGGACTACTGCAGTAGCTTCTGAAATTGACCTTCCTGACTCTAGACTTGACTCTTCCTCTCTACCCACCACTCAGCTGTCAAATCTGACCACATCATTCCCCACTCAATTAATTTCAGTGGCTCTCAATTAGCAGAATCAAATATAAATTTCTCTGACATTCAGAGAATGTCACCTTGGCCCCAACTTGCATTTCCAGCTTTATGACACATGACTTTCCTTCATGCCATCCACAGTCTAGCCAAATTCCATTCTTACTATTCCTTTCCTATGACCCACCATCTCTTGTGTCTGTCTCTTTAACCTGGATGTTTGACATGAATTCCCTCTTCACTTCTGCTTTTTAGAATCCCTCCATGAATTTCTAGCCTCAGCTCAAGCACCACCTTCTACCTGAGGCCATTCTTGATCATTCTGCCTGTTCATACCTTTCCTCTTTTCCCCCAAATTACCTTGTATTGCCTTGTGGCTATTCTCTGTGTAGCTATGTGTACACAGGTCTCTCCTCACAGGACTGCAAGATCCTGGAGGGCAGGACTCATTCTGATTGTCTTTCAATCCCCAGTTTTTAGCACAGTGTTTATGTGTAGGTGCTTAGTAAATATTTGATAATTGTTCATTGAGAATACTTGCCTTCAACTACTTGAGGCTTCTCCTGTAGAAGAGGACTTGGCTTAGACCCACAGAGCAGAACCAGGAGCCCTCAGTAGGAGTTGTCCAAAGTCAAAATGAGGGATTCCTCCCAATCAAAGTCCTCCCAAGATGGAATGGGCTGCATTGGGAGGTAACGGATTCCTTGTCAATGCAGAGATTCAAGAAAATTTTCAATGACCACTTTGGGGTGTTTTGTAGAGGGGATTATTGTTCAGGGAGAGGTTGGATTGAGGTCACTTTTAACTCTGCCATCTAGCTTCCATTGCCTTACCCTCGGGCCAGATCAAGAGCAGAGTTTCTACTCTTGCCTTCTTTCATTCTTTCAAAAAAGGGTTTGCCGAGGTCTGCCATGCTTGTGAGCCAAGGATTTTCTCTGAGAAGTGCTCCTCTGATGCACACCTCCTCAGTTGTCTTCCTCTCTGCTCTTTTTACAGGAATACAGTCCAACCCCAGCTGCAGCGTGAATGGGCCAATGACTATCCTCCCTAACCGGAATGAACTGTCCAGCGTGGACGTCACCATGCTGAATGTGCTGAACCGACGAGATAGTAACACCAGCACCATCAGCTCGGCCTATCTGAGTAGCCGCAGGTCCTCGGGCATCTCCCCCTGCTTCTCTAGCCGCAGGTCCAGCGAGGCTTCCCAAGCCGAGGGCCGGCTCCAGAACGTGAGCGTGGCCGACTCCTATGACCCCATCTCCACAGACGCCTCTCGCCGCTCCAGTGAGGCGAGTCAAGCTGATGGGCTGCCCAGCCTCCTCAGCCTCACCCCTGCACAGCAGTACCGGCTGAAGGCCAAGTATGCAGCAGCAACTGGGGGGCCCCCACCCACCCCATTACCCAACATGGAAAGGATGAGCCTGAAGACAAGGATGGCACTGATGGGGGATTGCAGGGAGTCTGGCCTCTCCCCATTCCCCCCTGTCAACCCTCCCCGAAGATGCAGTGATGGTGGAACCAACAGTTATGGGCGGAGGACCCTTTTGCCTCATGATATGCTGGGGAATGGGATGAGAAGAGCCAGTGACCCTGTACGGATGGTCTCAGAGAACCTTTCTTTGCCTCGAGTTCAGCGTGTCAACAGTCTAAATAGCTTTAACCCTCCTGTTTTGCCTCCATACGTGGAAAAACATAATTTTGTGCTCCAGAATTATACTCGCCCTGAGGGCGGCCTGTTCCGTAATTTCTACTCTTCTCCTTGTCCTCCGAGCATCAGTGAGAATGTCACCTTGGAGTCTTTAACCATGGAATCTGATGCCAACTTGAATGATGAGGACTTCTTGCCAGACGATGTGGTGCAGTACCTGAACTCTCAGGGCCAGGGTGGCTATGAACAGCACTTCCTGAACAGCATTTCTGAGAATAGCAAAGTGCCGCATGGGACCCCAATGGCCAATGGTCATCATGGGCTTGACCAGCCCCACCTGCCAAGCAACCATGTCATCTCTCAGTATCATGCTCCAGAGCCACCCAGCTCAGATGCCAGCAAGAGTGACCTCCCCATTCAGTGGAATGAAGTCAGCTCAGGGAGTGCTGACCTGTCCCCATCCAAATTGAAGTGTGCCCAACGTTCATCAGCCCTACAAGCTCGAGCCTTTGGTTTATATAATAACATGGTTGTCCAGCAGCAGAACCTTTTGAGGAATGGAGTAGCCCAAGCCAATGGTTACCAGCAGCTGGTAGAAAATAGCTCATGTGGCCTGCAGGAGAATTTGCTCCCCAGTAGCAGTGGGGGTAGCAGTGGTACCAATGGAACTTCTTTCCATTTGCAGTCCAACAAGGCTCAGCAATATGGAGAGAGCCTAAATAGGCAGTCGACAGTAGGTGGGGCATTAGATGGTTCCTGTGGCTCGTTGATTCCAGGACAGAAGCTGAGAAGCAACAGCATGCCACTGAATGGAAGCCAGCCAAACTATGGCATGGCGGTGGCCCCGAATGAGCTTCCAAGCAGCATGGCAAATGGAACACAGAGTCAGGGCTGCCTCCAGAGTCAGACACTGGCTGAAGGTGCTCATTTCCCAGCTGTGAATCGTACCAGTCAGATGATGTTAGGGCAGGTCAGTCCTACCTCACAAAGCAGTGTCTACCAAGGGTCAGAGAGCTGTCTGTCAAGCATTGGGAATCAGCAATCGAGTTTGGCCATAGCAAAGACATACCAACCATATGCCAACTATGGGGGCAGTAGATGGCAAATCATGCTGAGGAATAGCCTAGCTCAACAACAAGGACATGTCAGTGATGCAAATCAGACCTGCAGGGTCAATGGTATTAAGATGGAGACCCAAGGTCAGTCACAACAGCTCTGCTCTAATGTGCCACATTACTCTGGTCAGTTGTATGACCAAACCCTGGGCTTTAGTCAGCAAGACATGAAAACGGGGTCTTTCTCCATTTCAGAAGCTAACTGCTTGCTTCAGGGTACTGGCACTGAAAACTCTGAGCTGCTCTCCCCAGGTGCTAACCAGGTGACCAGCACGGTTGATAACATTGACAGCAACAGCCTGGAAGGGGTGCAGATTGATTTTGATGCAATCATAGATGATGGGGACCATGCCAGCTTAATTTCAGGAGCCCTGAGTCCGAGCATCATTCAGAATCTTTCCCACAATTCCTCTCGCCTCACCACTCCACGAGCATCTCTGACATTCCCCTCCTTGCCTGTTAATACCACCAACATGGCAATTGGGGACATGAACTCTTTGCTGACCTCCCTTGCAGAAGAAAGCAAGTTTTTAGCAGTGATGCAATAGATGTTGGGAAAATTAAGATAAAAGAAAAAAAAACAGAAACAACTTTAGGAATTTTAAAGGTGAAATGGATTCTTTTTAGTTGTGTATGTATTTTTGTAATCTCATCTCACCTGAATGGGATGTGTTTCAAGTATATTCCTTTTATGGAAAAAGGACTCTGAGAAACCCTAAAGTGTTGTAGGGAGAAACTGTCTTCCATTTCAATTTTGAGTCAGTATTCTTAGCCCCATTCCTCTTCCTCCTCCTCCTCGTCCTTGTCCCATTTCATTTTTTTAAAGCTCTGTAACCTGTTTTTGAATTGTAAACCCATATAAATGTGTCATGTGCATGTTTTCCTTTTTTTTTAAGAGAAGTCCAGTGAAAGGATGGGACAGTTTTCTATTACTCAAAAGACACCTGAGTGTTGGGACTGATTTCCCAAGGACCATGTTTCTGTTTTTCCTTTTCCATTTTCAATTTGATTACACTGGGCACAATAAGCAGAGAATAGAATGTGATTCCCCATTGGTGTATTATATGCTATGTCCAACAAACTTACAGCATCTTCTCTTCTTATACCCACTGTCCTGCATCCCAACTTAGTTTAATCCATAGCAGGCTTTTTTTTATTGCTGTGGGTCCAGGGAAATAAGGGAACTCTTTCAGATAAACTATGACATTCTCCGTGTTTTTGTTTTTCTTTTTCTCTCCCAGACAGTCTGTGAATTGAAATGTGTATGAGTGAATCTGTGTCAATGGTCACTTCTCAGGTATCTTTGTTTTCCTTCCTCTTCTTCCCTCTTTCTATTTGACTTTTAGCTATTCCTCTGCTTTTGTAGCATTTCAGCCAGAGGGAGAGAAAGGGAAAGAAGGGACAGCCCAATTAGATAATTGGGGGGAAAGTTTGGTGGATGCTGAGACTAAAGCTATTGGTAGAGTATTATGTAGGGATGATCCATGGATCATCTTCTCTTCACTATGCCCAGAGAGGACTGAAAATCAACTGTTTTTAGAATTCTGAAACAGAAGCTATCTATATACGCCCATTGCTAACTGTGTATTTAGCATCTGTTTACTGCTGCAATCATGAAGGAGGATTTCTATGTTAAACCCTTATTTTAAGGGACTTATAAAAGAGTAAGAGAGGAAAAATCACTTTTTTTATATTGCACTTGGGTATAAATCGCTCAGCTTAGTTTTTTTAATTTTATTGGAAGTACAATGGAAACTATATATCGTGGTTGTGTGGACATCTTTATTTTTTCACCAGTATCTATGAAATGCCACATCAATTTTGAAAAAAAAAATGAATTTTGTATTCATTTTGTCCCTAATGTAAAGTAGGATCTATATTTTTATTTTGAAGTGAAATTGTTTAGTATTTTACAGGACTCCTTCCCCCATGCAAATGATACACATTGTGATGTACTGTATGTGCACAAATACTACATGGGTTGTTCAGGTTACTGTTTTTGTTTTGTTTTGTTTTGTTTTTTAATATGTAGATTATTAGAATAAGAGGGAGAAATACCTTGAAATACCTGCAAAACCCTGTCCCATTTTGACTCTCACTAGAAGTGAAAGTGAAGGCTAGATTCTTCTCTCCTCATGCCATCCCAATCTGGGGTATTGTGGAGAGGATTTTTTTTGTTTATTGTTTTTGAATCAGATAGTGGTTGGACTAGTTGGCCTCTGAATTTCCTTCCAACTCTCATGAGTCTGTAACTCAAAGTGTTATGAATCAGTTCTGTGCCTCTTCCTCCTTTTCCCCTATTTAAATTAGTGTTAAAAAAAGAAATTTGAAAGGAAGAATAGAAAGGTTAGAATCACTATTCCCTCCCCCATGCATTCCACCATTAATTGGTCCAACCATTCTAGCTGCCACTAACTTATTATTTCAGATGAGAGGATCATAAAGACCTAGAAGGGACCTCAGAGATAATTGAGTGCAATGTCTTCATTTTACAGATGAAGAACTGAGACCCAGAAAAGCAAGTGAGTTGCCCAATGTTACACAGTTATGTTACACTCTGAGGCCAAGCATTTTTTTTGAGGCAATCTGGATTAAGTGACTTGTCCAGGGTCACACAACTAGTAAGTGTTTCTGAGGCAGGATTTGAGCTATTTCCTACCTTCCTCCCCAACTCCTCCTTAACATTTCTGTAGATACTGCTCTGTTTGAAATCAAAGGAGTGCCCACATTTGACCTAAAACACAAGAGAATGTTAGGAGATATATGGAAAGGAAGGCGCCCTATGGCACATGGCTCATTCCTAAAATCAGCCAATACTTTCTGTCTTGGGATGTATCCTCTTTCTATCATCTGACCAAATCTCATTGTATCCAGATTTTAGGTTTCTCACAGGAGCACATACGAACCCTAAAAGTCCCAACTCTTGTGGTCAGTGACAGAGTTGAGCCTTGTTGGGGTATAGGGTTCACTAAATATGAAAAGGGGCCAATTATCAAATTACAGAATGGGACAGCTAGAATCAGTGACATTTGGCCAGGTATTTTTAAACTCTTGCACCCATTTATTATACATATAGTTGCCCTGGTAAACATAGTATAAAGAGCCCATGACTAGGTATATATTCTGGAAGTTGACCAGCATGACCAAACTTCTTACAAATGCCCATGTCATAAACACCAACACTAGCCTAGAAAAACTGTTAGAATCTTAAGGGCCCACTTTCTTTTCTGTTTCTTTTTTTTTTTTTACTTGAAGTCTTTTCTCTCTGTTATCCAGAGCACCTGATTTCTTTTTATTTATTGGAAGAGGTCTTTTATCTACCATCCTTCTTGTTCAATATGCAGTTGCTATCCATCTTGCAAGTACATCAATGTTTGGGAGAAAAGTTTATCTCATTCCAATATGAATGGTCCATGAAAGGTATTTCCAATGACAAGGTACAGTTCAGTATTAGGAGGGTACTTTTGCGGTTACCTCAGAGCATACCAGCTTTCATAGGCTAACCTTCCCCTGCCCACTGTTCGGTGAATCCAACTATCAGGCTTTCCCCACCTCTTTCCCCTAGCTGCCTGTGTCCTTTCTGCCTTTCCTACTTAGTGTTTAAGGGAGATATGAGACCAGGCTCAACATAGTACTGACTTCAAGGAGAGTCAGCAAATGGTACTTCTGTTAATCACCTCTGTCTTTTTGAAGAAAGAAAAATAAATGATTTAGGCCAACCCATATTTTCAGACTTGGACTCTGTGACAACCAACAGTGTTTCCATTTTCACAATGTACGTGCCTTATTTTTTGTTAATCTTGTCAACAAGAGGGACCAAGACGTTTTGCCCAATGAGTGCATGGAGGGAGCCCTCATTGGTCAGCCAAGAGCACATGCCATTTCCCATAATCTGAACCATCACATCAACTTCTGATGCTCATTGTTCCCTTGTCTGAATGTTCCCTGGAAGTTTCCTTCTGTGCATCCTGCAGATGTGTGTAAGATAAACCCACAGTTTCCTCCCCCAACCCAATCTTTTTAGTTTTTTTTAATAAAATATGTAATCCTTTCTTTTAAAAAAAATGTAAATACATTTATGTATCGTAGGACTAGTGTTGGGGTGTAACAGGGCCTTGGGTCCTCCTTTGGATAAACCTGCAGTTGTGATGTGATGCTGTAAGGCCTTGCATCAAACTGAAAGGCTTATAGCACCATGGACAGAACCCCTGGAGTTTTGCTTTCAGAACCACTTAGTTCTTTCATAACAAAGAAAAATAATGTTTCTTACAATGTCAATAAAAAGTCCTTTGTACTTAAACTCTTTGGTTCTTGTTTTTATTATTTTAGTAAATTCTAGGCAGGAGGGAGGCATGTAATGCAGATCCACTTCCCAGTCCTTTTTAATATAATATTCCCAGAAGAATTTTAGTCAACATTCAGTTTTCACAAACACTTATTAAGTTTCTCCCATATTCAAGATACAGTGGTAGGCTTTGGCAGCATAAAGGAAAAAAAAAAGACAAAGAAACTATCCCTGTCCAGAAGGAGCTGAAGTTCTAAGAGACAACCTGATGAAGTGCAAGGAACACTGGCCCTGGAGTCAGAGGTCTTAGGTTCATATCCTCAATTTGTCACTAACTGTCTGACCTTAAGGAAGTCACTTACCCTTCTTGGGTTTTAGTTTCCCCAACAGTAAAATTAAGAGACCAGAAAGGATAGTTTCTGGGTTCTCTTCAGTCCTAGATCTATGACCTATGAAATGCAAGATATTTTAAGGAGGAAATCTTGAGGAGTTTGGGATGAGGGCTGCCCAGAAGAGTCAACAACTTAGCTGAGCCTCAAAGGAATCAGAAATTTTCCAGTGATAGAAGTAGACCTTTGTGGCATCTAGAGCTGGGAAATGATCTTGAAAGTTATCTCTAGTGCAAGCTTAAAAGATGAAACTGTGCCATACAAGGGAAGTGACTCCCAAGGTCAAGGATCTAGGCAGTAGCAGAGACTGGTTTTTGACCAATGTTTCCTTCAGTGCACACACACATAGAGTAGGTGCTCACTGGGTCAGAGACAGGCTATCTTTGAGTTATTATAAAG
>NW_020954595.1:9144677-9157476 GCF_900497805.2 Vombatus ursinus | reverse complement strand
TGGCATTTCCTCTCCACCTTATGTTCTCTCTGTGTTCATTTTGGAGACTTTTTTTTTGTAAAAATCCCCCCCAGGGGTAATCCAAGTTTTCTCAGTCTGTCTCTGCCCTACTACCTCCATTACACTTCCTTTGGTTACTAAGAGAATCCCAAACATTGTTGATTATGCCAAAAAATAAGAGTCCATAAACAAGTCCCTGGACTTCACCGGGAAAGGGGGCTGGATTTTAGATTTCACAAAGATCTCCCCTCCATCTTTTCCTATCCCCTTCCCATTCTAAATTCTAAATCTTCTTTTCCACTCCTTAACTGACTATGATGATCAATTAGTCAATCGAGCATTTAACACGAATTTATTAATGTGCCAGTCACCAGAAATACAAAGGTATTGTGGGAGGAGTAATAGTGAGGAGTGAGCTCATGGAATTATTAGTAGTACTCTAATCAATGTTAATAATGGTGAAGAGATTTTAAAAACTCTAGAGTGCCATAGATATGTAAAGTGGTCTTTCTTATAATTGAATTCAAGGATGCAGGTTTGCCTAGTGGTTATAGAGCTAGGTTTGGAGTCAGAAGATCAGGGTTCAAATGCTGATTCCAACATGCATTGACTGAACATCCCTGGTCAAGTAATTTAAACTTTCTGAGCAACAGGCAACAATTTAATACCCCTTGATTTGCTAATATTCCTGACTGGTAATGGAGTTTGGTGCAGGGCTTCTCACTCTAACACAGTCATAAATCCTGAATGCCTTGATGAGTCAGAAGTCTAGAGCTGGGAGGGAGCTCAGAGGTCATCTTACTAAAGCCCTTCATTTTGCACATGGTGGCAACTGAGGCTCAGAAATTTGTCTTTCTGAAGTTACACAGCTATTTAGTGGCAAACCTGGAACCTTGGTCTCTGGGCTTATCAGACCAATCTGCAAATACTTAATAAGCGCCCACTATGTGACAGACACTGTACTAGGCTTTGGGGATGCAGATGAAACAATTTCTGCCCTCAGGGACCTTACATTCATTCACTGGGAGATGATATATACATGTAATAGGCAGACACAAAAGTGATGCAAGGGAGTTTCATGGTGAAGGCAGTACGAAAGTACTTTGCTTGGTTCCTTCTGTAAGAACAATCCATTGAAGTAATTGTACTAGAAATAAGAAGCACTAGCATATAAATAACTATAAATAACTTGCCCAGTGTTTTACAGATTAATAAATGTCTTGTTCATAATCATCTAGCAAGGTAGTCTATTATCACTACCATTTTACAGATTAACTAGATTTTCCCAAGTCTGGAGAAATCATTCATTCATTCATTCATTCATTCATTCATTCATTCATTTGTTCACTCATTTATTCATTCACAGACAGTAGTTACATTCCTTGGAAATTCCAAATTGAAATTCATAATTGTTGGACTCAATCTTAGTTTCATAATCAGCACACCAGTGAAAGTATTTTTCCATAGTCCTTCCAAAAAAACCTATTTTTATTTTTTTCATCATCGTTTCCAAGTTTTAGTGTATAAAGTAAAACCAGAGTTGGTTTAATTTGCTTTTTTCTTACTGGTATCAATTTGAAACATGTTTTCCTGTGGGCTTTGTAGTTTTCTATTCTTTGGAAAATCATTCTCCTTCTTTGACCACTTATCCACTGAAGAATTATTCTTGGTGTTAAATACTTGTGTGAACTCCTGGTATATTCTGGATATCAGATATTCATTAGGAATATTTTATGCAAGTATTTTCCCACTCTATAGTTTATCTTCTTATTCTATCTTCATTGATTTTATTTAAATACAAGTATTTTTATTTTATATGTGGTTGTTAATATTTATTTTATTTGTTGTTAATATTGTATATATTTATTTTACATGTATGTTGTCTTTTCTGATATCTTCTGTCACTTTTTGGTTAAGAATCTTTCTCCAAAATGTTCCCACAGCCAAAGTTGTGAAAGGGATTCAAAATCATCCACATCCTATTTTAATAATGTAGTATTTTATTATTATTTAATAATATAATATTTCAAATCATATTTAGGTTGCATATTTGTGTTGAGCTTATCTGGGTAAACAGAGTGCTATATAGTAAGATATTAGTCTAAACCTAATTATGGCAATTTTCCAGAACTTCTTCTCAGGTCATCCAGTGGATCAAGTGCTGGACTTGGAGTCAGAATGACCTCTGTGTGAGTCCTGCCTCAGATGCTTCCCAGCGTAGTAACCCTGGGCAAATCTAGTTAACGAGTAATGTAACTTCCTCAGCCTCTTTTCACTCATCTTTCAAATAAGGGGATTAAATTCAATATCCTTTAAGTTCCATTCTAGCTGCAGAGTTATGACCCTCAGATTCTTACCTTCAGTATTTTATATCCTTGTGTTTATCAAATGCTAGGCTGCTGTTTTCTATTATTTCTGTTTCTTACTCATCTCATCTCTTCTACTGAGTTAGTTTTCTTCTTTTTAAGAAAAAAAAAGCATCACCAAATGCTTTAGATGACTATCACTTTAGAATATAGTGTGAGGTTTGGTAATGCTATGTCTGCAAATAGGAATGACCATGCCACCTCTTTTTTTTCATTATTTATGTCTTTGTTTTTCTTCTCCTGTCTAATTGCTCTATCTAGAGACTATATTTAGAAGAGGAGACATCATTATTCTTATTTGCAGATAGTAGTGATGGTATACTTAGGAAATCAGAGAAGAAATACATCAAGATGATTAATAGATTTAGGAAAGTAGCATTGTGTGATGAGGAGGGGATGCTATGATATATATTTGGATAGACAAGTTGGAGCTAGATTGAGAGGGCCTTTCAATGTGAGAGGAGTTTATTATATTTAATGGATTTTAAGTGCCAATCCCTATTCTTTGCTCTCTCTGGGATTACTTGCTCACCTACCCTTCACTCACAATGCTAGGTCAGGAGTTCTCAAAGGGATAAGCCATAGTGATATATATATATATATAACTCACTCTATCATGATCCTATGGGTAACCCTGGTGGGCACAGGACATTCCTACTACTGAGACTGGAGCTCCTAATCTTCTGACAGTGTACTTCTCACTGAACAAACCAGCCAATATGGTACCATTAATTCTTTATAGAATAAGTTTTTATTTCTTTTTGTTTTTAATATCACTATAATTTTTCCTGATATCTCTGTCTTCCCAAAGAGCCATCTCACATAACACTGTATTTTAAAGAAAAAAAAGTAGAGGAAAAATATAAGCATAACTGGTCAATACATCAATGACATCTGAAAATATGTACTTTACACAACACTTGAGACCCTTCCAACTTTGCAAAGGGGTTGAATGAGAGTATCTTCTCACATCTCTTCTTTCAAGTCATAGCTGTTCTTTGGAGTTTTGCAATGTTTACTTTTGATTGTGTGTGTGTGTGTGTGTGGTTGTTCTTTATATTTACATTGTTGTGGTCATTGTGTACATTGTTTTTTTTTTTGTTTTGCTTACTTGATGTAGATGTTTCTATGCATCTCTGTGTTCATAATATACATATTTTCTTACAGCACAGTAATACTCCATAACATCATGTGCCACCATTTGTTTAGTCATTCTCCTATCCATGCACCTCTACTTTGTTTCAAATTGTTTGCTATTACAAAAATGATGCCATAAATATTGGGTTGCATGTAGGAACTTTCTTTGTCTCAAAAACTTCCTCTAGGAAAACTATGGACAATTTAGTCACTTCATTTTGATAATTCCATATTGCTTTCCTTAACACTCATACTGACTTCCAGCTCCATCAACAATGTACCCGTATACCTATCTTCCCTCAACCTCATCACCTTTGACAATTGTCATTTTTGTCATCTTTGTTAAATTGCAGAATGTGAGGTCAAACTTTGGGTTGCTTGGACTCACATTGATCTTGTTATTTGAAGCATGTCATTAACTCATTTTTTTTCTTTTAACATAATCGCTTTTTGCTTTTCCTCTTCCTGATTGTTCTTCACTGCCATGTATTTTCATGTTCAATTAGTTGGTGTCTCTTGTGTTTCTTTGTTGAGACTTATCACCATGGATTCAAGGTTTTCTATTTGATTGATTATTTCTGCTGGGTAGGCCATCAAATCTGCCTTCACAATTCTTATTAATCTTTGAAACCATTTGGGAACTTTTTATGTGTGTGGTTCCATACCCTCTTGGGAATCCATCAGGTGTTGATTCATGTTCTTTTTTTCTTGAAATTTTTTGGACTCATTCAGATGATCTGGAGGCAATCTTCTCTCCTGTTATTAATATCGTATCTGTTGGATTATCTGCTTCTTTTCAAGGAATTTAGCTGAATTTTCTTCCTCCTGACATATTGGTTAATTTTTGTTTTGTTTTGTTTTGTTTTCCCTCATATCCTCCTATACAACCCTAAATGCTTATTTTATGACACTTTGATGATAATTATTTTGACTACTGGATCTCAAAGCTCTCCTTTGCTTCCTCACACAAATGGAATTTCCTTTTCACTGGTTTTAGTCCCTGCTTCAAATTACATCTGGAGGGACAGAGTTATCCTGACCTGGATACCAGTCCCCTTTCTTAGGGCACAGTGAACACACCACATATACACTGGTGCCCCACCCAATTTTCCTTTGTTCCTCAGTTACAGTATACTGCCACACTCCAATTCAAGACAGAGTGATTTTGCCACTTTCTTATACCTTCACATTCCAGTGCAGGGGAGTGAGGATTGGGGACAAAGTTGAATATTAGTGCAATCCTCTAAACTGGATTGTGCCACCTTGGCAGAGAGTGGTGGCTGGTGGGTAGAGTTTGGGATGCTGAATGAGAATATTGGGGATTGGGGATTAGTTATCTCTGGTGTTAGTTATTTGGGTTGCTCTCTAGTTAGAGTTCTTGGTGTCAGACTGGTGTATCTTATGTATCCAGCACAATTCCTGGTATATACTAAGTACTTAATAAATACTTGTTGAATGAAACTCTTGCTTTTGCAGAGGCTGTAGACGGTCTTAAATTTGCTCCTTTCTTCCCATTGTGCCCTCCCTCTAGGATTATCTCCAGTTTCTCCCATACACATCGTGTGTGTGTGTGTGTGTGTGTATGTAGTTGTTTGCATGTTGTCTCCACAAGTAAACTGAGCTTCTTGAGAGGAAGGATTATTTCTACCTTTCTTTGTATTTGCAATACTTAGCACAGTGCCTGGAACATAGTAATTACTATGTAGAAATGTTAGTTGAGTGACTCTATTCTTTTTTTTTTCCTTTAGGCATTTAGGGTGAAGTGACTTGCCCAGGGTCACACAGCCAGTAAATGTCAAGTGTTTGATCTGAGACCAGATTTGAACTCAGGTCCTCCTGACTTCAGGGCCAGTGCTCTATCCACTGCGCCACCTAGCTGCTCCTACTCTATTTTTTAGATTGTAATTGCACAATATTTTTTTTTCCAAGTGGGAGTTCCTTCACAAGTCAATTCTATCGCTGCAAGTCTTCAAGCTCTTCACTTCTTGATTGCTTGACTATTTAAATACTATATACTTTCTGTATTACTGAATCTTGTATATTTCAGTATTATTTAATGTGAGATATCTGGAGTTCATGCCAATAGAATTCTACTGCCAGATAGGAATGTTCTTATTGTGCTTTTGGCATTTAAACAACCAGACAAAGCAGGCCAGGGAGACCCTGCAGCCTCAGAGGCATGATTTCCTTTGGCCACACATGGGTTCCAAGTATGTGCCCCTCTTTTAGGGTGCCCTCACACTGGGTACCTTCTCTTCCCTATTACCACAAAGATTCTTTTGTGGAATGACCCCCTGAGCTTATAGAGGAGTGGGGGAATATTTTGTAGCTACTATTCTTATAATGCTAACCCAGGTGATGTCATTTATGTTAGCTTATTATATGCTCTGGTTGATTATTAAATTTGTTAGTAGGTGCAAATTTGAGGAGTGTAGACTGACAGAATAACTTGAACCTGGAGTAGCCAGCCTTAGCACCTCCTGTGAGTGGGAGTTAGAAACTAGCGACAAAGAATCTTCAGAAGAGCTCAGAATCATCCTACAAGTACTTAGAGCAGACTTTTTGAGGGAGATGAAATTTAACTGTAAGAAAAGTAAAGTCAACTTTTTGTTAAAAAAAAATCAACGATCTACGTACAGGATAGGAATGCATGACCAGAAAACGGTTCCTGTGAGAAATGGAAAAACAAACAAACAAACAAACAAACAAACTTGGCAGCAGAAAAGATGGATTAGAGTCCTATCTGTTCCATAAGCTCCCTGTGGAAATGTGGACAAATCCTGGGTCCCCAGGTTCTTATTCTCTTCATGTGGACAATGAGTATTTGGGCTACTAAATCCATAAATTCCCTGTCCATACCTAACAGTGCTCATGCATTACCTTTTTCCTGAAAATTACCCCAGATTTAAGACCCATTTGGGATCAGCCTAGCCTCAAAATTATAGCTCCTAAGTCCTCATAAATATTCCTTTTAATAAACTAACCAAAGGGTAAGTTAGTTTAAAGCAAAAAGGATTCAAAAGAATAGCAAGAATAGGAAAAAAAAGACAAGTTCATCAGGTAGATAGAAAGCTAGAGATATAGATGTATAGGGGAATATATCTTTCTCTCTATATAGCTCGGTCTACATCTGTATCTCTATCTGTCTGAAGAACTCTATAGGTAGAGATAGAGGTGTACGTAGACATCTCCATCTCTATATATGTTCTTATCCCTATCTACACATACATGCACTTGTGTATAGTTGTTATTGTCCTTTGTTTTTGAAAATGACCAAAATGACATCACTATGTCAAAGCTGAGGTACAGTATGTCTGATTGATGGCTGGTTAGACCACTGCAAGCTTGGAATGCTCTGCCACAGTTTGGACACAAATAGTCCATATGAATATCTGGAGTGGAGCTGTTTCTAAATCTGCACATCTCACATTTCTTTTGAGCTACTGCAATTCTGCTTTGCTCACAGAGTATACACTTATAACATAAAGGTACACTTTCTAGGAGACCACCATAGCACCAGTAGAAAGTACACACATAGGGTACGGAGCAGCCAAGGAACAAGCATGGGGAAACATGTGGAGAACATCTATAACCCTGGTGATAGAAGTGAGAAAGGATGGACACCTGCACACACACACACGCACACATACACGCACATCCCTAAGTTGGCTTCTTCACTAACCCACATCCCTGTTAAATGCTGCTGCCTATTGCTTGCCCCCAGAGAGCATCTGTGCTCGTTGGTTGGTCTGGTGATAACTTCAAACTGTGGGCTGCTGCTGTGATGTGAGGTGCTCATGTGGTTCTCCATGGCTCAGTTTCCCCTGGGGGAGAGGGGCGCTGTCTTCATGACTAGTCTCACCTCCACTTCTCTCTGCTGCCATCTGCTGATTTCCTAGTGATTATGCAGCCTCTTTCTTGAAGGGAGGAAATTCAACTATTTTAACTATAGCCTCTGGTTATTTGAAGTTTTGTTTGTTTGTTTTTGTTTTTGTTTTGTTTTGTTTTTGTGAGTTGGGCCCATAGCTGCACCTGGCCAAACCGCAAAGGTCAGAAGAAGCCCTTCAGTTTAGATTTTTTTTCATTCAATCTCCTTTATTTATACCTAAACTGCTACTCTGACACTCCAGTCTGCTATTTGACTTGGGTGGAGTGCTAAAATTCCTTTTAATCCATTTGAACCCTCTTCCATCCCCATTGTAATACACGAATCCCTAGGTGCTTTTTAAATTCCCAAGACTGAAAGGGCCATGTCAATTTTGTCTCCTATTCTTAGAAGCATTGACTCTCAGCTCCCCCTACAGGATTATGCTTCTATACGTATTGTTCCACAACAATGACATATGCCTCATCTTTCCTTTCAAATGTATTTATTTTCTAAGTTTTAATTAGCTGTTTTGAAAAAAATAACTAAAGTGATTCATTTTCTTTAATGCTATAAAGATGGTTGTGCATTGAAGAGAATGACAAAAATAAGACAAGATGCCAAAATTTGTGGGATGTATCCAAAGCATTATTTAGGGGGAAAGTTATATTTCTAAATGCATGCATCAATAAAAGAGAGAAAGAAGAGATCAATGAATTGGACATGCAACTAAAAACAAAAGAAAACTAGAAAAAGAACAAATTTGAACACCAAAATAGAAATCCTGAAAAATCAAAGGAGAGATTAACAAAATTGGAAGTAAAAAACAAACATTGAACCAATAATAAAACTAGATTTTATGAAAAAAATAAATTATATATATATATATAAAATTGATTTGATTTTTATAAAAAAAGAAAACCAAATTGCCATATCAAAAATGAAAAGGGTGAATGCAGCACTAATGAAGATGAAATTCATGTGATTGTTAGAAGTTACTTAGTCCAATTATATTCCAGCAAAGCAGACCATCTAAGTGAAATGGATGAATATTGACAAAAATACAAATTGGTCAGATTAACAGAAGAGGAAATAGAATACTTACATAATCTTACCTTAGAAAAAAAAGAAATTGAACAAGCCATAAATAAGCAAACTAAGAAAAAATCCCCAGGACCAGATGGATTTGCTGGTGAATTTTACCAAACATTTAAGGAACAATTAATTCCAATACTATATAAACCATCTGAAAAAGTCAGTACAGAAGTCACACCAATTTCCTTTTATGGCATAAACATGGTTTTATACCTAAATCAGGGAGAACAGAAACAGAAAAAGAAAACTTTAGACCAATTTCCCTAATGGATATTGATGCAAAAAAATTCAAATAAAATACTAGCAAGGAGATTACAACAATATATCATAAAGAGCATATTCTATGACTGGGTGGGATTTATACCAGGAATGTAAAGGTGGTTCAATATTAGGAAAACTATCAGCATTAGGCCATATCAATAACAAAACAACACAAATGATATGATTATATCAATAAATGCAGGAAATGATTCAGAAAAAATACAACACCCATTTGTATTAAAAAAAAGACTAGAAATCATAGGAATAAATGGAGCCTTTATTAAAAGTATAAGTAGTATCTATCTAAAACCAGGAGCAAGCATTATCTGTCCCGGGGATAAACTTGAAGCTTTCCTAATAAGATCAGGGATGAAGCAAGGACATTCATTATCACTACCATTGTTATTCAATATTGTATTAGAAATGCTACCTACAGCAATGAGACAAGAGGAAAATTAAAATAATAAAAATAGTCAATAAGGAAACATAACTATCTCTCTTTGCAGATGAAATGATGGTAAACTTAAAGAAACCCAGAGAATCAACTTCAAAAAAATCTAATTGAAATAATGTTAGAAAAGTCACAGGATATAAAATAAACCCATACAAATCATGAGCATTTCTATAAACTACCAACAAAACCCAACAGAAGAGATAGAAAGAGAAATTTCATTTAAAATAACTACAGACAATTAAAAAAATACTTGAGAGTCTACCTGCCAAGACAAATCTAGGAATTGTATTAACACGATTACAAACCATTTTTTCACATAAAGACAGATATAAACAATTGGAAAATATTTTGTACAGGTAAGCTGGGCCAATATAATACAAATCATAATTCTACCTAAGTTAATTTATTTATTCAGTGCCATACCAATCAAAATACCAAAGAATTATTTTACAGAATTAGAAAAAAACAATAAAATTTCTGTGGAAGAAAAAGAGTCAAGAATATCAAGGGAATCAATGAAAAAGAAATGTGAAGGAAGGTGTACTAGCAGTAACAGATCCCAGATTAAACTACAAACCAGAAATCATTAAAACAATGCGGTACTATATAAGACTTACATGGTGGATCAATGAAACTGATTAGGTACATAATACAGATGTAAATGACGAGGATCTAAGTGGCATAGTGGATAGATCACTGGACCTGGAGTCAGGAAGACCTGACTTCAAATTCAGTCTCAGACACTAACCATGTGACCTGGGCAAGCCACTTCACCTCTGTTTGTCTTAATCCACTAGAGAAAGAAATGACAAACCACTCCAGTATGTTTTCCAAGAAAATTCCATGGATAGTATTGGTGTGCAATGGACCATGGAGTCATGAAAATTGGACTCAACTGAATAACAACAATCTGGTGTCTGATAAACCTAAAAAAACCAAAGTTTTGGGACAAGAACTCACCATTTGATAAAAATTACTGGAAAAACTGGAAAGCAGTTTGGAAGAAACTGAGCATAGACCAACATCTCACACTTTATACCAAGATAAGATTGAAATAGATAAATGATTTAGACATAAAGGGAGATATCATAAGTAAATTAGGGGAGCAAGGAACAACTTACCTCTCAGATCTATGAGTAAGGGGAAAATTTCTGACCAAACATGGAGTAAAGAAGGTCACAGGAAGTAAAAGGAATAATTTTGATTACATGAAATTTAAAAAAAAAAGATTTTGTACAAACAAAACTAATGCAGCCAACTTTAGAAGAAAAGGGGCAAATGGGGGGTGAAAATTACAGCAAATTTCTCTAATAAAGACCTCATTTCTCAAATATATAGGGAACTGAGCCAAATTTATCAAAACAAAAGCCATTCCCCAATTGATATATGGTCAAAGGATAAAAATGGTACATTTTTAGAAGAAGAAATCAAAACTATCAATAGTCACATAAAATGCTCTAAATTACTACTTGATTAGAGAAATGCAAATTAAAACAACTCTGGGATCCTACCTCACACCTATCAGCTTCTCTAAAATGACAGAAAAGGACAAATGTTGGAGGGAATGTGGAAAAATAGGGACACTAATGTACTTTTGGTGGAGTTGTGAATTGATCCAATCACTCTAGAGAACAATTTGGAACTATACTCAAAGTGCAACCAAATTATGCATGCCCTTTGACCCAGCCAGCAATACCACTACTAGATCTATATCCCAAAGAGATCATAGAAAAGGGAAAAGGACCCACATGTACAAAAATATGTATAGTACCTCTTTTTGTGGTGGCAAAGAATTGGAAAGTGACGGGATGACCACCAATTGGAGAATGACTGAAGAAGTTGTGATATATGATTGTGATACAATGCTGTTATGCTGTAAGAAATGATGAACAAGATAAAACCTACAAAGTCCTGTGTGAGCTGAGGCAAAGTGAAGTGAGCAGAACCAGGAGAACATTATACACAGTAACAGCAATATTGTGATGATGATCTGCTATGAAAGACTTAGCTATTTTGAGTAAGACAATAATCCAAGACAATTCCAAAGGACCTGTAATGAAAAATGTTATTGACCTCCAGAGAGAGAACTGATGAACACCAAGTATAGATTGACACTTATTTTAAAATAGAATTGTGCGTTTTCTTTTGCAAAGTGGCTAATATGGAAATATGTTTTGCATGACTTCATGTATAATCAATATATATGTATAATCTATATCACGTTGCTTGCCTTCTCAAAGGGTGGGGGAGGGTGGTATGGGGGGAGAGAATTTGGAATTCAGTTTTAGAAATGAATGTTCAATTTAAAAATATATATATAATTGAAATATTTGTCTAAATATTTTAAGAGGTATTTTTTTTTCCTGAAACCCTCTTCAATTCTTAATAAACTGCTTTTCATTTTGGATACCTTAAGGTTAATTTATATTATTAATCTTTGCTTAACTTTCATCTGGTTTCTCATTTGCCCTCTTCAAAAAAAAAACTTCTTGTAAACCTCAGCTCTGTCCTAGTATCAACCTTCTGCACAATGCTTGTCTTATCAGTGATAGGCATTTCTTTTGCCTTCTAAGCAGAGTCATAATGAGGAATTCCAGCACCTTGGGAACATTCAGTTAAGCAGGTTAGCGGCTGAACATTGTGGGTCAGGGCTCAGTGATGTGAATCAGAGAGGTGATCACTTTCTCATAGCACTTCCTCATTATTCAGACTGCTCTGTGGTAAGCCAACAGCATCCCACTGCAAGCAGGATGGAAAAGAATAACCCTTTGCTCAATGCCTGGGTACTGAGATTTAATCAAAGGCACGGTGCAGGCTACTGGGGCCAGGGATAAATTAGGGGCATAGGAATACAGCTGAGGGAAAGACCTCACATATTTCTTAAAGGGGGTAACCCTTTCTGGCACATGAAGTGCCCCAGTCCAGCCGCTAACAGGAATCAAGTGCCACTGGGCCACAGCAAATACTAGAAGTCTGAACATTGATTTCTCTTATTTTCATTCTCTTAGGGATACTATTTCTGAATTTCCAGTCTTCCTCTAGACTTTGGACTTCCCAGTATTTTCATGGGTGAGGAGTCAAGGCACTGACTATTGCCTTCTTCTAAATCTATACATGAAGGAGTCGGGCATCATGATGGGCTTTGAGGTGAAGGAGTAAGCTATGTACAGAGATGGACGGTAGCTTGTTTTGCATGACCCCCATGGAGGGGCTCTTGTCTTATATTGGAGACCTATGCAGCCAAGTCACACTCAAAGCTCAGTGGTGCAGCAGGAAGCCAGAGGCATTAATGAGCATTACAAAGATCCTCACAGGTGGATTTCTCTAATAGTGCCACTGTGTTTTTAACTAGATACCAGAAGGTGGCGCAGTAGATGAGCACTGAATTGGAAACAAGAAGAATTGAACTGGAATCTGCCCTCAGATACTCAGTAGCTGAATGACACCAGGGAAAATCAGTTGGCTTTCTTAGCCTCAGTTTCCTCACCTTTAAAATGAAGGGTTTGGGCTTGATGGCTTCTAAGGGAGTTTCCAGGTCTAAATCTATGATCCTATGATTCTGTGATACACACTCATACATGCATATACTTTCTAAAGCAATTCTCTCATGTAGTTATATAT
>NW_020954595.1:9125652-9144667 GCF_900497805.2 Vombatus ursinus | reverse complement strand
TATATGCATGTATCTATAATAATATGCACAGTTAACGTTTATATAGCTTATCATTTGCAAAGTACTTTTTACGTGTTAACTCATTCGATCCTTACAATGACCTTGTGAGATAGGTGCTATTATTATTCCCATTTTACAGATGAGGAAACAGAGGCTGAGAGCAGTTAAATGACTTACCCAGGGTCTCGCGGCTAGTAAGTATCTGAGGCTTGATTTTTAATTTGTGTCTTCCTTACTCCACAAGTCCAGCACTCTCTCCTCTGTGCTGCCTGGATACTCCAAACTTACATGTCATCACATGGATATAGTAATATCATTATTGCATCCATGTGTATGTAAGAATATACTGTGTGTAATCCTAATTTTTGTGTGTGCAGTGATGGGCTGGAGCCAACTCATACCAGCTTATGAAAGCCAATTGGTAAAGTTCCTAAGTTTCAAAATTACACCTTGGAAATCAGGGCTCATTTGTTGTGCTGATTTGTTGTCGATGTTGACTAGACTGTAGAAAGTGATGAAGAAAAATGTTAACAATACATATTAAACTTTAAAGTGTGCTGTGCATCTTTTTTTTGGAGAGCCAGTTGTCAAACATTCACCATCAGATCCCTGTGAGTGTATGTGTATATATATATACGTGTGTGTGTGTATGTGTGTACATGTGTGTATGTATATATATAATATATGTACACATGATCAGAAGTCGTGGATAGTCAATTGGTAAATATTTACTAAGCTCTTACTATGTTCCAGGCACTATGCTAAGTGCTGGAGATGTAAATGAAGGTGAAAGACAGTCCCTGACCTCAAGGAGCTTGCAGTTTAATGGAGGAAAGCACATGGAAACAACTATGTACAAATGATACAGACAACCTGGATATTACAAACCTGAAATTGAACCATGGTCCCACAGGGGAGAACCCCTGGGTTAGAGGATGATGAGGAGCTGTAAGAAAGTATGAAATTGCCTTGGTGGGTGACAGAGGCCATTCGGGTTCTGTGGGAAAAGACTCTTTCTTTCACAGTTTTGGATCCTGGGCACCTAACACAGCCCACACTCATAGTATGGACTACACAAATGCTTGTTAAATGAATAAATGAATGCAACAGTAGAAAAATCAGTGAATCAGCAATCTATCAACTGGTATTTATTAAACATTTGCCATGTCCCACACACTTTGGTAAGTGCTAGGGACACAAGCTTGAAAAAAGAGACAGATCTAAGAAAGCTTGAAAGAAACGAGAGAACTTTGGTGAAACTGAAATAATAGTGAGAAGGTGGGAAAATCCTGGAAGGAAAATTATACAAAGTTTAAAAATACATTACTACTTACTGGTGGTGGGGAGTGGGTTTCATCCAGGCAAGGCTGCTGGAAAGTTATTCTCACCTTTTGTTTAAAGAGAGTGTGTGATTCATTGTTATTCTGCTTTAGAGCCCTGCTCCCCAAGCTTAGGAGATCTAAGCAGCCGACCTGTCTTATCTTCTAAGCATTAATTAAAAGGAGAAGTACAAGCAAACAGTAAGCAAATGCAGTGTTAACCAGATGACTCTCCTAGTTCCTCTTTCTCTTCTGTTGATTGTGAGCTCCTGATTACTAAAGCCTCCACACCTGCCATACACTGGAAAACACCTCATTGGCTTGTGTTCGTAGAGGAATGATCACATTTCACAAGGAATTCTTTGCCCTTTTGTCTCTGGGTCCCCAATCCCTAGCATAGAGCCTGACACAAGTGAACTCTCAGGTGAAGGTGGAAGATTAGGAAAGCGCATTAGCTTGGCTACCAAGGAAGCAAGAAGCTTCAAGAAGGAGATAGTCAACTGTACTAGATGCTCCAAAGCAGAGAAAGGAGGATGAAGTCAGAGAAAAGCCCAAAGGACTTGGAGTTTGGAAGTGGTGGGGGCTGAATCTGGCTATCACAGGATAGAGGAGGCAGTGGAAAGAAGGGAAATGACAGAAATCATCTGAGACATTCGGCAGTGAAGACAAAGAGATCATGGACAGTGGTCAGAGGGGTAGCGAAGATTAGGGAAAGGTGTTTTAGAACAGGGGAAATCTGATAATGTCTGTGGGAGCGGCAGCAGGAGGAGGAGGAGGAGGAGGAGACATATTGGGGAGGACAGCATGAGGATGGGGAGAAAGGGAGGCAGAAGATTGATAGATATTAATGGAACAGGTGACAAGAGTTGTAATAATTATTGATAATAAGCTGAATACAAAGATGAGGAGAATAAACAAGTTATAATAAGACTGCTACATCTATGCTTTCATCCCCACTGGTGCTACTTCTATAGGCAAAAAATTGCAAATTGTTCTACTATGGCTAACACCTCCTCTGGTTTACTCCCCACACTCATGGGGACTCTTGATTTGGGTGCCCAGAAGGTGGCTGCTATCTTGGCGCCAGGTGTGCTCCTGTGGTTCTGCACTTCTAACATTATACAGCTTTTAAGGCCCCATCAGTGTGCTGTCCGTTAATAATCATGCAATTCATTCCTAGAAAAGGCCAAGATACTAGTACAGTAGGAACTGCTCCTATCTAACATTTTCCCCATAACCTGGGGTTTATTCTCCCATAAATAAAGTATCCATTACAAGAGTTAGCTTAAACTTAGAGTATAATTGTGATGAGGCATATATATAGGACACATGTGGGCAAGGGTGTGCTGGAGCCAGTCTGAATCAGTTGTCACATTTTCAGTGAACATTTACACCTTGGAAGTCGACAAACATTACAAATCAAGGCTTGATTTATTGTTTTGTTTATCATGTCATCACCTTCCCCATATACTCCCATGGCTCCCTGTTGCCTTCAAGATCAAGTACAAAATGCTGGAGTTCCCTGGCTCTGCTAAGAGGGCTGTGCAACTGAGACCCCAAGGTCTGCTTCTCTTCTCGTCCTTACTCTAGTTTTCTAGAGTTTCTGCTCCTTGCATCTGCTTGCTCCTTTGGGTGACCGTTTCTCTGCACCATTTTCTCTCTATAGTATATTTCTCCTCTTACCTGGACACAGTGTCTCCTACTGGTCCAGTAGCTCTCCTTCAAATTTCTATGACTGATGGGGGGGGCAGGAGAGAAGATGAATGTCCTACACTCCTCCATAGGCATCTTTCCACAGGAATTCTTTCTCCAGATCACTTGATATTGGTGTGATGCCTATGGAGCAGCTCGACCAGTCATGAATTGTCTCTCCCGCTTGCCTCATGGCCAGTCTACCTCATTTCCCAGTCTTATGGATCTTGGTTGACATCCTTTATTTCACACCATCTCACAATACACTGAGATTTACAAAATACTTTTCTCAAAAAATAAACAAACAAGCAAAAAAACACCTGAAATCTTTTGAGTGTGAAATGCAAGTATTTTTATCCCTCTTTCTGATAAAGTAAGCTGAGGCACAGTGATCAAGTGACTTGATAGTGGTCATACAGCCATGAAGGCTTGATAAGTTAATTAAGGCCAAGTCTCCTGTTTCCCAATCCAGAGCTCTTTCTACAACACTGGGAACATGTGCCCAGATAGAGGCTTTGCCTGAGTTAGAATGGACATAGAAAGAACTCACTTAAAAATCATATGACCTTGGGTAAGTCACTTTATCTTTCTGAGTCTCAGTTTTCTTATCTGTTAAACAAGGATAAAAATACTCAAAGAACAGTTTTAAGTGTCAGCTATAGGCTGGGCACTATGCTAAATCCTAGAAATTAAAAAAAAAAAGCAAAAGATAGTCCCTGCCCTCAAGGAGCTCACAGCCTAATGGGGGGAAGGCTACCTGCAAACAAGTATGTACAGATAATATATATACAGTATAAATTGGAAATAACCAACATTGGCAAGGCACTAGAATTAAGGGACAGGCTTCTAGTAGCTGGTGGGATTTTAGCTGGGATTTGAAAGAAGCCAAGAAAGTTGGGAGATAGAGATGGGGAGGGAGAGGATATTACCTATGGGTGATAGTGAAAATGCTTGGAATCAAGAACAGTGTCTTGTTGGAAACCAGTGTCATTAGATCAGAGTGTAAGTTATAAGACTGGAAAAATAGGGAGGGGTCAGGTTCTGAAAGTCTTTGAATGCCAAATAAAGGGTTGTATATTAGATGTTGGAGGTGATAGGGAGCCACTGGAGTCTACTGAGTAGAGATGAACATGGTCAGACATGCACTTTAAGAAGATGGCTTCGCAAGTGTTTAGATATGGGTGATGGTGGTGAGAGAGGGTGAAGAACTGAGAGGGATTCCTAGCTGGGGGGCCTGGCTGTTTGGAAGAACAGGGTTGCCCTCCACAGTAATATATTTCCTATATCACCAAGTTGTTTTAAAAAACCTTTGAGATGTATAGAAATGTGCATTATAATCATTAAAATAGGGTAATTACAGGATAGATCCTTATTGTTAATGTAAATTAGCAGCTGGTGGAAATGGAGGCACAAAGCAGAAGACCATAACCATTGCTATCACCTCCTCCAACTCCACAGAAGGGAGCCATGGATCCAGTGGGAGGGGAATGACAGCACGAGGTTATGGTTAATAACAGAGTAAGCAACGAATCTATACTTGTTGCTTGATCGGCCGGTTGGTTGGGAGAGTGATGATGTGCCCCAACTAGAGTGGGAGGCCCCTGAGCAGCAGGGACTGGCTGGCTTTTCTTTCATGTGTGCAGTGTTTAGCACATGCTTTGCATGTAGTAGCCTAATACATGCTCCATTCATTCATACAGCACTAGATAATAGCGCTAGAAGTGGTATTACAACTTTATATTTTGCAAAGCGATTTCCTCCCCACAAGCCTGTGAGGTATGCACTGTGAAAATGCACCTTTTTACAAGTGAGGAAAATGAGACATGGAGAATTGAAGTAAATGGCTGATGCTCCAACCTCCACTAGGTGTTGAACTGGTATTCTGAGACTTTGTCTTAGTATTAGGATGCTTAGTATTAGTTGAACGCAGGATTTAGATGGAGTCAGAGGTTCAAAATATGCTTCTGATAAAGCCTACCAATATGACCTTGGGCAAGTCACTTGTCCGTGGGGCTCTCTCTCCTCTGTAAAATGAGAAGATTGGGCTCGACTTTTAAGGTCTCCTCTGGATCTGACATTCACATTTCCGCCGCGTTAGACAAGTCCTAGATGTCCGACCCCAGGCAAGTCACAGCTTCCAAGAATATCAGTTTCCTCCTCTGTAAAATGGGGAGAGTAATAGCATGTATCTTTAAGCACTAGAGTGAAGTTTGCATAAAGTATCTTCAAAGTACTTTGCTATCCTTCAAATTATCCATAAATGCTACTTGTGTTATTGCTGGTGTGCTCAGTGCTGGGTCTATTATTGCACTCATTTATGGAATTGTCTTCTCTGTAACCTGGTTTGTGTACGTTTGCTTTCCTTGGTCCGTCTTGTTGTTCATACACTACCAAGTCAAGAGATGTGACAAGTTTGGGCTTTGTGCTGCATGAGCTGCTAGGATCGCTGCACCCTGGAAGACAATAGCCTTGAAGCCTGGCCAGGGGAGCCAAGTGATAAAGAATGGGTCCACGATGCCACCTAGTGGCTAAAGGCCTCTTCTACATGTAGCAAGTCTGTATCCAAAGAGATGAGAGGCTGCCTATGGCCCTGGGCATCTGGAAGTAGCGCTGGCTGGCTGAGAGATGTTGTATCCACAGGGTGTCCCAGTGCTGCTAAGCAGGCATGGAGCCAGATTAGTGGCTGAATGTTGGAGGGAAAAAAAAAAAACTGACCACAGAGATCTGTCCAAGCCTGGCATCATAGAAAACAGCAGCTCCAATGGAAGATAATCAGACTAGAAGAGACCTTCTCCATGAAGAGAAACAGTATAAAAGTCTGATTTCACGTGTTTGTATAAAAATACATAAAATCTAGTAATGAAAAGGATGGTACAGAGAAACTCACGCAAAGAAGGGAATTGGTCCTTGTGGGCACCACTGAACCTTAGGGTGCTTCTGCTGTCTTACTCTTGGAGGTAATATCTTATTTTAAAAGAGCAGAAGAGATAGAATGGATGGAAGTGTGGCATTGCATAATAAGGAAACTATGCTCTTATGTGAAAATTCAGGACCTTCATGGAAGAAATGTAGTGGAAAGATTTGGGTGAAGGTTAACAGAGGGAAAATTAGGAGTGATACTGTCATAGAAGTGTAGAACAGAACTGCTGGACAGAAAGTAGAAGTTGGTGAGGAGTTCAAGAAACAGTTCACACATTGGGTACTCAGGTATGACGCAGTGAAGGGGAACCTCACTAATGAGCCATCTGGGGAAGATCCTCCCTTCTGCTCACGCAGAGCTACTGATCCAAAAGCACAACCATTATGCTATTATTTACTTTCTCCAAATGTGGAAGAACCATAAAGAGCCCCGCTATTCTGGACCTGACTCTGGCCAACAAGTGGGAAATGATAGCCTTAGAATGTAGACATTCCGGGGAATTGTAGAGGACAGTGGGCCCTCCGTCATTCAGCATTGAGCAGTAAGGAGAAATCCGAGGGTTATCTGACACACCTTCCCACTGAGGAGAACAGAGTTCAAAGGTTTCAGAGGAAGGATAGCTAGGATTCTGTTAGAATACTTGGCCCAAGTGGTATGGGAAGCTGTCAAGATAGGAATTCTGAGGCAAAAATGATTCGGAGAAAGAAGAGGCAAAAGTGAAACAACCTGCCCACAGAAGGGACTCACCAGCTAGCTCAGAAGTCATAAAATGTGTGCATAGAAGTTAGACCTCAAATCAGGAAGATGAAAAGAGTAACATAAAACAAAAGGTTCAGGAATCCTACAGCCCAGATTGATGGAAGGCTGGTGCTGATGTTGAGATCCACAGATAAGGCTTGGTAATTATGAAGGGGTAAGAGGAGATTGAAAGGGGGGCCTTCAGGGTGGTTGAGATGATGTGGGTCACTCTTCTTTAGGTCAATTTTCTTCTCATTCAAGTTTAGTAAATTGACCTATAGGGATCCCTCTTTGGAGTGTGGTCCCAGCGGTGCTTCCTGGTTCTAGTCAATTCTTTGGAATCTTTGGCACCTGCTTCCTCTATGCATGCCCTCAGGGTTAAATTGATGGCACTTTGAAGGGATTAAATACCACCTAATTGGTTCTGAAGCTAGAATAGCTGACTCTCTCCCATTAGACTGTGAGCCCTTTGAGATTAAGAACCAATTTTTTTGCCTTCCTTTTCATCCTTAGCACTTAACACCATGCCTGGCACATTGAGGTACTTAATAAATGCTTATTTGATTGGACTTAACTCAGTGACTGCACAAAAGAAGGCGACCTTTCTACCTTTCTCTTCTTTTCTGGTTTCAATTGCGCTATACTTGTTTTGAGTTCCACAGAAAGGGGGAGGGTAAGGTCAACCAGCCCTAATTCCCGCTCTCTGTCTCCTGGTAGCCACCAGCTGGTTTTTACTGTTGCTGCTCAGCTGTTTCCAACTCTTCATGACTTTATTTGGGGTTTTCTTGGCAGCGATCCTGGAGTCATTTCCTTCTCCAGCTCATTTGACAGGAAACTGAGGCAAACAGGTTTAAGTGTCTTGTCCAGAGTCCCATAGCTAGGAAGTGTCTGAGGCTGGATCGAATTCAGGAAGAATCATCTTCTTGATGGCAGGCCCAATGTTCTATCTACTGTGCCAGCTTGCTGCTGAATATATCTAAAGGATATATTCTACCTAGGCAAGATTGAGATGGAGCTTGGCTAGCCTCCTTTGAATCTGTTCTTTCCTAATATTTAAATGAAACTTAATCTGTGATGGATGTGTCCAGCATGACCTTATGAGTTTAAGATATCTGGAAATATTGAGTCCAGTGGCAACAGTAGTTGGTTGTGGCAGTGGTAGGATTGTGTTGACATCAGTGAGCCTTCTCTATTTGACAAGGTGACCACTCGTAAAAGGACTGCCTCAGCCTGCCTTTTTTTTTTAACCAGCTGACATGTACTGGAAATTCTTTGGACAGTGCCAAACCAAGGTGAAATGTAACATGGCTAATTAGTCCTGCATTCTGCTTCATATTATGATCAGATTTAAGAATCAGCTTGCCAGCAGATTGTAAATATTTGTTAAGCTCCTGAATCCTATTTTGAGTCTATGTTTTATGAAATATATACTTGTAAGCATCTCATGTTAAGCATACTGTTTGTGTGTGTGGATAAATGACCTGGGACCATACCTGATCCATACTGTACATTGAGTACCCTTGAATATCTTTGAGGAGGCAGTGAGGTGGTACAATAAATAGAGCACTGGACTTGGAGCAAGGACAACTAAGGTCAAATCTGATCTCTGATATTCACTGGCTGTGTGACCATGGACATGTTACTTAACCTTCTTCTGTCTCATTTCCCTTTCATGTAAATGAAAATAATAATAATAGCACCTTTTTAAAAAGACTGTTGCCAAGATCCAATGAATTAATATTTGTAAAGCACTTTGAAACTTTAAAGTGCTACATAAATATTGAATATTATTATTACTTCCCACTTTGAGGAAACTCTAGAAATAAAACCATGCTTGTGTGGAGGGTGGGACATTCAAGGAGCTAATGAGTTTGAGCAAAGGCAGCCCCGTTCCCTCTTCTTGGAGGCAATACTCTCTACTACTGAAATAAGTTCAGATTGGCATGGCCAATCTCCCATTTCCATGCCTTTAAACACTCTTTATTTCCCACAGAAAGATTTTCCCAAGATTCCCTGAGTTCTTAATTTTCTTTCCCTTCCCAAACAATAGTAAATCTGATTGTATGTATGTGTTTGTATGTATATTTATCTCTTTGCATGTTGTATTCATTTAGTAAACTTCCTGAGGGCAGAGACTGAACCACAGGGTACAGAAGAATGGCACAGGACCCTGGCTTTTGTAGGATCCACGGAATTTTCTCAAGATTAGGCAACAAGAATGGTCTTCAGATGGGACTAAACAAAGCAAAGGTGGTGAGGAGGGATGGGAAACCAAAGATAAGTGAAGGGAAGGGAGAGCTCACCCATGTATCATCGGTGAGTGGGAGCCTGAACTCTCTGATCACCTGGCTGTTCCCATGTGTGGAAAGAAGGAAAGCAAGAAACCCACATTTATTAAGTGCTTACACACAGTGGTGAGCACTTTTACAGATATGATCTCACTTGTTCCTCACAACAACCCTACAAGGTAGATGCTATTGTTATCCCAATTTTACAGTTGAGGAAACTGATGGAGACAGAGGTGAAGTGATTTACCCAAGGTCGAACAGCCAGTAAGCGTCTAAGGTCAGAAACTGACAGATGTGATTACTGAGCTACTGCCATTAGTTTTCGGTGAATGGGAAAGGTGCACTAGGAATGGGAAATGTTTTTCTACTTAAAAAAAAATAAAGGCAGTGGAGTCTAAAAGTTAAAGATTAGGGAAGTTATTCCTGGAAAAAGATTCTATAATACTTCATTAAAGGGGCTGTTTTTGAGCATTTAGAAAATAAGCATTGTAAACCCACATGATTTCATTAAATCCAATTCAATCCAACAACTTTTGTTGTTATTGTTTAATTGTTTCTTACTCTATGTGACCTCATGGATTTTGTCCATGGGGTTTTCTTGGCAAAGATACTGGAGTAGTTTGTCATTTCCTTCTCCAGTGTGTCTTCATTTTACAGATAAGGAACTAAGGCAAATAAAGGTTAAAGTGACTTACTCAGGGTCACAAATCTAGTAAGTGTCTGAGTCCACATTTGAACTCAGATCTTCTTGACTCCAGGCTGGTGCTCCATCCACTGTACCATCTAGCAGCAACAAGTTTTAGCATCACCTACTACTTGTAAAGGGCTGTGTTAATTACTAGGAATACAAAGATAACACCAATACCAGCACACACACACACACACACACACACACACACAAAGACACACATACAATAGTCTCTGCCCTCAGGAAGTTTACTAAAGGAATACAACATGCAAATAGATAAATATACACATACATACAAACACATACATACAAGCAGACATACTGTTGTTTGGAAGGGAAAGAAAATTAAGAACTCAGGGAATCTTGGGAAAATCTTTCTGTGGGAAATAAAGAGTGTTTAAAAACATGGAAATAGGAGATTGGTCATACCAATCTGAACTTATTTTCTTTTGGAGACAAAGTATTTAGGTAAAGAGAACAGAGACATGGGTGGACTCAGGCTACTTAGATTGCTTTTGGAGATGTCTTAGATCCTTATATGGCTGGAAAGGGTTAACTTTATCAATCTTAGTCATCACACAACATGGCTGTTATTGTGTACAATGTTCTCTTGGTTCTGCTCACTTTACTCAACATCAGACCACACAAGTCTTTCCAGGTTTTTCTGAAGTCAGCCTGTTCATCATTTCTTATAGCATAATAGTATTCCATCACATTCACACACCACAACTTGCTCAGCCATTCCCCAGTTGATGGGCATCCTCTCAATTTCCAATTCTTTGCCACCACAAAAAGAGCTTCTGTGAATATTTTTGTACATGTGGGTCCTTTCTCCATTTGTATGCTCTCTTTGGGATATAGCCCTAGAAGTGCTATTGCTGGATCAAAGGGTATACACATTTTTATAGCCCTTTGGGCATAGTTCCAAATTGCTCTCCAAAATGGTTGGATCATTTCACAACTTCATCAACAATGCATTAGTGTTCCAATTTTCCCACATCTCCAACATTAATCATTTTCCTGTTTTGTCATATTGGCCAATCCGATAGGTGTGATGGGGTACCTCAGAGTTGTTTTGATTTGCATTTCTCTAATCAATAATGATTTAGAACATTTTTTCATATGACTATAGATGGCTTTTATCGATCTTTTTGATAAAAGTCATCTGTGTAGAGCTAGCAAGTGAGCAGGTGGGATCACTGAGGGAAATATAGAAAGAGAAGAGAAAAGGGCCTAGGCCTGAGTCTTGTGATTCTTCCCATTTGATGGGTGGGACATGGGTGATTATCTAGCAAAGGAGACACAGAACAAAGCACCAGAGACAGAGGTTGAGAACTAGGAGGCAGACAGATCACGGAAGATGAAGGAGAAGAGTGGAACCAGGAGGAGCGAGTTGTTGGAGGAGAGACCCAAACCAAGGGAATGACAGAGTCATGGAAACATGTCTGAAAGGATCCAACAATAGACTGAGTCTAGGAAGAAATCAAATAGAGATAAATGTGAAGTCTCCCATGGGTATTCCCAAATCAAACTCTACCTGCACATATTTGAGAGTTAAGAATAACTAACTAAAAAAAAAAAAACCTGGGGATTTTAGTAGATAATAACAGCTCATATTTGTATAGTGCTTTGAAGTTTGCTAAGTGATATTTATATAATATCCAAATGGTACAATATATGTTTATAAATATATATGCACACATAAATATAATAGCATATAATACATATGATATGATATATGATATAATATAACATAACATATAATATAATCCAATTTAATCCAGTCCAATATAATATAACATAATATAACATAATATAACATGATATAACATAACATAACAAAATTAATATAATATAATATAATATAATATAATATAATATAATATAATATAATATAATATAATATAATATAATATAATATAATATAATATAATATAATATAATACAATATAATATAATATAATATAATATAACAAGTGTGTATGTATATATACACGTACCATGGCAGTTACTATATATACATATTATATCATGTTATGTTATGTATGTTATGTTATACCAGATTATGTTTTTGTGCAATACACATGTGTAAATATCCCTATCAGGAAGCTAGGTAGCTCAGTGGATAGAACATCGGGACTGGAGTCAAGAAGACCTGACTTCAAATCTGGCCTCAGACACTTACTAGTTATATGACCCTGAATAAGTCACTTAACTCTCTTTACCTTAATCCACTGGAGAAGGAAATAGCAAAACACTCCAGTAGCCTTGCCTAGAAAGGTCCATGGTTAGTACTGGTGTGTCATGGTCCATGGAATCATAAAGTGTTAGATAGGACTGAACAGCAACAACAATATATACATAGGGATGTATATATGTATATACCTATATATGTAATATCAGTGTATACATATGTGCAAAGATGTACACACAGATGTATATATGCATATCCATATAAGAATATGTATATATCTCTTTATACACATTTGTATGTACATATACATGTATGTATGTATGCATGTAAGTGTATATCTATGTATACAGGGTGCCCAAAATGTCTTATTTCAGTTTTAAGCTATTAAAACTGTTATTTCATTTCAGGCTGACAACCCTGAAAAGTGGGTAAGTGCTATTATCATCCCCATTACAGATGAGGTTACTGAGGCTGAGGTTTGAATAACTTGCTCTGGTTCACATAGATAGTAAGTGTCAATGGAGGGGTTCCAAGCCAGGTCTTCTTGACTCCAAGTCCAATTACCTCTTTCTCCCCACCCCCCAACCAATATATCCAAAAAAAGGATGAACACTAGGGAATGTTGCTGAAGGGATTTTTGTTCTGGTATGGGCTGCCCTCCTTGATTACGGCCAAAGTCTCTTCCAGCTCTGAGATTCTGTGACTCTATGAAGCAAATCTATCAAAAGTCCGTAACCTAGGGTCCACTGACCCTATAGATTTCAGGGGTGTGTGAATTTGCAATGAAAAAAAAAAACTACATCTTTCTTTTCACTGATCTCTAACTGAAAATTGCCATTTCCTCGAATTATTTACAAACATGATGCATGATTCTGAGAATGGTTCCCTAGTCTTCACCAAACCACTGCCAAAGGGACACATCACGTACACAAAGTTCAGAAGCTCTGTTTTACTTGTAGCAAGTGCCAGGAAGTCTAAAGGGAAAATGACTGTACTTGAGATAAAACATCCTGAGTCTCTTGATTCTGCCACTCACTAGCTGTATGACTTTGAGCAAATAAGTCTCTTCTCTATGGGCCTCAATTTTCTCATATGTAAAATGACATTTGCACTAGCTGATTTCCAACATCCCTTCTACCTCTGTGTTTCTATGAGTCAGTTACTCTCCATAAAGTCTATGATATGTCCCCATCCACTTTAACTCACTCCATTTAGAGAGCAAAAGAGGGGCATCTTACACCAACATTGAGGTCTACCTCAATAATTATAAAGGACCTAGATTATACCTCAGTTGGCACAAAAGTACCTTCATTCATTCATTCATTCATTCATTCATTCATTCATTCATTCATTCATTTGTCATTGACTTTCTTGGGATAGATTCCTAGTATTGGAATCTCTGAGTCAATGAGAGTAAACATTTTAGTCGCATTCTTACCCTAATTCAAAATTGCTTTCCAGAATGGTTGAAAACTTAAAATTTTACCAAAAATGTATCATGTGCCTGTCTTTTGCCAATCCATCCAATATTGACTATCACCATTTCTTATTGTCTTTACTTATTTTCTGGGTATGAGGTGAAACCAAAGAATTGCTTTGATTTGCATTTCTCTTATTATTAATCATCTGGAACATTCTTTTATGTAGTTGTTAATTGTTTATAATTCTTCTTAGAGTTTTTTGTTTATATTCTTTGATCACTCACCTATTGGGGAATGACTTTTGGTTTTATAAATGTATTTTGGGTTATATCTTGAATATCAGATCCTTAGCAAAACTATTTGATGCTATTTCCCCCCTAATCAATTTCTTCTATGCTTATATTATATGCCATATGTATATATATATATGTCTTCTTATATGCATTGATTTTGTCTAAGTAAAAGCTTTCCAATTTAATGTAATTGAAATTGTCTATTTTATCTTTTGTGATCTCTAACCCCTCTTTGTTTGACTAAGAAGTCCCCTTCTAGTCATATCTATAAAAAGTACTAGATCTTTTTCTCTTCATAAAAGAACGACTGGATGGATGAATGGATGGATGGATGGATGGATGAATGGATGAATGGATGGATGGATGAAAGTAATCAAGAGTTGAATTCCAGTTCAGCAAATGGAAAAGTGCTTTTTCATAATTAGAGCTGTGCAAAGTAGAAGGTGCTGCCTTGAGAAGTGGTGATTTCCCCCTCACTGAAGGTCTTTAGACAGTGGTTAGATGACCACTTGCCATGTACAGTCAATCCTCAACTTTCATGGGGGTAATGTTCCTATAAAACAGTATGAAAGTAAAAAAAAAAGCTAATGTTGATATCTTGAACCTATGAGAAATAAGGGCTGAGGTTCCCATGACTATTCAAAACTAATCTTTCACTAGAGATTCTAAGCTCATTCTTACCTTCCACTGTGTCAAATGGCAGTATGAGCCCACTGTATTGCATGTTCACTAAGTTAGCTGCTTTTCCATTTTTTAATTTCCTCATTGCATACTTGAGAGGTTACTTTAGCACTTTCTGCAGTGGATTCACCAACATTTTTCTGGATACTTTCATCCTTTTTGCAAATAATGAATCATTAATTCACTAGTGGGCTGTGGATATACATATACATATATAAATGAAACATCTTTTTCCTTCTTTGACTTCATTTGGGGCATATGCCTAAAAGTGAGAATCTCTGGGTCAACGAGTATGTACATTAAACTACTCAAATATTTGTTGAATGAATGAATGAAATAGAAAGGAGAATACTAAGAGTTGAAGATAACAAAGGAGAGTAAGGAGTCTGCTTAAAAGCTACTTTTAAATTCATATTTCATATAGTAAAATAATTAATATCTTTTTTTTAGTCAATGTATGACAGATTTTTTTTTATTCCAAAAGATTCAATTAAAGAGGTGTTAAAATGAGCAAATTAAATATCTGGATAAATATCTGACTATTCTGGAAAGGGAGAGGTAAGGGATAAAGAAAGAATCGCCTAGGGACATGGCTACTTGTGTAACTCAAAAAGTTATTATTATTATTATTATTATTATATTATTGTTTTCTTAAAAGGCAAACTGAAGGCCTACAGCTTAAAGCAAGAATCCTAGAGTGCTTTGACAATTAAAAGTTACACATTTTAAGAAAGACTTTTGATATTCAGCATCCGAAATTCCAGCAGGAAGGTTATCTAACACCTTGGTTTTCTCCCTAAGCCCCTTCACTCACTTCACTTTCTAGATTTTAGAGCCCAAAGGACTTGCACCATACTTTGGGGACATAATTGCAACACAAACTTGAGTTTTAAAGGCAAACAATGAAAATACACAAGGAATGCACTGGGAGCCTTTTATTCTACAAAAGTAAAAGAACAAGACTGTGAAATAACCTTGAGGCCGCCAGCTGCTCCCCTCGCCTGGGCACAGCACACCCCTCATCCTTTCCTCCACTAGGCTTAGACACGAATGTGGGCATTGGCCAACGTGAAAGAGAAAAGGAAGATACTCACCAAATACCCCCAAAAGCCTGAAGTCAGGAAAGTTCAATGCACGAATGTTGAAGACTGACTGTGCTTTGTAGAGGTTGGACAGCTGAGGCCCTTCCAACTGGGAGATTCTCTACCTTCGTAAGAAGGGATTTAGAGCATTTGAAAGAAAATCAAAGCCAGATTTTTGAAAATGTGAGTTTATGGACACTACATTACCTTCTGGTCTTGAAGGAAACATGCCGGTGAAAGGCAGTGGCAGAGCAGACCTGGAATCCTCTCCCACCTTGGCTCCACTCCCTGTTCCCTGCCTGGTTTCTTCTAAGTCTCAGCTAAAATGGCACTTTCTCCAGGAAGCCATCCCTACCATTCCGAAGTCTAATGCCTTCTCTCTGTTAATTGTTCCCTATTTATCTATACATAGAGCTTGCTTTGCATATATTGTTTGCATGCCATCTCCCCCATTAGATTGTAAGCTCCTTGAGGTCAGGGACTGTCATTCACTTCTTGTGTGCCCAGAGCTTAGCACAATGTTTGGCACATAGTAGGTGCTTGATAAATGTTTACTGTTGGATAAGGAATTCTGGCTTGTAGTCCTTGCTCAAACATAAACACTCCTGTATGATCCTGAATGGGAACCCTCCTGCATCTGGGCCTCCATCATCTCACTGGAAGTGGTAGTTGGATGAAGGGATCTCTGGCATGCCTTCCATCTTGAACTTTCTAAGATTTCAATGACTGTCCCTGCTCTGTATGATTAGCATCGGAATGGGACATCACCCCTGACTCAATGGAAGAGAGAGAACTGCCTAGGAGTTCCTCTCTTGTAGATCTTACGTCCTATCAAGGGAGATATTGCCACATATTAGCACATGTGAAATATAAGAGCTAGTAGCTGGGAAGGGGGGTGGGGGACACAAATGGTCTCATGTAGATGATCCTGGGGGTTTAGTCATTTGCCTGTCTGAAATTCCTTATGACTCTAGGATTTGGGAAGGCAGTGAACGTTAGGAATCCCATCATTCTTCCTCAGACAGGAGACAGGCTTTTAGAAAAAGGCTGGGAGTGGCTGGTTTAAGGTCACCATGAGTCACTGGGAAAGCAAGTTGTTGACCCACGGAACCCTTGCCCAGGCTCATGTCCCAGCACAGACACTGTGACCTTCCTGACTCACTTCACCCTTCAAAGAGCTTGGTGCCTCTGGCCAGAGGCCTGGGCCACCTCCAGGAGACACAGGAAGTTAAGGTTTGATCCCGAGGTCTGGATCACCGCCCGAATCTTTTCTTTGCCCCCAATGGAGAATAAGCTTGCCCGACTGTGGGATTTAGAGATGGTGTAAGAGTCAGAGGAGGCGTTTCCTGAAATGGAGCCAGGCCTGCTTTTTTCAGACCTATCATCACACAGCTTGCTCCTGTTTGGGGCTGTGGGAGCATCTCCCTCCTGCTGAGGGGGCAGCTCCCCACTCAGAGCTGCATTCATATTGCTTCTGAGCTAATCTGGGAACCAGCACCCCACCCCTCTCACCACGGACACCACAATGGTGGTGCTGCCACTCTCTGGGCAAATAGCACCTTCCTTCTGGAACCCAAACAGTGAGGTGAATGTTGGGAACCAAAGAGTCAGTTGCCTATGAAGGAAGCCTGATTATGATGGCAGCTGTTGGGTGAGTTTAAAAAAAAATATGTGTATACACATACATATACACATATACACATACAGTATGAATATATTGCAGGAATGTACATAAACGCACATCTACATGTCTTTGTGTTTATGTATAGATATGTGTATGTATACTTGAATTTATAAACATATCCACATGCATATATGTATATGTATTTTATCTGAATACACATATATGCATACTATCTCCCTAGCCTTTTAGCTGGCTGCTGATTCAGTCCTTACCGGGCCCAGTAATTCTCATTTGGCAGCAAAAAGCTTTTCTTGAACCCACATCTGGAAAAATCAGTACTTGCTGTGCTTAAGTGGGTCAGAGCACTGTTTACACTGGACAGAATCTCACAGGGCCAAGGCCAGGCATGAGCTCACCAGTCAAGCCAGCAGAGTTGGTCTTTGCCACCCTCCATTGCGCACTCATTTTTCAGATGAGAAAATTGAGACCCAGAGTGGCTGAGGGACCTGCCTTACATCACACAGGTGCTGAGCCACGAGGTTGCTCCTGAATCGTGGGCCTAAATCCAGTCCTTCCTCCACTTTAACCCGATACCTGCCGCAGAGGGCACCTCCAGCGGCTATCTCATCTCCTGTCCTCCCACTGGGCGTCTGCTCCCGACTGATTCCCTGGAGAGAAGCTGATTACAAATTCACAATAAATTCACAAAATGAATAAGAATGAACTGAAAAGCGTTTCGGATTTCCACACCCCCAACAGATGAATCTTGCTGTGATCCTCGATGGATCTGTAATCTTCACTTTGGGGGGTCCCCTTTGGGAGTGAAGCTTATTTCGGCCCATTCTGGGAATGCTCATCTGGGTGCTCCTATCAAGTTCCACAGAGGGCCCTCCCAATCTGACCCTGGGAACCACTGGTTCCCTTCCCTTCCCTCTTACTGTCAAGGGCCCCTCACACTTAGTCCCTCAGGCTTACGACCTCGGTGTCATCCTCAGGTCCCCGGGTAAATGCCCTGTATCCAATCTGTTGTTGGCCCTCGTCCCTTCTACCTTCACAGCACCCCCTCATATATGCCCCCTTCTCTCCTCTGACACAACCACCCCCTGGAGCAGACCCTGTGACTTCACACCTGGACTGTTACAATTGTCTGCACCTGGTGGGTCTTCCTGCCTCCGGCCTCTCCTCTCTCTAGTCCAGTCTCCGTTCAGCCATGAAAGTGATTTTCCTGAGTGCATGTCTGATCGTGTTTCCTGTCCTCCCCCAAGAATCAATGAACTCCAGTGATTCCCTATAACCTCTGGGATCAAATACTAAGTCCTCTCTTTGGCTTTTATGGTCCTTCACAAAGTGGCCCCTTCTTACCCTCACTGTCTTCTTATACTTCACTCTTCTCTTCACGCCCTTTGATTCAGCAATACTTGCTTTCCTCATGATCTGCTCATGGGACACTCCAGCCTCCTATGCTATTCCCCCATATCCAGATTGCTCTCCCTCCTCGCCTCTCCCACTGAGCTCTCCTGGCTTCCTTCAAGACTCATCCCAAATGCCACCTTCTGTAGGCGTCCTTCTTCATCCCTCCAGGTGCCTGCGCCTTCCCTCTGTGATGACTTTCCATCTGTTCTCTATGGGTTCTGATTGGAGCATAGCAGTTGGGATGTTGTCTCCCCATAAGAGTATGAGCTCCTTGAGGGCAGGGACTGTTTTCGCCTTTCTTTGTAACCTTGGAGCTTAGCACAGTGCTTGGTACAGTATTTAAAAAATGCTCACAATGAAGCTAACATTTATATAGAGCTTGTGCCAAGCTCTTCACAATGATTATCTCATTTGTTTCTCACAACAATCCTGGGAGGTAGATGTTATTATTATCCTTATTTTACAAATGTGGAAACTGAGGAAATCAGTTTTGCCCAGCGTCACACAGCTAGTGTCTGTGGCTGAATTTGACTCAGTTTTTGCTGATTCCAGGCCCAGAGTTCTATGCACTGTGCCACCCAGCTACCTAATGATGTGCAGTTTGCCACTGCTGTGGAAGAAGAAGAAGAAGAAGAAGAAGAAGAAGAAGAAGAAGAAGAAGA